>NC_057851.1:5936512-6246626 GCF_015237465.2 Chelonia mydas | reverse complement strand
GAAAAGAGAAAGGAGCATAAACTCTGGCAAGTGTAAAAAAAAACATAATCAGGAAGGCTAAAAAAGAATCTGAAGAACAGCTAGCCAAAGAGTCAAAAAGCAACAGCAAAAAAAATTTTAAGCACATCAGAAGCAGGAAGCCTGATAACAACCAGTCGGGCCACTGAACGATCGAGATGCTAAAGGAGCACTCAAGGACAATAAGGCCATTGCAGAGAAACTAAAACTAAACTAAACTAAACAAATGAGGCCATTGCAGAGAAACTAAATGAATTCTTTGCAACAGTCTTCATGGCAGAGGAAGTGAGGGAGATTCACAAACTTGAGCCATTCTTTTTAGGTGACAAATCTGAGGAACTATCCCAGATTGAGGTGTCATTAGAGGTGGTTTTGGAACAAACTGATATATTAAACAGCAATAAGTCACTATGACGAGATGGTATTCACCCAAGTTCTGAAGGAACTCAAATGTGAAATTGCAGAACTACTAACTGTGGTTTGTAACCTATCATTTAAATCAGCTTCTGTATCAGATAACTGGAGGATAGTTAATGTGACACCAATTTTTTAAAAAGGCGCCAGAGGCAATCCTGGCAATTACAGGCTGGTAAACCTAATTTCAGTACCAGGCAAATTGGTTGAAACTATAGTAAAGAACAGAATTTTCAGACACATAGATGAACATGATTTGTTGGGGAAGAGTCAAGATGGTTTGTGTAAAGGGAAATTATGGCTTACCAATTTACTAGAATTCTTTGAGGGGGTCAACAAGCATGTGGACAAGGGTGATCCAGTGGATATAGTGTACTTAGATTTTCAGAAAGCCTTTAATAAGGTCCTTCACCAAAGGCTCTTAAGCAAAGTAAGCAACCATGGGATAAGAAGGAAGGTCCTCTCATGGATCAGTAACCCGTTAAAAGAAAGAAAACAAAGGGTAGGAATAAATGATAAATTTTCAGAATGGAGAGAAGTAAATAGTGGTGTCCCCCAGGGGTCTGTACTGGGATCTGTATTTTTCAACATGTTCATAAATTATCTGGAAAATGGGGTAAACACTAGTGAAGTGGCAAAATTTGCAGATGATACAAAACTAATCAAGGGTTCAGAGTAGCAGCCGTGTTAGTCTGTATATGCAAAAAGAAAAGGAGTACTTGTGGCGTCTTAGAGACTAACACATTTATTTGAGCATAAGCTTTCGTGAGCTACAGCTCACTTCATCGGATGCATTCAGTGGAAAATACAGTGGGGAGATTTATATACACAGAGAACATGAAACAATGGGTGTTACCATACACACTGTAATGAGAGTGATCACTTAAGGTGAGCTATTACCAGCACGAGAGTGCGGGGCGGGGGGGAGAACCTTTTGTAGTGATAATCAAAGTGAGCCATTTCCTTAGAACAACACTTCCTCAGCTCTCGTCCCCTAATGCCCCTACTCTACTTGCGCTATATTGATGACATCTTCATCATCTGGACCCATGGAAAAGAAGCCCTTGAGGAATTCCGCCATGATTTCAACAATTTCCATCCCACCATCAACCTCAGCCTGGACCAGTCCACACAAGAGATCCACTTCCTGGACACTATAGTGCTAATAAGCGATGGTCACATAAACACCACCCTATACCGGAAACCTACGGACCGCTATTCCTACCTACATGCCTTCAGCTTTCCTCCAGACCACACCACATGATCCATTGTCTACAGCCAAGCTCTACGATACAACCGCATTTGCTCCAACCCCTCAGACAGAGACAAAGACCTACAAGATCTCTATCAAGCATTCTTAAACCTACAATACCCACCTGCGGAAGTGAAAAAACAGATTGACAGAGCCAGAAGAGTACCCAGAAGTCACCTACTACAGGACAGGCCCAACAAAGAAAATAACAGAATGCCACTAGCCATCACCTTCAGCCCCCAACTAAAACCTCTCCAACGCATCATCAAGGATCTACGATCCTGAAGGACGACCCATCACTCTCATAGATCTTGGGAGAAAGGCCAGTCTTTGCTTACAGACAGCCCCCCAACCTGAAGCAAATACCAGCAACCACACACCACACAACAGAACCACTAACCCAGGAACCTATCCTTGTAACAAAGCCCGTTGCCAACTGTGTCCACATATCTATTCAGGGGACACCATCGTAGGGCCTAATCACATCAACCACACTATCAGAGGCTCGTTCACCTGCACATCTACCAATGTGATATATGCCCAGCAATGCCCCTCTGCCACGTACATTGGTCAAACTGGACAGTCTCTATGTAAAAGAATAAATGGACACAAATCAGACGTCAAGAACTATAATATTCAAAAACCAGTTGAAGAACACTTCAATCTCTTTGGTTACTCGATTACAGACCGAAAAGTGGCAATTCTTCAACAAAAAAACTTCAAAAACAGACTCCAACGAGTGACTGCTGAATTGGAATTAATTTGCAAACTGGATACAATTAACTTAGGCTTGAATAGAGACTGGGAGTGGATGGATCATTACACAAAGTAAAACTATTTCCCCATGTTTACTCCCACCCCCACCCCCCACTGTTCCTCAGACGTTCTTGTCAACTGCTGGAAATGGCCCACCTTGATTATCACTACAACAGGTTTCCCCCCCACCCCTGCTCTCCTGCTGGTAATAGCTCACCTTAAGTGGTCACTCTTGTTACAGTGTGTATGGTAACACCCATTGTTTCACGTTCTCTATGTATATAAATCTCCCCACTGTATTTTCCACTGAATGCATCCGATGAAGTGAGCTGTAGCTCACGAAAGCTTATGCTCAAATAAATTTGTTAGTCTCTAAGGTGGCACAAGTACTCCTGTTCTTTTTGCGAAAACTAATCAAGATAGTTAAGTTCCAAGCAGACTGCGAAGATCCCTTTCTCACAAAACTGGGTGACTGGGAAACAAAATGGGGGATGAAATCCAATGTTGATAAATGCAAAGTAATGCACACTGGAAAACATAATCCCAACTATACATATAAAATGATGGGGTCTAAATTAGCTCTTACCACTCAAGAAAGAGATCTTGGAGTTATTTTGGATAGTTCTCTGAAAACATCCATTCAATGTGCAGTGGCAGTCAAAGAAGCCTACAGAATGTTGGGAGTCATTAGGAAAGGGATTGATAATAAGATAGAAAATATTACATTGCCTCTATATAAATCCCTGGTACATCCATATCTTGAATACTGCGTGCAGATGTGGTCGCCCCATCTCAAAAAAGGTATCTTGGAATTGGAAAAGGTTCAGAAAAGGGTAACAAAAATGATTAGGAGTATGGACCAGCTTCCATATGAGGAGAGATTAATAAGAATGGGAATTTTCATCTTGGAAAAGAGACGACTAAGGGGGATATGATAGAGGTCTATAAAATCATGATTGGTGTGGAGAAAGTAAATAAGGAAGTGTTATTTACTCCTTCTCATAACACAAGAACTAGGGGTCATCCAATGAAATTAATGGCAGCAGATTTAAAACAAACAAAAGGAAGTATTTCTTCACATAATGCACAGTCAACCTATGGAACTCATTGCCAGGGGATGTTGTGAAGGCCAAGACTATAACAGGGTTCAAAAAAGAACTAGATAAATTCATGGAGGATAGGTCCATCAATGGCAATTAGCCAGGATGGGCAGGGACAGTATCCTTAGCCTCTGTTTGCCAGAGGCTGGAAATGGGCGACAGAGGATGGATCACTTGATGATTACCTATTCTGTTCATTTCCTCTGGGGCACCTGGCATTGACCACTGTCAGAAGACAGGATACTAGGTTAGATGAACCATTGGTCTGACTCTGTATGGCCGTTCTTACGTTCACATTCTCAGCAGCTGCTCACTGATTCCTGCTAACTAGTTTTGGCACTTGTGGAGGTGGAAGTGGGATAGAAAATTAGGATCTGAGGTACAAAGGTCCTTCAGGTAGAGCCCTAGAGTCAACCAAACCTGGGGAGAGGGCTCGGGTTGTCATATTGTCAATGACAAGGGCTATGGAAGCACTTAGATAGAAGAAAAGGAGTACTTGTGGCACCTTAGAGACTAACAAATTTATTTGAGCATAAGCTTGTGTGAGCTACAGCTCACTTCATCAGATGACATGCATCCGATGTCTAAGATCTCTAAGGTGCCACAAGTACTCCTTTTCTTTTTGCGAATACAGACTAACACGGCTGTTACTCTGAAACCTGTCATTTTCAGACCAGAGGCTCTTCATTAACAGTTTACTTTGACTATTTGCACCTTTTGTTCCATGATCTTAAAGTGCCTTACAAACAATTAAGTCTCACACTGCTCCTGTGGAGAGACACGACCTGCAATTTAATGATGGGAAACTGATCTGAAGAAATTAAATGAGTCATCCAAGGTCACATGGGGAATCAGTGGCAGAGTTGGTAACAGAACAGTGGAGTCCTGACCATTAGTTTTGTAAAATCATGGACAGTTTGGGGAAGCACCAACTGACTGGGGCAAAAGCAAATGCAGTATCTGTTTCCAAAAATGAAAGCGTGATCCTGGCAGTTACTGACCAGTCAGACCACATGCACCTTGTTAGTATACTGGGAAAATAATCTGGTTGCTTAAGAGCTTTTGCTGCTCTGGTGACTCAGCAATGGAGAAGTTCTCTTTCTAACAGACCGGGAGTGATCTCTTCAATGCGCTACTTGTCTTTGTTTCTCTGTTCTCTAGGTCTTGCAACTGCCGCCATGGGGGCTCTGCTGTGGGATCTCTTGCTGCTGTGTTTGTTTGCCCACGTGCTCGGCGACTGTCAGAGGGACTGTCTGAGCTGCAACAGACACTTGTACAACCAACAGGACAACTTCAATGTTCTCGTAAGTCAGTCAAGGCCATAGCCTCACTCACTCTCCAGCGACTGACATGCAGATGTCCCAGGTGCACCAGTAACGCTGCCCTGTCCCGATGTCACCAGCATTAGGAACAGATAACACAAGCAATCACCTAGAGCCACATCAGGAGGTGGGGGGCAGTAGAATTGGTAAAGTGCTTCACGGGAATAAATGAGCCCTTCTGTCAGGGTTCCTTCCCCACTCTGAACTCTAGGGTACAGATGTGGGGACCCACATGAAAGACCCCCTAAACTTATTCTTACCAGTTTAGGTTAAAAACTTCCCCAAGGTACAAACTTTTCCTTGGCCTTGAACAGTAATCTGCCACCACCAAGCGTTTTAAACAAAGAACAGGGAAAGAGACCACCTGGAGACGTCTTCCCCCAAGCCCTACACACCCCCTTTCCTGGGGAGGCTTGAGAATAATATCCTAACCAATTTGTTATAAAATCATCAAAGACCCAAACCCCTAGATCTTGGAACAATGGAAAAATCAGTCAGGTTCTTAAAAGAAGGATTTTATTCAAAAAAAGAAAGGTAAAAATCATCTCTGTAAAATCAGGATGGAAAATACTTTACAGGGTATTCAGATTCAAAACACAGAGGGCAAAACCCTCTGGGCAAAACCTTAAAGTTACAGAAAACAGGAATAAACCTCCCTCTTAACACAGGGAAAATTCACATAAAACAAAAGATAAACTAATCCGCCTTGCCTGGCTTACCTATACTGGTTGCAATATTGGAGACTTGGATTAGGATGGGTTGGAGAAGATGGATTTCTGTCTGGCCTGTCTCAGTCTCAAGAGAAACAACCACGTAAACAAAGAGCACAAACAAAAGCCTTCCCCCGCCCCAAGATTTGAAAGTATCTTGTCCCCTTATTTGTGCTTTGGGTCAGGTGCCAGCCAGGTCGCTGAGTTTCTTAACCCTTTACAGGTAACAGGATGTTGCCTCTGGCCAGGAGGGATTTTATAGCACTGTATATAGAAAGGTGGTTACCCTTCCCTTTATATTTATGACACCTTCTATCCCTCTTTTTTTGTTTGTTTGTTTGAAATATACCAGGGTGTAATCCTATAGAAGTTAATGGAGTTACACCAGTGTAAAACTAGCATAGCACAGTGGTGAATCAGATCCACCCTTCTCTTCTCTGAATTTGTTAGGAGCCCTGGAAGGCACCTCATAAAGCTGGAATACTTTGTGGGACCTGTACGTTTGGCACAGCGTACCTATAACATAGCACCGTGTACAGCTATGGCATTATATACATAGCTAGCAATGGTAAAGGCCTGTGTTTTAAGAGCAGCAGGTTACAAGTTCTCACCCAGATGTCACCTGTGTGCAGGTCAGTTAGACACTGAGAGGTCTTATTTCCACCCACAATCCTAGAATTTCTGAGATTCATTACATTAGGACACTTGCTTCTTGGACTTTCGACACTATAGCAAGGGGTGCATTAAAAATAACGCAGAAAGACAGGCTTGCTGGGGCTGTGGACACACAAGTGGGGTGTTTCAATCTGATATGTTGAGGGCCCCCAATCAGAAAGCTGAGATCTTGGTGTTGTCAGCTTCCCACCCCCCAAAATACGGTTGCCAGGTGTCTGGTTTTCAACCAGAAAGTCCAGTAGAAAAGGGAACCTGGCCGGGTCCGGTCAGCGCTGCTGACCAGACACTAAAAGTTTGGTTGCCTACAGTAACCAGCCTCTGACACCAGGGCTGCTGTAGCCTGGAAGAGCGCTCAGGAAGGGCTTGGGTGGAAGGAGGCACCAGCGGCTCCCCTGTCCTGCCCCGAGCGTGGCTCTGCCTGCCCCACTCACCCACCCCCAACCGCCTGCGCCCGGAGTGTGGCTCTCCCTGCCCCACTCAGCCCCCCTGCACCCCACCCCTGGAGCACAGC
Organism: Chelonia mydas; assembly: GCF_015237465.2. NCBI lineage: Eukaryota > Metazoa > Chordata > Testudines > Cheloniidae > Chelonia > Chelonia mydas. The sequence goes on along the minus strand of NC_057851.1, from coordinate 6,239,868 downwards.
TCTCTCTTCCCTGCCCTACCCCAGTCACCCTCCCACCCTCAGAGCCTGGCTCTCCCTCCCGCGTCTTGTCCCAGTTACTCACCCCTGGAGCCCGGATCTCTCTCCAATGTCCTGCCCCAGTCACCTCTAGAGCCCTGCTCAGCTGGGAGTGGGAGGGTGGTGGAGATAGCAGCGAGCAACGGGGCGGGGAGAGGAAGAGGAGCAGGGGCGGGGCCTCGAGGGAAAGAAGCAGAGCAGGGGGTGGGAGAGGTTCCAGCGCTCAGTGTCCGGTTTTCACAAATGCGAAAGTTGGCCACCCTACCCCAAAACAATCTCTAGGCCCAAACTGCTCATAGAAGGAATCTGAGCCATTTCCTGATGTGACTTTGTTCTGAGGACAAAAGAGTTTTTCGAAGTGTCAACCCTCGAGTCAGCCCAGACAGAGACAAGACTGTTGGGAGTGATAGGGACACTTAATTACAGCACCTAGATCACAGCTGGCTTGAACCATTTCACTGCTCCCCCCACTATTCTACTGCAGCTTTAAGCCCATAGAGAAGAATGGTCCTGCATTTCTTCTTCTTCACACCTCCTTCTTTCTCTCTAGCACAGTGTTTGTTAGGCAGTGAGTCCTGACCAGTTTTATTGACAACAATGTGTTTGAAAGGCCTTGTCTGGCTCTATAAATTTCTGTTGAAGTTTATGGCTCACGAGAGGTACCACAGAATGCACCAGGCAAAGGAGCGGAAAAGCCCAGCTCATAAAAAACAAGTCTCAGTAACTGCACCCAGGAGAAGGGTTTGCAGTTTGCCTAGGGAGTTACAGCTGGGCTCAAGGAGAGTCAGGATTTGATTCCCGTCTGGTGCATATTAATAATCAGTGGGAAGTGGCTGATAGAATGCCCATCTGTATGGGTAATGGTAGCTTCAATTGGTGTCCTGTGCAGAGGAAGAATTTCCAAGGATTTGTATTTACACTGGAAGAGGTGGATAAAGGGCCTGAAGTAACCCCCACCCCCTCATCACAGGGTTGAGGTGGCAGAGCTGGGGGACCTAATGCACCAGCTTTACCGTGTCTCTGACTTCAGACTGACACAGTCTGCTAGGATACCTGCTGCACTGCGAGTCCTGATCCACAAACACTCATGTAACCCTTCTCCCTGTCAGAGTTGGCAGCAACAAGGGCCGGGTTCAGTATCTAGGGGTTCCATTCCAATAACACAATGCAAAACCGGCTCGAGCCCCCACCCAGTGACAAATATATACCACCCCCGCTGGGCGCCTCCAAGAGGCAATACTTCCCCTCTCGCAAGCACATAGTCTGAGTGTAGCAAAAAGCCTTTTAATAACAGAGAGAAACAATGTGGCATTATGTTGGGGAAACACCACCAACAGTATTCATAACACAACCCATGAGCAAAAAAAACCCACCCCAAGCAAATTGGGGGGTGTCCTTTCCCTTTGGTTCTTGAGTCCAGCAACCCAAAATCACCCAAAGTCCCAAAAGTCCAACGACCCAAAAGTCTCTGTCCCTGGTCAGGGCAGCCCCAGAGTTCAAAAGTTTATCTGCAGAGTTTTACCTCCCAACCTGGGTGGAGATTGGGGGGGAGGAATTAAGGGGCACTTTATGTGGTCCAAATCTGATGGCTCCAACTCTCCATGGGGCTCCGCTCTGCCAGCCGCCCCATGAGCTGCTCTAGGCATCCAACAAACTGCTCTGCTCCACCAGCTGCTCTGCTCACCGTCCCGCAAACTGCTCCACCCTATATCTTCAGGCTCCCCTACTACTTAACACAACACTCAGTGATTTCAGCTCTTAGTAAGTTTAGCTCTTTTGTGATTGCAGCTTGTAGTAGGGGAGCCTCAGTGCTAGTGCACCATTAGCCTAAAGTGAATTCAGCTCTGCAGCCTGTAACTAGACTCCTAATAGAATCAAAATTAGCTCTGATATTCCACAGTGGAAAGAGAAGAAAGTGCAATTAGCATGTGAGGCCCATACCACCAAGTATTAATACCTATCCTCAACCTCTGTCAATTCACAGAGTTTTGGAACCATGTCCCTTGCCTAGCGAGTGCTACTTAGTTGATGGCGAGTCCCTCCATCATAACAAAAGGCCAAGTACAGTTCCACTGTCCTTGATTCCCATAATCAGGGTAATAACAATTTATTCTTCCTGCCCCAATAACAGAGACACAGAGGATCCCACAGCAGCCAAAGTGACCATTTGGGCAGCTATGGCCTCATTCTAGGCGGTCTGGGTATGCCTATGCAAATGAGATTGGCCCCTGAAGTTCTTTTCCACAACTTGCCACACCTCACCACCAGATGTCAGGGTGGAGCTCATCCTGACTCTGCTTACATACTCATGTTCAGGGCTGGCTTTAGATGCCTCCTGGTACTGATTGAAGTGTCAGGAAAAGGATTTACAAAGTTGGTCACACTAATCTGGGCACATGATGATGACAGACTAGGCCAAATGAATCATATTGCTGAATGCAGATTGGCTATGGTTAGTGCTCTTATCCATAAGACTGTTTAGATTCCATCCAGTCTCCTGCTTCCTGCGTCAGTGGCAGTGAGGGGTTGTGCAGGAAGGCTGCTCAGCCGCTCCCATTGCTTAATAGGGACCACTCTGGCCGGTTGGGCTCTGAAGAGCCAATTATTCATATCAATTTTAGAGTGCAATCTGCCTTCCCACTCCAAGCTAGGGCTGGACATGGGTTACAATAAGGGAGGTGTGGGGATACACAGCTAAAAGCCAAGGGAGAAATATCCCTCTTCTACCAGGCTCAAGGGAGCAGAACTCCCCACACGTCCTCCTCAGTTCCAGTTGGGTTTGGGTGAACTTTGCCATCCCTATTCTGTTTCTTTCATACAACCCTGTGCACTGCAGCTAGAAGGGAAAGTGCTAAATACTCAGAGAAAAGCAGTTCTCATGTGATTTCCAGCCTCAGCTGTTTAAATCCAAAATGTCTAGATTATTCTTCATTATTTGTATTACTGGGATGCCTAGAAGCCCCAGTCATAAACCAGCACCCCTTGGCAAGGTGCTGTACAAACCTAGAATAAAGAGACAGTCCCTGCCCCAAAGAGCTTCCAGTCTCAGTAATGTAAGCCAAACTTTTGGATGTTCATCTGAACCTCTGTACCCTTTCGGAAGCTCAGCCACTGCTAATGCAAACCACCATTTAGAATAAAGGCGTTGGCCACATTATAGTTTCATGCATGAATATTACTCTGAAGTATTTTAAGTCTCATCCTCTCTTTTACATGTAAAATAGTGCGTTGAAGACACACACACAAAAACAAACACCTCTGGCTGAATCCAGCCTGGGTTGGTAATAATCAAAAGCAGCTGCTGCCTGTTTGGTGGCCTCTGTGACACTCTTGGTGTCTTTACACCCCCTTTCCAGCACCCAGGTACCCCTAACATAATGGACAATAGCTAGTCCCCTTTCTCAGCATTCTCAACACAGACACCAACAACTGCATGGTCCATGGAGGGTGCATGGCCATCTGACTCCGAGAAGTGGTCTCTCCTCCTGGGCAAGGTTGAGGCATGGCGAAGGAGGAAGCTGACACGATCACTCCTCCTGTTGTAAATGTTCTGGGGATAACAAGAGGACTTCAAACTCCAGGGCTGTCAAGCTAGCAGTAAGTGCATTCAGAATGGAAACTTTTAATTGGAAAGGAATGAATCAGCATGTCAGACCCGACTCCCCGACCCCAACAGACATGAGCCTTGGGAGCTGGCGCGTAACTTTATAATCTAGTCTTTAGACACATTTTCAGAAACCATGCTAAGCTTTGCTAGTCTCCTGAGTCACTCCCACTCTAACTCGTCTCAACAACTCATCCCTGTTGCCAGCTGTTTGTCCCTCAGGACTCAGCCTTACACGTACAAATGAAAACTGTCTTTGTCAAGACCAGCGAGGCTCACTGTGCCGATACAAGGCGACGTTCTGATCTGATTCAACATGTAAACTGATTAATGAGCATTACTGAGTTCAGAGCATCTCCTGATGCAGATCACACATGTGGAGAGGGGCAGAGCAGGACTGGAAGGATAGGAAAAAGGACATTGCTATCCTCCCTAACCTATGATGGAAATGAAGGGCCTGATCCCGAGAGGTGATGAGTAGCTGCATCTCCCATGGAAGTCAGTAGGAGGTACACTTGCTGACCACTCTCCGGATCAGGCCCCAGCTTTCCTAGGGAAGTTTGGGTGTCTAGATCAGTATCTTCTCATTCCTTGGTTATCACTGCTCCAATCTTTCTAGCCTGTTGTGCAGGAAAATGAGACTCGCCTTCAGCACTTGATTAAAGAGCACACAGGGATGAGAGCCATTAAAGACTCTGGCCAGTACTTTTTCACAGTTCATAATGTTTTCTTTTCCTCTCTATTGATCCTCTCTGACAGCCTTGGTAGGCGCCTCTCTTTCCCTATTGTTCTTTTCTACTTGGTATGTATTGATTTCCCCTCCCCCTTTCTATTTCTTAACAAGCCCAAGACAGTACATCACGGCAGTGTTTTACTTGAGTTTGTCATGGTGACAAGTCCTGAGTCACTTGGGTACATTTCATAGGATGCATCTTCTGCACTGAATGCCCTGCAGGATCCATCACCCTGCAGCAGATGGGCCAGACTTGGCCTGCAGGAGGCACCTTCTGCATCAGCAAACCTCCTATAAATGTGCTGAAGAAGTTAATTCCTATTGTGGGGGGTTCTTCTAGGGACCCTCAGTGCACCCGTTATCTGCAGGAGTGGGAAGCAATATGGCCCAGTGGTTAGGGTACTACCCTAGGACTCAAAAGTCTTGCACTCCCATCCTAGCTCTGCCATTAACTTGCCAAGCGATCTTTCTCTGTGCCCATGTTTCCCCAGTTGTAGAATGGGGATAATAATGCTTAGATGATGATGACCAGATACTATGGTGATGAGCACAGTGTAATTGCCTAGCTACAGCCAACCAAGACATCAGCTGATCATGCTGCCTCCACATCACCCAGCCCAGTGATTTTGGAACCAAACATGGATCTTCCAAATCTTTCAAATCTTTGTGTTAGGCTTATGTTTTGTAAGTGTGATTCTGGCCAGTGCCAACCTGGAAATGCAGGGGGAGAGGGAGGAGATGGTTGGGACAGTAGGGAATGCACTGCACTTCTCTGGGTATGCCTACATTGCAAATTAAAACCCACGGCGCTGAGTCTCAGAGCCCAAGTCAATTGACTTGTGCTCTGGGCTAAAAATAACAGCATAGAAGTTCCCACTTTGGCTGCAGCCTAGGCTCTGAAATCCCCCCAGTGGGGTGGGACTTGAAGCCCGGGTTCCAGCTCAAATTGGAGCATCTACACTAGTATTTTTAGCCCCACAGCACAAGCCCCACAACCCCCAGTCACTTGACCTGGGCTCTGAGACTTGGTATGGTGGGTTTTTCTTTGCAGTGTAGACATACCCTCTGAGCTGGCTGGCTCTGTTTGCCAGGAGAAGACTCACCATAAACTGCACATGGATTGTCTTTTAACATATGTGGATTTTACAGTTCTCTAAATGAGAGAATTATTGTGTGCAATGCTTTCCAGTAGCACCAAGAGGCCGCAGCGAAGATCAGGGCCTATTGCGCAAGTGCCTGTCGATTTAGATTTTGAGTTCTTCAGGGCAGGGACTGTCCCAAAGAGTTTGCAGCCTAAATATATACAGACAAAGGAAACGTCTTTGTCCCCATTCTATAGATAAGGAACAGAGATTAAGTAACTTGCCCAAAGCCACAGATTCTGTGGCAGAGCAAATGACTCAACCCATATCTCCCAAACCCTCCCCCAAGGCCTTCACCACAAAACTAGTCTTCCTCTCTATTCTCCTGCTTAAAAAAACATGGACTGACAGTTGCGTTTTTCAGTCTGCACTCTTTTAGACCTGGAGAGCAGCAACAGGGTATTTAATACCTCACACAGCTTAACAGCTCTCAGAGGGGCAGCACATATAAATAATTTACCATCTTGAAGAAAGAGGGCTACCACCTGGAAGATGCTCAGATACTACAGGGCACAGCGCTTGGATCAACTACATGAGCATTCAGCTCAGTCTGAATCTGCTCAGACATCTAGAGACATCAAGTTCACACAGGACATGCTCAGAAGTACTCAGTCCCGTACTGGTAATTGATCCCTCTCCTTAGTCACGTAGTGTAAATCCAAATGACCCACTGATGTCAATGGAGTTACTCCAGTTTGTCAGGAGCGTAATGAGAATTTAATTACATTTATAGCTCTTCACTTGTTGTTACTCATCCTATCACTCAATCTACTAGAGCAGTAGTTCTCAGACTTATTTGATCAGGCCCCTCTTCTTTGTGTCTGTAGTCATTTATGCCCCCTCCCCAAATACATATATCACCAGCCAGCTCTGAAGGCAGAGCGGAAAGCAGCGGCTGCTGGTTGGGTGCCCAGCTCTGAAGGCAGTGCTGTGCCAGCTGCAGCACAGAAGGGTGGCAATGTGAAAAGTGATATTTGTCAATATCACTTTTCACAGCAGACTCAGCGCCCCATTGCCACCCTTACTTCTGCACTGCTGCTGCCACCCTGGGGCTGACCAGGTGAGGGATTGGCAGGGGAGGAGATCCTGAGTCTGGGCTGCCTCCCAGTGAGGGATTCCTGCGGAGGGCGGGGAGGAGGAGCACCTGGGTGTGCACAAGCCCCACCATCCGAGCTGACAGCTGGAGCTCTTTTAAAAAAAAAAGGCACACAGCTCGTGGTTCCCTTAACACATTCCTGTGCCTCTCTTGGGAGGCCCGCCCCATTGTTTGAGAACCGCTGTACTAAAGCAGGGGTCCTTAATCTTGTCTGAATCACACCCCACCATAGACATTTTTTTTTAAACTTAGAGCCCCATCCCTTTTTCCAATAGCAAAAATGATACCGCTACATAACCATGTATTCCTCAGACAAGGCACCCAAACTACCCTAACTCTGCCCCCAGAGAGATGCCAGCTTATCTTGTTCACACGTCCAGTCTTGAAATTGTGCGTTTCAGGATATTAGCTTTCTAACGTCTCATACATGGCTCTGGTAGTAAATGTGCTGCTTTGACACCACGGCAACCTTTTCCTTTTTCATACAAGTGCTCTACCTTCATGATCTGACCAAATAAAGTTTGCATACAGAGACATGTTAGCCACATGTCTAATGACACTTGGAGAGCTGGCCACCTGATTCAGCAGGTTATGCTGAACACCAGCTGAATCATAGGATTGGAAGGGACCTTGAGAGATCATCTAGTCCAGTCCCCTGCGCTCATGGTGGGACTAGGTATTATCTAGACCATCCCTGACAGGTGTTTGTCTAACCTGCTCTTAAAAATCTCCAATGATGGAGATTCCACAACCTCCTTCTGCAATTTCTTCCAGTGCTTAATTATCCTTATTAGGAAGTTTTTCCTAATGTCCAACCTAAACCACCCTGGCTGCACTTCAAGCCCATTGCTTCTTGTCCTATCCTCAGAGGTCAATGAGAACTTTCCTCCCTCCTCCTTGTAACAACCTTTTATGTAGTTTAAAACTTATGTCCCCTTTCAGTCTTCTCTTCTCCAGACTAAACAAACCCACCTTTTTTCAAACTTCCCTCAAAGGTCATGTTTTCTAAACCTTTAATCATTTTTGTTGCTCTTCTTGGGACTTTCTCCAATTTGTCCACATCTTTCCTGAAATGTGGCACCCAGAACTCAACACAATACTCCCATTGAGGCCTAATCAATGCTAAGGAGAGCAGAAGAATTACTGCTCATGTCTTGCTTACAACATACCTGCTAATACATCCCAGCAGGATGTTTGCTTTTTTTGCAGCAGTGATCCACTATGACCCCAGATCCCTTTCTGCAGTACTCCTTCCTAGGCAGTCATTTCCCACTTTGTACATGTGCAAATTATTGTTCCTTCCTAAGTTGAGTACTTTGCATTTGTCCTTATTGAATTTCATCTTACTGACTTCAGACCATTTCTCCAGTTTGTCCAGATCATTTTGAATTTTAATCCTATCCTCCAAAGCACTTGCAACCCCTCCCAGCTTGGTATTGTCCACAAACTTTATAAGTGTACTCTCTGTGCCAGCGGTTTTCAAACTTTTTGTATTGGTGACCCCTTTCACACAGCAAGCCTCTGAGTGTGACCCCCGCTGATCCATTAAAAATGGGAGGGATAATTTAATTTAATGGAGGCTGGGAGCTGTCAGTCCCAAGGAGTTGTAACCACCTTGTGACCTCCTGAGGGGTCAGTACCCGCAGTTTGGGAACCCCTGCTCTATGCCATTATCTAAATCATTGATGAAGATATCGAACAGAACCAGACCCACAACTGATTCCTGTGGGACCCCCACTTGATAGGCCCTTCCAGCTTGATTGTGAACCACTGATAACTATTCTCAGGGAACGGTTTTCCAACCAGTTATGCACCCATCTTATAGTAGCTCCATCTAGCCTGTATTTCCCTAGTTTGTTTATGAGACGATCATGCGAGACAATATAAAAAGCCTTACTAAAGCCTAGATATACACATGTGCTGCTTCCCCCCATCCACGAGACTTGTTACTCTGACAAAGAAAGCTATTAGATTGGTTTAACATGATTTGTTCTTGACAAATTCATGCAACTATTACCTATCATCTTATTATCTTTTAGGTGTGGACTGATGTGGAGAAAGTAAATAAAGAATTTACTCCTTCTCATAACACAAGAACTAGGGGTCACCAAATGAAATTAATAGGCAGCAGGTTTAAAACAAACAAAAGGAAGTATTTCTTCACACAACGCACAGTCAACCTGTGGAACTCTTTGCCACAGGATGTTGTGAAAGCCAAGACTATAACAGGGTTCAAAAAAGAACTAGATAAATTCACGGAGGATATTGGCTATTAGCCAGAATGGTCCGGGATGGTGTCCCTAGCCTCTGTTTGCCAGAAGCTGGGAATGGGCAACAGCAGATGGATCACTTGATGATTACCTGTTCTGTTCATTTCCTCTGAAGCACCTCGCATTGGCCACTGTCAGAAGACAGGATACTGGGCTAGATGGACCTTTGGTCAGACCTAGTATGCTGTTCTTATGTTTGCAAATTGATTACTTAATTATTTGCTCCATTATCTATCCAGGTACTGAAGTTAAGATGACTGGTCTGTAATTCCCCAGGGTTGTTCTTATTCCCCTTTTTATAGATTAGCACTATATTTGCCCTTTTCCAGGCCTCTGGAATCTCACTCATCTTCCATGACTTTTTGAAGATAATCGTTAATGGCTCACATATCTCCTCAGTCAGCAGCTCCTTGAGTATTCTAGGATGTATTTCATGAGGCCCTGGTGACTTGAAGACATCTAACTTATCTAAGTAATTTTTAACTTATTCTTTCCCTATTTTAGTCTCGGATCCTACCTCATTTTCACCGGCATTCACTATGTTAGACATCCAATTGTTATTAACCTTTTTGGTGAAAACAAACAAAAAAGTCATTTAGCACCTCTACCATTTCCATATTTTCTGTTATTGTTTTTCCCCCCTCACTGAATAACAGGCCTACCCTGTCCTTGGTCTTTCTCTTGCTTCTAATGTATTTGTATTGAGTATCCTCAGCACCTTGAAGGATCAGGCTCTTAATGAGGTGTGGGGAATTACTGCCTTCTGTGTCTAATTAACAATTTGTAAAATGTTTTGGTGTGTGCTATGTATGGCTTTAAAGAAGGTTGTGAAGTAGCTCAGCCACTGTATGATTAGGATTGTTTTTTTCACTGACAAATGAAACTCTTTGTTGTGGATGGATAAGGTGGGCTGAGTTCCCTACACTCAGGGCATAGCTGCAGGAGTAGAGCTGAAGTCATTAGAGTGCCTAGTTTGAGAAGTGCAACCTGAATTCTGTGCCAGGTCTCAACACCACTAACTCAAATTTGACTGGTTCACTGCACTCCCCTAAAGTTTGATGCCCCCCAGTTGAGAACCTTAAGCACAACAGTCCCCCAGTTAGAGTTACCTCCTCCTGTACGCTCTACCTTGTAACCATGCACAGGACATGAGTGCAAATGACTTGGTCCTAGGAAGGTACTGGTTTAAATTCTACACCAAGCCCTGGATTCATTCTGAGGGCAAGTCTACATTTAAAATGCTACATTTGCACAGTTGCACCACTGTAGCACTTTAATGAAGACACTCCTGCTGGCTGACTTGGTCTGTGAGAGGAGCCTTTGGAACCTCTACAGCTCTTGACTCCCCACCCCCAATTTCCCCGTAAAGGACAACAGACAGTTAACACAGCTGATGCATCATTACGGTTAGTTTTGAACACCCATCACCATCCCATGCTGCGCTCTCCCGTGGTCTCTGTGCTTCAGCGCTATGACTAATCCCTGCCATAACATGCTGCACCTTCAACAGCCCTTCAAGGGCACAGCAGAAGGGAGAGGGCTTCTGTGAGCTCTTGCTGCTGTGCTTGGGAGCAGCGATGTGATGGCCTCGCAGCGAGGGACTGTGCAGATGGTCACTTTCTGGCTCAGTAGCCCAGGCAATCACTAGGGATGATGAACGAATGCATGCACTGGAAGAATCTGCGTTAGCAGCTGGCGTCATGAGCGGCCCCTGGCAGGCAGCTAAGCGAACGGGTATTTGGAGCAGGAGGGAGGGTGGCAAATGAGTACAAAAGAATGGACTGCATGGGGAAGTAAATAAGAACTAGAAGGTGATAAAGCAAGGCTGTTCCTATGATCCTGTTGCTCACTTATCATAGGTTTCAGAGTAACAGCCGTGTTAGTCTGTATTCGCAAAAAGAAAAGGAGTACTTGTGGCACCTTAGAGACTAACCAATTTATTTGAGCATAAGCTTTCGTGAGCTGTAGCTCACGAAAGCTTATGCTCAAATAAATTGGTTAGTCTCTAAGGTGCCACAAGTACTCCTTTTCTTTTCACTTATCATAGTCATTAATATAGGACCAATGACTTAAAGGGAAACAGGATCAGGACCATAGTCTGCCCAGGAGGTTGCTCTCCCTTTCTGTATTCATAGCAATAATTTGCGAATCAGCTACTATAAACCCCCATTATTATCAGATTTCTGACACGTTCCCAGCTCAGTCTAAGATTCAAGACTCAAAGATTTATTTTTTTCCTCTTGAAAGTTAGAGCAAAGTCCCTCCGGTTCCTTTTTTTATTGCAAAAAATTATTTTCCCATAGCTGGCTCTAGCCCCCACTCCACCATTTTTTCACAGAACTACCTCAAAAGGCTGAAGCTTGAAGCATGCTCAGTTATTCCCATCTCTGCTTTCCCCAGCATATCAGGTCTTCTCTGTGTCAGTAAACAGCTTATCCATAAGCTCGTCAGGCAGCGCTCCTTATTGCTGTGGCTCGTACAGCACCGAGCACATACTTGGAGCTCCCTTTTATAGGAATTGGGGAAACTGATCCAGGCTACCAGTTCTGTAGAGTGACAGGTCAGATTCAGATCTCAGTCACACTTGGACATAACTACTGAAGTCAAAGGAGTCATCTGGTGTAAGCGAGATTAGGCTTTTCCCTGAGGAATATAGACATATTCTGTTTTGGAGAGGATCTGGTTCTGTCCAGTCTCTCAGCTACACTTTTTGCTGGTGCACTAGTAGTGAGGACTGTCTCCTTAGCCTTAAAGGACAAAAAGGTTAGTACGTGGTTGCCCTAAAGAAACAGAGTTTAATAGCAAGGATGACAGGTAGTTAGATCTTATGCCCATTGAGTACTGATAGTTGTCCATGTTGGGAATATTTCCAGGCAAGATGAAGGAAAGTGAGATGTAGGCGAGAGCTCAGACTTCCTGCTAGCTCGCGATTCTGGGACACTGGGTGGTGTCCAGTACAATCTCACATTTTGTCTCAAGCCAGATGCAAGTTGAGCACCAAAGAAGAGCATTTTACATTATGACAGACTTGATTTGCCCTGCAAGGAGCTAAGTTTCTTGTTCCACTTGAGAGCGTGGCAGGACGGATATGAATGATAGCTGGCCATGCAGCCACCAGCAACAATGACCAGTAAAATGTAGGTGACTAGTGGCATTGGAAATAATTGCCATGAGAGGAGATGACTGGCTGGTGGTGGGCCAGTGTGTGACACTGAGACAAAAGCAGAGGATGACTTGAATCAGGGAGGCTCAGATTCCACAGTGATAGGCACAGTAGACTTAGAAAGAAGATTTGGTTTTGACAGTGAGAACGTTATACTGAAACCTGATATGGGATGCCTACATTTTCTAAGCATCAGCCAACTAATTCTCATTCAGTCTCATGGGCAGGTGAAGCCCCACTCGACACTTGGAAAATGTAGGAGTAGTTTTTCAGTGTTGTGACCTAATTGGCTGGCTGGTTAAGACTTCTTAATGATGCCCTAGCCAGCTTCAGATCCTGCAAAGTTATGGGCATGACCTCAAGTCCTTCGTCATCATATCAACTTGCTGTCAGTGGGGGCAGGAATTTGGGGTGAGGTGTAAAGGACTAGGGGGAGAAACTCTGTGGAGCAGGTCTATCTGGCAAATGTAGAGGAGCTGTTCAGTCTATTTCACTCTGAGCCAGACCCACACCTGGTGTAAATCAATGGGGCGCTATTCACAGTTCAGGATCTATCATTAAGGCTCTGGGAAATTAAAAACAAAGGGGTGTTAGAAACTGGGAGTAGGGAAGTGGATCTGGCATGTAACATTCATTGGGACAGTCCCAACCCTTATCTCCCACCGCCATTCCAACCCCTGGCAGTGTCACTGTGTCAGCCTTAATCAGTAGGTGCCTGTGTGCCCTGGAAGGCACAAGTTAAAGAGAGAGAGAGAGGAGAACCCTGACAACGAGGGCCTCTCGCTCCATTAGAGCTCCATTGAATCCTCCTGAGGAAGCCATGTCTAGCATGTAATGTTCCTAATGTAGACACAGATCAGTGCCTAAACGGCAAGTGGAAACCCATTTGCAAGTACGCTTGAGTGGCAACAAAGGAGTTTCATTATCTTTTATTGGAAATGAAGCATTAAAAATTGCACCTGCTCTCATTCTGATAGAGAATAGTCTGGGGGCAGCAGGGTCGGGGAAGGAGAGACAGATGTCATTCCCTCTCCCCGCACCCATCAGCTCAATCAATAGCATTCAGGACCTCTATTTCTGCTCACTGGCTTGGAAGTGAAGCGGTGGCGCGGTACGGGGAGGCACAGTTGATAGTGTCTTTTAGCTGACTTGTTAAATTGACCGTTAGCATGATCTTTGTGGGGAAGTAATGCTCTACTTGCTGTCCTCAGTGTGTGCGCTGCACGGTCGGGTTTAAAGCAAAAGACAGGGAAAGGCTGCAGTCCTAGGCTCCGGTGGGACAACTTCCTGTGGCCATAACATTTGGCCAGACAGTATAAACTAAGAGGGGCTGGCTAGGAGACCTCCAAAGGAAATCTCACTGCTGTAGGACGTGGAAATGACGATGCTCTTTCTTTTGAGTCAGTGCTATGTTAATGCGTGAGGACAAGCGGCACTAAGTACTAGCAGTGCTGTCTTATGGATGAGCTACAGAACAAAGGCCACTAAAGCCGGGGGTATCAACCCTAATGTCTTGACTAACTTCCCATTGTGCCTAAAATTCCTCTGTAGCTCTAACTGGATAAGGTACTCTAGCTTGAGCCAGTGTGTTTGAATCTACCACAGTGCAAAGTGTGGTGCAATGTGATTTCAGTGAGTAGAGAGAAGGTACAAATGTTAAACACTTCCCAAACATTTCAAAAAAAAAAAGGAAAAGAAGACTTAATTCTTCTTCTAAATTATTTTAAATTAATTGTGATTAATCGCAGTTTTAATTGTGCTAGTAAACAATAGAATAGTAATTGAAATTTATTAACTATTTTTTGATGTTTTTCTACATTTTCAATTATATTGATTTCAATTACAACACAGAATACAAAGTGTACAGTGCTCACTTTATATTATTATTTGCACTGTAAAAATGATAAACAAAAGAAATAGTATTTTTCAATTCACTTCATATAGGTACCATAATGCAATCTTTTTATCGTGAAAGTGCAACTTACAAATATCAATATTTTTTGTTACATAACTGCAAAAACAAAACAATGTAAACCTGCAGAGCCTACAAGTCCACTCAGTCCTACTTCTTATTCAGCCAATTGCTAAGACAAACAAGTTTGTTTATGTTTACGGGAGATAATGCTGCCAGCTTCTTATTTACAATGTCACCTGAAAGAGAGAACAGGCGTTCACATGGCACTGTTGTAGCTGGCATCGCAAGATATTTATGTGCCAGATGTGCTAAAGATTCATATGCCTCTTCATGCTTCAGTCATTGTTCCAGAGGACATGCTTCCATGCTGATGACACTCGTTAAAACAATAATGCGTTAATTACATTTTGCTGAACTCCTTAGGTGAGAGTAGTATGTCTCCTGCTGTTTTACCTGCATTCTGCCATATATTTCATGTTATAGCAGTCTCAGATGATGACCCAGCACATGTTGTTCGTTTTAAGAACACTTTCACAGCATATTTGACAAAACGCAAAGAAGGTACCAATGTGAGATTTCTAAAGATAGCTATAGCACTCTAAGGTTTAAGAATCTGAAGTACCTTCCAAAATCTGAGAGGAACGAGGTGTGGAGCATGCTTTCAGAAGTGTTAAAAGAGCAACACTCCAATGCAGAAACTACAGAACCCGAGCCATCAAAAAAGAAAATCAACTTTCTACTGGTGGCATCTGACTCAGATGATGAAAATGAACATGCATCGGTCTGCACTGCTTTGGATCATTATTGAGCAGAACCTGTCATCAGCATGGACGCATATCCTCTGAAATGGTGGTTGAAGATGAAGAATCTTAGATTTCAGAGTAGCAGCCGTGTTAGTCTGTATTCGCAAAAAGAAAAGGAGTACTTCTCTAAGGTGCCACAAGTACTCCTTTTCTTTTTATAGAACCTTAGAATATCAGGTTGGAAGAGACCTCAGGAGGTCATCTAGTCCAAGCCCCTGCTCAAAGCAGGACCAATCCCCAACTCAATCATCCCAGCCAGGGCTTTGTCAAGCCTGACCTTAAAAACTTCTATGGAAGGCGATTCCACCACCTCCCTAGGTAACGCATTCCAGTGTTTCACCACCCTCCTAGTGAAAAAGTTTTTCCTAATATCCAACCTAACATACGAATCTTTAGTGCATCTGGCACATAAATATCTTGCAATGCCGGCTACAACAGTGCCATGCAAATATCTGTTCTCACTTCCAGGTGACATTGTAAGCAAGAAGCGGGCAGCATTATCTCCTGCACTTGTTTGTCTGAGTGACTGGCTGAATAAGAAGTAGCACTGAGTGGACTTGTAGGCGTTAAATTTTTACATTGTTTTATTTTTGAATGCAGCTATTTTTTGTACATAATTCTACATTTGTAAGTTCAACTTTCATGATAAAAAAATTGCATTACAGTACTTGTATGAGGTGAATTGAAAAATACTATTTATTTTGTTTTTACAGAACAAAAATTTGTGATAAAAATAAACATAAAGTGAGTACTGTATACTTTGTATTCTGTGTTGTAATTGAAATCAATATATTTGAAAATGTAGAAAACATCAAATATTTAAATAAATGGTATTCTATTTGGTTCCAAATATTTGGTTCTATTTGGTTCTATTGGTTCCAAATCCTACTACCAATGAAGTCTGTTGACATTCATGTCAAGGGCATTTTTTTGCCAGAGGACTGAGCCCCAAACTATCCCTCACAAAAACACTGTAAGCAAGCAAACTTATTAATGATCTAATTTCTTCAAACACAGCTAGTGCCTGGGCTTGCAAGGAGAGGTGACTATAAAAAGTTTGAAGGGATAGTGATAACCAGTCTGCACTAGAGGGAGACAAACGAATGTTAGACCATTTTTCTTCAAATCTAGGTATTTATTGACCAGTCAGTCACTTAGACTGATTTTCTTCAAACTTTGCAGAAACAGTCCTCCGTTGTTTCAGACTAAATGTGGCACTTTTTAGTTTAAAGGAATTTTCTGAACCAAAGCTGTAGGGTGTTAAAAATAGGATTTTATAACAGAAGCTGGCTGCAACTAACTACTGTATGGACAGGCTGCCCCCTTTTCATAATGCCAATATAACAAGGGTGAGCCTTTACTGTGTTTGTAAAGCACTTTGGGTTCCCCAGAAGCAAGATGCTATAGAAATGCCACATGGACCAGAGTAAAACCATACCACCACATAGGAGTTACAATGAAAGTGGCATACAGTTCACCAACTGGTCTATACTTACCTCTGAAGAGAGCATTCACAACTCAGGATAGATCTTACCAGGAGTGCTGAGAATAGCATTCCATACTCCTAGAGCCCTCTGTTTTAATGTAAGGTGTTCTCCTCATTATTAGATATACAAAAAGATGGTCACAACCAAGACTCCAGGTCCAGACACCCCTGGACTTCGGTAAGACAGGCCCATGAGCTACACAATTAATAAACCTACTGGTTTCTAACATGGGTGTGGTTTGGCAGGGCACTGGCAGGCACAGAATTCCCCCCCCCCCCCGACCCGCAAACGCAGCCCCACTGGCCTGACTGCAGCTGCTCCCCCCTCCCCCCCACAAATATAGAAGTCAAACTACACCTATGGTTTCTAAGGGTAGTTCCCTCCTAGAGGGTCCCAATCTGTAAAGGTGGTGTAGTCCCTGATTCCACCCCCTTTGGTTACTCTCAGACCCTCTCCCTTCCCCTTAGGACCCACGGGCTCTGGGTCCAGGTGACAGGTGCCCCCACCTAAAGGCAGGCATACACAGGGCTAATACCCCATGACCTCTTAGATAAAACTAACATAGCAAATCTAAACCACATCAAAAATAACAACAGTTTACACCCTGGAACAGGAAAGGGGATCATTAAGGGAGGAGAAAGGGACAGGAGACGAGGCTAGGGATGGTGACTAAAAGCTGCAAGCAATTTTACAACACCTAGTAAAAACCCACCACGATACCAGAATATAAGAACATAAGAACGGCCATACTGAGTCAGACCAAAGGTCCATCTAGCCCAGTACGCTGTCTTCTGATAGTGGCCAGTGCCAGGTGCCCCAGAGAGAATGAACAGAACAGGTAATCATCAAGTGATCCATCCCCTGTTGCTCATTCCCAGCTTTTGGCAAACAGAGGCTAGGGACATCATCCCTGTCCATCCTGGCTAATAGCCATTGATGGACCTATCTTCCATGAATTTTTCTAGTTCTTTTGTGAACGCTGTTATGGTTTTGGCCTTCACATCATCTTCTGGCAAGGAGTTCCACAGGTTGACTGTGCGTTCTGTGAAGAAATACTTCCTTTTATTTGTTTAAAACCTGCTGCCTATTAATTTCATTTGGTGACCCCTAGTTCTTATGTTATGAGAAGTAGTAAACAACACTTCCTTATCTACTTTTTCTACACCAGTCATGATTTTATAGACCTCAATCATATCTCCTCTTAGCAGTCTCTTTTCCAAGCTGAAAAGTCCCAGATTTATTAATCTCTCCTCATACAGAAGCCGTTCCATACCCCTAATCATTTTTGTTGCCCTTTTCTGAACCTTTTCCAATTCCAATATTTCTTTTTTGAGATGGGGCGACCACATCTGCGCATAGTATTCAAGATGTGGGCATACCATGGATTTATATAGAGGCAACATGATATTTTCTATCCTATTATCTATCCCTTTCTTAATTATTCCCAGCTGTATTAGGAGAGAACCTCACCTCTCCCCAAAGGCCACCCGCAGCGTGATCAAGAGAGCTGTTTGAGGGGCAGATAGGTATCACTGTCTGAGCTGCAGGCAGCTTCTGCATGCAGCTGGTTGATGTCCCAGTCGAATCAAGGCCCAGCTGACTCCTGGCTTCCAGTGTGGGGAGTGGCCCATGGGTTCTCTGGGGCTCTGAGGCAGACTCAGGCCCTCTGACTGGGACAGTCAGAAAACGGCTCCCTCTCCATGTGGCGGTGGAGGTTAACAATCACCCCACCCCCCTTCTCTTCTGGGTCTCTCTTGCTCTGGTCATGCAGTCCCTCGGACAGTACCTCGCAGGGGAAACCCAGGTTGTCAATCACACTTCTGGTATGTCCACTCCCCAACCCAGGTAGATAGTCTCTGTGCGGCCCTGTTCCCTGTGCGAGCTACATCTCTGGAGCCCCCAAACTAGCAGGGTCTACACACATTGTTTAGGTTTCAGAGTAGCAGCCATGTTAGTCTGTATTCGCAAAAAGAAAAGGAGTACTTGTGGCACCTTAAAGACTAACCAATTTATTTGAGCATAAGCTTTCGTGAGCTACAGCTCACTTCATCGGATGCATTCAGTGGAAAATACAGTGGGGAGATTTATATACACAGAGAACATGAAACAATGGGTGTTACCATACACACTGTAAGGAGAGTGATCACTTAAGATGAGCTAATACCAGCAGGAGAGCAGGGGGGGGGGGGCGGGGGGAAAGAAAACCTTTTGTAGTGATAATCAAGGTGGGCCATTTCCAGCAGTTGACAAGAACGTCTGAGGAACAGTGGGGGGGGGGAGGGGGAATAAACATGGGGAAATAGTTTTACTTTGTGTAATGACCCATCCACTCCCAGTCTCTATTCAAGCCTAAGTTAATTGTATCCAGTTTGCAAATTAAATTCCAATTCAGCAGTCACTCATTGGAGTCTGTTTTTGAAGTTTTTTTGTTGAAGAATTGCCACTTTTCGGTATGTAATCGAGTAACCAAAGAGATTGAAGTGTTCTCCAACTGGTTTATGAATGTTATAATTCTTGACATCTGATTTGTGTCCATTTATTCTTTTACGTAGAGACTGTCCAGTTTGACCAATGTACATGGCAGAGGGGCATTGCTGGCACATGATGGCATATATCACATTGGTAGATGTGCAGGTGAACGAGCCTCTGATAGTGTGGCTGATGCGATTAGGCCCTACGATGGTGTCCCCTGAATAGATATATGGACACAGTTGGCAATGGGCTTTGTTGCAAGGATAGGTTCCTGGGTTAGTGGTTCTGCTGTGTGGTTGCTGGTATTTGCTTCAGGTTGAGGGGCTGTCTGTAAGCAAGGACTGGCCTGTCTCCCAAGATCTGTGAGAGTGATGGGTCATCCTTCAGGATAGGTTGTAGATCCTTGATGATGCGTTGGAGAGGTTTTAGTTGGGGGCTGAAGGTGATGGCTAGTGGCGTTCCCTTCCCCCCCGCTCTCCTGCTGGTAATAGCTCATCTTAAGTAATCACTCTCCTTACAGTGTGTATGGTAACACCCATTGTTTCATGTTCTCTGTGTATATAAATCTCCCCACTGTATTTTCCACTGAATGCATCCGATGAAGTGAGCTGTAGCTCACGAAAGCTTACGCTCAAATAAATTTGCTAGTCTCTAAGGTGCCACAAGTACTCCTTTTCTTTTTACACATCGTTTAGTTTGATCGATCTGTTGCTGCAACCAGTGTGTCATTCGGGCCCAGCCTGCATCATACAAACAACTTTGGTGAGGACCAAATTGGTTTCTTTCTGAAGATAACAAAAAAATAGTATTTCTCCCTGAACCAGTTTTCCCCGTTGGCTGGTTTAGTCATCAACATGAGGCTTACTAACCATGACTAACAGCAAAAGCTGTGGCCACATGGCCCATTGTTTGATCTGCATCCTAGCCTGGGGAGAACTAGGTCTGATAAAAGGAGGAAGCATGCGGATGATGCCTGGATTAAGGACAGAGCGGTAATAAGCAGAGGGAGAGTGGAACAGAAGCACAAACTTCAAAGGGAAACGTGAATCATTTTCACCAATGAGTGGATATTGTTTTTTGAAGCAGTTGCTGTCTGCTTCCCCAGTAGTCAGACTGAGGATGCACAGATAAGTCCTTGCGAAATGGGGGTGAAGTGAACAGTCTTGAAGATCAGTTTGGATAATTAATACATTGCGCACTTCTAGAAGGCATTGCATTTCTGTGGCTCTTTTCAACTCAGGGGAATCTATAGTACTTTACAAGCATTAGCTGCCCCCGGATAGGCAAGTATTATCATTCCAAGCTGATGGATGAGCAAACAGACATATGGCAAAGTGACTTGCCCAAGATCACACAGTGAGACAGTGTCTGAGAACCCATAAGTTCAGATACTTACTTGACCTATTGGAATCTCTCAACTCTCCTATATTTGGGGTGGAAGCCTCTCAGGGTCAGACTTGTTATTATAAAGATAACCAGTAATGTTAAGTCAGACATATGGTGAGAACAGCATCCCACATGTGTATTTCATAGTGGGGATGCCAGAACCAGAGACCAGAAGGTTTTTAAACAAATGAAAGCTAAGGGAGAGGGAGCAGTTCCAAAGCTCAAAAAAGGATCATTTCAGGCTAGTTAGTTCTGATTTTGGGTAGACTAGTTCACCCGATGCAAGTCAGTGGAGTTACTCTGGCTTTGTACCAGCACAACCGAGAAGAAAATCTAGCTTTGTGTCTACAGTGTCTAAAGGGATGCCTGCTGGGCTGTAAAAGGTGCCCAGATACTATTACCCAGGTACTATTACGATGGGTGCAGTATGATAATTCCAACATCAGGTTTGAATATTGTCTGTGAATCCTCTGCACAGACAGTTCAGTGCTGCCAAGCAGCCAAAGCAGAGAAAGGAAGGAAAAACGTGGAAGGGTGTTAACTATACAATTTCCAAACATGCTTCAGTGACAGGATTACAGGGCTGGCTAGATAGCCCCATTGTGAGCACAACTGCTTTCCCCATAGATCTTTTAGTCACTTACAAAAAGCTAATTAAATACCATTCTGCAGATCAGAGGGGCTGTTGTGCAGTATTACAACCTCAACATTACATAGTTGCAGGCATTTTACAGGCTGCTGTAATCGGACAGTTGGGATGAGCATGAATGGGATCTAGCCCCCTCAGCAGGGGGGGCTCTGCACAACCTTATACAGCTGTGGCTGATGGGAATGTATTTTGCCACGAGGCTGAAACAAAAGATTTGTTTCAAAATGTCCTCCAGCAGAAGGGTGCATTTAACGCACACACTCTGTATTTTAAATGCTGCTGTTATGAACTGGATTAAACCTTGTGATGGGTGAAATAAAAACCTCATTGAAACTGATGTGCGAATTCACCCTTCACTTAAAATAGCTGTGAAGCGTTTCGGGTGTGGCCCCTTAACTAAGGCCTAAGAGAGCCCACCCAGGAGCTCTTTGACTGAGTGGGTGGAAGGGTTTTGCTGAGTATTGGTTGTAGGGGGGGTGTTCATGTGTAGGCAGAACATACAGAAATTGAGAGACAGAACAAAGAGAGGCGGTGGGGGAGGCAAGAAAGCCCAGCAGTAGTCAGTGAACACAGTGTGACCCTGGAAAAGGCTAGAGAGCGTGCAGCTGCTTTTGTTCGTGGTTCCTACTGCGTTTGCGGAAGCAGGTCCTTGTTCACTCCTTGTAAATAAACAAGATTGTATCAAAGCTAAATACCAGATTCCATCAATTTCTACTTCCAGCTAGAACATCCCCATTACCTAGGGTGACTAGATAGCAAGTGTGAAAGACAGGGGCTGGGGGATAATAGGTGCCTACATAAGACAAACTCCCAAATATCGGTACTGTCCCTATAAAATTCGGATATCTGGTCACCCTATTGTGGCCCCAAAATGTAACTAGTTGCCTAGGTCAAAAAAGCAACACTATGTCATGGGCATCCCAGCTAGAAAAGCAAAGTCATGCCATTCCTCTGCTGTGCAGAACTCCATGCATACCAAAATTAGCTCTGCCTGCAGGCCTGGGAATTAGCATAATTACTTGCTTCAGTTAATCCTTATTCTGTGCAGCCCTTTTCAAACATCTTGGCATTACTGGTTCCCTAGCAGTTTAGGCAGAATCCTGGAAAGACTCTGAGGTCTTTGCCAGATCTATACAATGGTCTACAGCTATTACTTGTTGGCTAACAAACAGCCAGCTTGGGAAACCCAAGTGTAACACCAACAGACCCTGGTTGTCGGCGGGTGGGATCACACCTGGGACCTCTGAAGCTAAATGCATGAGCTTCTACTGAATGAGCTAAAAGCCATATGGCTGTTAGCTAAGGCTGTAGAGCAGAATCATTAATCTCGCTCTCTTTTTCTAAGTGGTCTCAGTACCACTAGATGGAACAGAACACCACACCCAGCAGGTGTGTGGGTTACACTTCCCCTAGCTGAGGAAGCGCGTCCCAAGCTTCAGAGACTTCCCAGTTGAAATCCCAGATGAGCCCTAACTTGTAACACTAACAAACCCCAGTCCCGGTGGGCGGGATCGAACCTGGGACCTCTGCTAAATGCATGAGCCTCTACTGCATGAGCTAAAAGCCATATGCTGTTAGCTAAGGCTGTAGAGCAGACTCATTAATCTCTCTCTCTTTCTCTAAGTGGTCTCAGTGCCACTAGCTGGGACAGAACACCACACCCAGGAGGTTACACAAGCTCACCTTGGTGAGCAATTGTCACTGAGGGCTTAAGTAGGGCTTGAAGCAGAGCACAGACCTTGTACTACTGTCCTGCAGGAGGTTACTTCCACTTGCTGGAGAAAAGGTTGCATGGCCGATTGAAAGCCTCCTTGTTTTGTTCCTCTCTGCAGGTCTGCATCATGGAGTGCGAAGGGAAGGCCTTTTCGAGTACTACCTGGGAGCTTTGCACCAAAGTGGCTGGGAAGTCATCCATACAGGTGAGCACTGACAGCCTGGAAGAAGATTCCTACCAGCCATTAGAGATGGAAGACAATGGCCTGTTCAGAGGCAGCCGGAAGCACTTCAATGACCTCACCAAAGTGGTGGATCTTAGCAAAGTGGAAGGTGAGAAGAGAGTTTCCAAGGTGAGCAGCCTGATCCACCAGCGGGAGGTGGACAAGGGTGTCAGCAATGGGAGTGAGACCCCGCTGGGTGACTTCCAAGAGCAGCCCAAGGATATTTCCAAGCGGCTTGGTGGCTTCCTCAAAGGAAAGTACAGTTACAGGCAGGTGCTGGAGCCCACCGTGCAGGGGGTGCAGAAGCGGTACGGGGGCTTCATCGGGGTCAGGAAGTCAGCCCGGAAGTGGAACAACCAGAAGAGATTTAGCGAGTTCTTGAAGCAGTACCTGGGCATGTCACCGCGCTCCAGCGAGTACGATAGCTTAACCAATGACCTGAATGAACAGAACGAGATCTAACTGGAAACTCTGTTTCACATCACTGACACATAGTGAATCGGTTTAAGTCTGCTATGGCCAAAGAAGTCAACCCCTTCCCTGATCCCAAAGAGCCTGTGTTAGGAATGGTTCACCAGACACAACCGGATTCATTGCTGCTCAGAATCAAGGGGGGAAAGCCTTGTGGTGGTGGTTTCTGAATCATCCAATGTATTTATTAATTCTTCTACATTTTCATGGCATTTTTGACTGCAAATACAAGACAACTGTCCCTGCCCTGAGCTTACATTCTAGGTTTACTAGAATGGGAATTTACTTGTGAGGGGAGAGAGAGAGAATCAGTCAGGTTTCTCTTTTCACATTCAAAATGGATTTCCAAGTGTTTTGGTCCCTTAGGATACGTCTACACTGCAATTAGACACTCGTGGCTGGCCTGTGCCAGCTGACTTGGGCTAAGGAGCTTTTTAATTGCATGGGCTCGGGCAGCAGCTTGAGCTCTGGGACCCTCCCACTTTGCAGGGTCCTAAACCCTGAGTTGAATGCCTACACTGCAATTAAACTGCCCATTAGCCTGAGCCCCCTGAGCGTGAGTCAGCAGGCACAGGCCAGCAGCCGGTTTTTAATTGTAGCGTAGATGTACCCTAAGTCTCACAGGGCCACATGAGTAACTCAAAGCTCCACTAACTACAGAATCCACAAACCTATGAGGCCTGTGACTTCCAGGGGCTGTGCTGGCACCCATTACCACCAAGGTAATCCCCCTCCAGAGCAGCGAAGGGAAATCCCATGGCCATCCCTCTCTACCTGGGACCAGCGTGCCCTGGGGGATACAATTTCTAGCCCAACAAGATGGAGTTGTTAAAATCAGTAATGTCACTCTTTCCTTCTTCAGTCTGGGCTTTTGCTTTTAAAAATGTAGCCCTTCCAAACCTAACACCCATGCTGCTCTCCCTGCTCCACATGGGGACTTTGTTTGTTTATTTTAAATGCATTTTCTTTGGGTTAAATGTGCTGGATTAACATCCCTGGAGGCTAATCAACTACAAAACAAGTATGCCATGGGCCAGCAGAAGTGCAAGTCTGATGGCCGCCACACCACGAACTGAATCGGGAACCTCCTGAGCGTGAAAGCTTGAGCTGCTACAGCTTGAGCTAAAGAGACAGGCTCTGTAGCTCTGGCTGTGATAGACTCATTGTCTAAGCCCAGGCACAAACAGGGACCTGTAATATAAATTTCCCAGTGGTTACAGAAGCTTCAGTACACACTGCCCCACCACCATGCCTGAGCCCTGCCCTGGGGGCAGAGAGGAGAGTTGATTCCCAATGCCCATTCATTCTTTGAGCTCTCTTCTGAGACTTAACCCACATCAGAAGGCTCCAGGTACACTCCAACTGTAACCTTGGCAGAGGACAGGGTTAGAACATGGTCATCACATAGCCCAGTTTCAACATGGATAAATCTGTAGTGTAGATGGGACCTATTTGTGTCCCCACACCAGGTTAACACCTTGGACTGATTAAGGGTTTAGTGACAGGGACACGGTTACTACAATTTTTATCTGTGTTGTAACCACAGCCCCCCCAAGCCAGAGAAAACCTTTCCTCTCTGCATGAGTTCACCTCGCTCCTGCCCACTGCCGTCCTTCCTCAGTGAAGCTGGCAACCATCCTTACTCTTTGACTTTATCCAGACACTGCAGTGTCACTTACAAGATGAACCCCCATGCTCACAGCTGGGGAGGAAAAAGAACTCTGACACCAGAATCAGTTATGTGGGCTAGGAGGATTATTCTGGGATCAGAGGATTGATTATGTACCTGCACCGCCTGGAGGAGAGTTAGGGCATATATACATGACAGCTGCACGGTTACAGTGCAGGGTTTCAAAGTAAAAAGGCGGCCTCTTCAGAGTTGGAGGTGAAAGAGCCATGGTAGGACAGAGGGAGAGAACTGTACACGATTAGAGATTCCAAAATACTCAGCTCTCATGAAACAAATGAGAGCTCACATACACACCTGAACAGGAAAGCCACTAGCTGGCAGCCTCAGCAGAGACTCAGGGCTGACTGGGCCATGGGAAATGAGCTCTACCACTAGAAGTGTCCCTCCAGGACAGAATCAAGGCACTTTGGGAGTGGGTAATATCTGATCAAAGACAGTGGGCATTACCATTGCCTGTACTGCACGTGCTCTGTGGTTAAAGAGGACTACAGTTTTCAGGACTGCTCATCCAGCACCAAATTCATTGCCTTTTTAAAAAAAAATTAAAGAAGCTTAATGGCCTCTTCACTGTGTGTAAATACAGACTCATTCGTGAGAACATTGCTTCAGTTTGTCCTTAGAAAAATCCTTTGGATTAAAATATCTCATATACATCTATATAGCATCCAACTCATTCTGGTGGATCCCAAAGCACTTCAGACTCTTATTCAGGAATCACTTTACCAACTACCACAATGCAGCCACCTCTATGGTGGGGCATGAAAGCTGTTTAACATTACAGTTTAACAGAACAATAACAGTTAAAGACAGGATGTAAAGAAGGGTGCATCCATCTGCAACTGGATTGTGAATTTACTGGAGCAAAGGACTATGGGTAGTACAACTGGTGGAGGAAACAGATTTTACAAAAGAGTTAACATCTGATTGGTCACTGAAAATACCAAACTAGATCTGTGGGTCTGGAATTTCAACAGAAATTTTTTTTCATCCCCCTGTAAAAAGCAATAGGCCATTCCAAGTGGTGATACTATGTAAGGATATTTAAAATGATACTCCTGTTATGTCCTCTGTATCTCTAATACATGCTGGTTCTATTTTCAGCTCCACGACTGACTCACTGTGAGACCACAGGCAATCGCTTCCCCTCTTTGTGCCTCAGTTTACCCCTCTGTATAATGGGGGTAATGATCATATTTGCCCCCTTACTACTCTGGAGAGTGCACTGAGTTCATTAGAGAACAAGTGCTATTGCAATACAAAGTGCTGTCATCTCCCTATCTGAGTATTGGCAGGTGAGGTCCTGAGTCCTCCTCCTCCTTCTTCGCATATGCACATGGCTCAAGTTGCACATGACCAGGATTCATCACCGAATTTGGTCCGCTGGTTGGATCACTAGCTTCCCTGGCTTGGGCCAGGTACTGACGGAGATGCGATGAGAATGTTGACCAATGCCCCCCCACCTCCCTGAGTCCTTTACCCAGCTGGTCGTTAATTGCCAGGAAATGTCTGACTAGGAGATCAATATTGCTATTAGAAACTACAGAAATATAAGAGCGTAAATGAAACCTAAGGACTGTATTCTGCTTCCCTTACTGATGTTAAATAATGCCTTACTGCATGAGTGGACCCACATATGGAGTAAATTGCTATTTTGTATGAATAAGGGCATCAGAATTTGATCCTACTGTAATTATTTTAAATGCCTCACACTTCTCTACCATCTTCCCCCAGGGGCCACAAAACACTTAAATTTTGATAGCATTAAGCCTCACATCACTCTTGGATTGTTATAGCTCATTTTACAGATAGGGAAACCGAGGCACAGAGAAGTCACATGACTTGACCAAGGTAATCCAGTGAGCCCAGAGGAGTGCTGGGAACAGAACCCAGATGTCCCAACTCTTAGTCCCCTTCTTTAGTTACCAAGTACTTCTCTTTCCATCCCAGTTAAGAGTTGAACTGTTTACTGCCATGAACACAGGTATCCATTTACAGTTCAATTCCAGTAAGGTATACAAGGGTTGTCAGAGTCAGCACCAGCCTGTCAGTTAAAGGCTGGTACAGGAAGCAGCAGGAAAACAAGGTTTCCTGGTCAGCATTCCTTGAGATTTTATAATCACTCCGGGGTTGACTTCTTTGCTCAGCGATACAGCGGTGTCTGTGTTTTCATTATGTCTCTTTCCCATGGCATGTATCTTGTCCTAGCTGCTGTCTCAGTGCTGTCACTTTAGAGGGTGTATTTTTGTAACTCCCAGGACGACAAATGGAGCCGGGCCTGCCGCTCTGTCCTATTCTGCCTAACTCGCAGACGAAAGCATGACCAATAAACAACAAGCCTGGGTCTTACCTGCGTCACTGCCGTTACTGTTTGTAAAAAGAACCAGTTCTTTTTAATTGTTTCATACAAATATTTCTCCATTAAACTTGTACATAGCAAAAAATGATTAATAAATTAGTTTACTATTTCTACTGTATCATTGTGATCGACACAATCACTGGGTCTGGCTTCCTGAGCACCCCACCCACAAACGTCCACATAATACCACCTCCACTGCTAGGGTCCCACAGGGCAATATAACCAACCCCAAACTGTTCAAAAATCACCAATCAGACCTCAACATAATTATGAGATTAGTTTAAAAACCATGAAAATTTTTAATAAAATAAAGCATTTGGGTTATTGGCCTCAGAGTCTTTAGAGTGCATTTGGGTTCAGGTTTTGAAGCTTTTCTCTACTGCCACAAGGGTAGAAGTTTGTTGGGTTTTTTTACAATGAAGGCTGAGATTCTCACATCATCACGTGACTCCAGGTGCGGGGGCATTAGGAAAAGTACTGCTGGACTCATGACAAACATTGAGAGTTGCCATGCCTGCATGGAGGAAAGCAGGCTTCCCTTAGGTATGGAAGGAAGAAGAGACCAGGGCCATGGGTCAGTTCCTTCCCACTTTGGTCTCGCTTCTGGGGAGGAGATAGGGAAGGAACCGACTTGTGGACCCCATTCTGATCCTGCCTCTGGATCCTTACAGAGGATGGTAAGGCAATGAGCATTGCCTCCCACTAGTCTCACACCCACAAGGAGAGACAGGGCCAAGTCTTCACAGAACTGTGGAATTCCAAGAAGTCATTTGTGCCCCACGCCATGCCTGCATCCACCTCTCCTGGACACAGGTGCCGACTTTCCAAAGTGCCGGGGGGTGCTCGACCCCCATCTCTGCCCAGGCCCCACCCCCACTCCACCCAGCCCCGGAGTCGGCGCCTATGCAGCTGGATCTTATCCAGCGCCCTACCAACCACATCCATTTCGTCTGTCTAGTCACTTACACCTTCAGGACCATGAAGGATGTAACCGTAGCCGGCTGATGTGCAGCATGCAAGTGGAGCTAATGTAGACATAGGCTTGGCAGAATTCAATTATTTTTTTATAATTTTGACAGATAATATTGATGTTTATTTTTAATTATTCGTTTAGATTTTTATCTATTTAAATGTTCATAATTGCACAAAATTATGGGGGGTGGCACACAATAGGGCAGTGGTCCCCAAATTTTTTAAGTCACCCCCCCCAGGCCTAATGTAATTTGCCTGCACGCCCTGGGAGCCACAGCTGGGAGGTGAGGCCGGGAGCAGGGCCGCGGTCAGGGCTGGGAGCAGAGCCGCAGCTGGGGCCGGAGCCGTGGTTAGGAGCCAGGGAACAATGTTAGGGCTGGAACTGGGGCTGGGGCTGGGAGTGGGGCTGGGGTAGGGCTCTGGCCAGGAGCCAGGGGCCACGGCTGGGACCCAGGGACTGAGGTCGCAGCCAGGAGCCACAGCTGGGGATGGGGCTGCAACGGGAGCCAGGGCTGAAGCAGAGCTGGGGCCAGGAGGGCTGGCCCGGGCCCCGCTGTGCCCCCCAAATGTTCCTCCTCAATTCCTTGGGGGGGGGCGCGCCCCACAGTATGGGGACCATTGCAATAGGGGGATGAGACAATCATTATTTAATTAGAGTAGACATTGAGATTCAAATACTGTAGTTAAAGCTTTATAACCCTTAAAACACAAATTGTAAGATCACAGGTCAAAATACACAAAGTAAATATCCTTAAATCAAACACTAGTAAGTTCTAAAGCAGCATTGTTCTTACTTTGCCTATCTCGACATTTCAGTCGACATTCACTGATAAAAATTCCAAACCGGTTTATACAAATGAACTAGCTGGCACGCTCTCAGTTTGCAGACACATGCATACACATTCTTCTGAGTGATACACAATCTTCCATCCATAATGAAAAACAGAGTTTTTATTTAGGCAAGAAAACAAAACAAAAAGTCTTTGTGCATAGCATGGGGGGTGGGGAGGGAAATTCATCTAGATCAGCACAGCAAAGCTAGTCCAATCATGAGATCCCTGGGGTGGGAGGAGGGGTTGTCTCAGTAGATGCTGGTGTCCACATCTCAGACCAGTCTGTATCCTTACTGGAAACCAGGCCAAGTCTGATGGATATGATTACTGAATGGCTGTCTCACCCTAGATACCTGTGTAATGACCCCTCCATCAGTTAGTACCCTTCATTCTATTTGCATGCTAAGGGAGAACCTTCAGCACCACAACACAGATCTCTAACCCCTGAGGTACAGGATTAACTTGATTAGATGGTAGCGGCAGTCAGCTATTTCCCTTCAGCCAAGGACACTACATACACTTTGCCAGTGTGTTTCATCTGTACTACCCACTGCCTGCCTTATGCCTGCCTGTGGCTAAACAGGGGGCTTCCATCTTCCAATGCCATCAACTCAGTGCCTTTAGTCAGCTTCAAATTCACCAGAAGAGACATTTTAACCAACTCCCACCATGCAAACTATTTCGGGGGGATAATAACACAACTAATTTGCAGCCAGCTAGGACTTCACAGCAGCAGCTGTGCCGCGGGCCACGGCTACTCAGAATGTCACGGAGACGGCAAAGATAGAGCTGCACAAGCCCTAGAAATACCTTACCCAGACAGATGGATCGCCACTCCCACTCCGTGCTGAGCTCCGTCTCTCTCTCTCTCACACACACACACACACACACAAATTTCCCCTTTATTCTTTTGGGCCTAGAGAGGATACACACTTAGCTCCTGAGAAATCTCTCCGCTGCAAAAGGCAGGCCGTGCAAAACAAAATTAAAGTAATGATTACAAAAGCAGTTGATGCCATCAGGACTCGTCTCCAGTGTTTATTAGAAATTGCCTCCTCCAGGCTGAGTGTTGGGATAATAATAAGGAGCAGCACCAATTGTGCTTCTGAATCCCATCCTGCCTCTGAGCATTTCCTGAATACATGATCATTTTCTTTCACTTGCTAGTAGAAATTTTTAAACTTCCCTAAGGATACCGATATCCGCTCTGCCCCCCTCCAAGCCATGGTCATTCACGTTTGAATGTAAAGCCTGGATTAGATCCACAGGTTTCTCAGGAATTTAACAATCTAGGTCATTGTGAATATCACCTTTAACATTGTGTCTCCTGTAGCTCTTTGCAGCACATGGTATTAAAACATTGTGTGATTTAAGTATTAACCAATCATGATGCTTTTACTATGTTATTAATCAACTGTAGTTAATAAAATAATACTTGGTGTAGTGAGGTGGAGTGGCCTCCCTCCTCACTTGAGAGCGAGCGACTACTACACTCCCCCTGGTGGACAGAGCCACACCCTCCTTGCTGGAAGTACCAGGGTGGGACAAGAAATATAAAGGGAGGGCTCTGCAGCTCAGTTGAGTGGAAGCCAGGGAAGGAGATGGACGCCTCCACTTTGCTGAAGCACTTTGGATCTGAATCTGTGCTCTGCCGCACCCTGCCCCCAGTGGAGACTGACCCTGAAGAGGAGTTGTCGGGACTGCCAGCAGCTGTGTACCCAGAGGACCTGTGGATTACAGAGGTACCAAACCCCCGGGAGGTAGGCAGTAGCTCGGGGGCAGCTGACAACTGTCTGGCTAAATTGCTGACTGACTCTAGAGCAGCGTGTTGCGGCTGACCCAGTGGCAGACCACTCCGCTGCTGTTAGGGTCCTGGGCTGGGATGCGGTGGAGTTGGGCAGGCCCACGTCCCCTTACCCCCTGCCACCCCACCCCTAGGGTGCCAGACTCTCCAGCCTAGGCCAGAAGGGGATACACAGGTACTGTTGCTCTGAACCCATAACTTTTCATTGTTTTACTGTATCAACTTTTCATTGTTTTACTCATACAAGAAGAGGCGGCCCAGCAAGGGCACCCATTCTTAGGCTCCCAGCTTTTGCCTCTCTTGGGTGGAGGAGAGACATGTCCCTCTCCCTTCTGTCCCAGGTATTTCCAGGCTGCACAGTTCCCCACCTTCACTGTCTTCCCCAGTGCAGACAGGGTGCCCAAGCACATCTGCTGGCTTTCTCTTCAGGGATGGTTAACAGGTGTAATTGCTACAGTTATCAGTACCACACACTTCTTTCTCTGCAAGCCTATTTTATTCTTCAGATAAGAAGCATTAGAGAAACCATATTAAAAATGATAAAAGAACCCACGCACATGCTAATATCAGGGGGTAGCCGTGTTAGTCTGTATCCACCAAAACAATGAGGCGTCCGGTGGCACCTTAAAGACTAACAGATTTATTTGGGCATAAGCTTTCGTGGGTAAAAAACCCACTTCTTCAGATACATGCTAATAAGCTCACCAGAATTAACCCCAACCCTAACATAGATTCTGGTAGGATAAATCCTTCATCTGACTCTAAGGGTTTCTTTGTAGTTACCAGTTTGTCGGTACAGTTGCCCTGAACCATACCATGTATCAATTTTTCATTGTTTTACTCATACTCAAGAAGAGGTAGTGGTACAACAAACAGCGGTAGAGTTATCATCTGCTTTTCATTCCCCGTAGGATTAGGCAAAGAGTGGGGGGGGGGGCATGCAGAGCAGTTTGTTGATGTCCCTCATATCCTTCTGGGAGATCTCAATGAAACTTTCATGGAGATACTCTGTGGTCCTCTCCTGAAGGATTCTAGGGATGGCAGCCTTATTTCTTCCTTCACAGTAGGACGCATTCCCACACCACTCTTTACAGAGTTCGTCTGGCATCATTGCAGTAAACAGGCTAGTGGCATATGGGTCCAACTGGCTTTTGGATGCCAGCAGCAGCTGTGTTCTCTGTGCCTTTGTCACTCTCAGGAGTGAGATATCCGCTAAAATCATGGCCGCCTGTGGAAATTAGAGCCAATTTTCAGTGCCATTGCCCTATGCTTGTACCCATGGATATATGGACCAAATTGTTTCATGCAACTTAAAATGTTAATTTCATTCTCCTTCCCCCCCAGTCCCAGTCCCTCATGGGCAATACTCATCATAGCTGGGGCTGGAAAGCAGTACGGTGCACAGCAGAAGTGTCAATAAGACATGCCTCATTAAAAAAATGTTAATGGGGACGAAGGAAGAGAGTTTTGAAATGTATCTTTCACTTTCCATTGTGATGGTAAAGACAATACGTTTGTCTGTTTTATCTATAGCTGCCGCCATTGTGGCCTTGAGGGGGAATCTTCCCCACACCCACAGAATGCCTGACCCTGTTGCAGAGGAGAAAGAAGAGGATTAGGGAGAACATGTTCAGCAAGATGCTGCAAGCCAGTTCTGCATCGAACTGTGAACAAAGGGCCTGGCAGGCCAACATGGCAGACAGCATGGAGAGAGATAGCGAGGACAGGAGAAAATGGAGAAAGAGCCAAGAATCACATCAGGAAAAAAAGAGAGGGAGATGCACCAGAACACAATGGGGATTCTCAGGCAGCAAACACAAATGCTGCAGACTCTAGGTTGACCTACAGGTCCAACAATCATGGACTAACCACCCTTTGCAGTTCCTGGAGAACTCCATGATGGCAGCTCCCTACACCCCCTCCAACAATCCAGGTGGCACCATGGGTCACATCCTTACCACTGTATGCTGGGGGACAGTAAGGACAACCACAGCTTCACATACACCAACCATGCCTCTCATAGGTCAGTGTATGTGTAGCCAAACTGGATTGTATTTCTGCACTGAAATGGACAGAGCTGTTTGCTGCCTTTCTATATTTAAAGTTTCATTTGGTTAATTTATGTTTGAAGTTTGCATTGTATTGTCCTCTTACTTGTACATTTTTTACACTGCTTTTGTCAGTTGATAAAATTCCATTTAAAAAACAATATAGCTTCATTAGCTCACTGCACATACTGCAGAATGTATAGTAGGACTCAAAGCACCCAGTACTTTAAGCGTGCAGCCCGACAGTACTCATACCTTCAAGAAACCACCCAATCGTGTGTAATGTACAGCAAGCACTGCATAATGCATTGTGTGAGTGAAAGAGTGTCAGTTATAAATGCACAGCAAAACAGGGTAATTCCTAGGTTCACTATAAGACACAGGGTTGTACGCATAAACGTACACCAAGCACTACAACGTTACATGCCTAACAAACCGTTAGGGCCAGAGCACAGTCAGGCACAGCACATTACTGTAGCTGATTGTTAAAATGCTCTTTCAAAGTCTCCCCTAACCACATAGCTCCACGGTAGGCTCTGGCAATGGCCCTTGTGTCCAGCTGTATAAACTCAGCAGACAGCCACTCCACCTCCATTCTCCATTGCAGCAGCAACTTTTCCGACTTTGCCTCATGTCAGGGTTCCTTCCCCACTCTGAACTCTAGGGTACAGATGTGGGGACCTGCATGAAAACCTCCTAAGCTTACTTTTACCAGCTTAGGTTAAAACTTCCCCAAGGTACAAACTATTTTACCCTTTGCCCTTGGACTTCCACTGCCACCACCAAACTTTATCTGGGTTCCTGAGAAAACGTAGTTTGGACACGTCTTTCCCCCCAAAATCCTCCCAACACTTGCACCCCACTTCCTGGGGAAGGTTTTGTAAAAATCCTCACCAATTTGCATAGGTGACCACAGACCCAAACCCTTGGATCTTAGAACAATGAAAAAGCATTCAGTTTCCTTACAAGAAGACTTTTAATAGAAGTAAAAAGGAATCATCTCTGTAAGATCAGGATGGTAAATACCTTACAGGGTAATTAGATTCAAAACATAGAGAATCCCTCTAGGAAAAACCTTAAGTTACAAAAAAGACACACAGACAGGAATATTCATTCTATTCAGCACAGCTATTTTCTCAGCCATTTAAAGAAATCATAATCTAACACATACCTAGCTAGATTACTTACTAAGTTCTAAGACTCCATTCCTGTTCTGTCCCCAGCAAAAGCATCATACAGACAGACACAGACCCTTTGTTTTTCTCCCTCCTCCCAGCTTTTGAAAGTATCTTGTCTCCTCATTGGTCATTTTGGTCAGGTGCCAGCGAGGTTACCTTTAGCTTCTTAACCTTTTACAGGTGAGAGGATTTTTCCTCTGGCCAGGAGGGATTTTAAAGGGGTTTACCCTTCCCTTTATATTTATGACACTTCACATATAATATGCGGCACAAAACAGGCATCTAACACCATTGGAATATTTTTCATACTTAAATCCAATCTAGTGAGTAAACAACACCAGCGACCCTTCAATCTACCAAAGCTTACATAACCATAGAAACTATTAACCATAGAATAACCATAACCATACACCATTACATAACCATAGAAACCATATACTATGTATGTAGACTATAGCAACATGGGCTGGTGCCAAAATAGGGATATGCATGCCATCTATTGTCCCATCAGAGTTCATAGCGAGAGTCACAATCCTGCATAGCAGGCCACAATTAATGGCCCTGCACACTTGCATGACAATGGCCTCCATTGTGGATTTTCCTACTCCAAAATGATTTCCCAGTGACTGGCAGCAATGCAGCATTGAAGTTTCCAAAGTGCAATCACCACTCACTTCCCCACTGTCAGGGAAGCTCTCATTCTGGTGTCCATGCGCTGAAGGGCTGGAGCGATCTCTGCATACAGACGCAGAAATGTGGCCTTTTGCATCTGAAAGTTCTGCAACCACTGCTGATCATCCCAAACTTGCATTATAATGCGATCCCACCAGTCAGTGCTCATTTCTCAAGCCCAGAAGTGGTGCTCCACCATCTGCAGCTGCTCTGTGAACACCACTAAGAACCTTGAATTGTTTTTCACTATGTCCCTCAGCAAATTGTCCTCAAAGAAATCATCATGTCCCCCCAACTGTTACGGACCTTCCTGCAGCTCTGATAATACTAGAATATTTTGAACACTGCAAATACAGGATGCACGACACTAGTATACAACTGTGTGGGCTCCATGCTTTTGTCAGAGTTGGCAGACACTGAATAGTGCCATGTGGATTTGTGGGATTTTTTTTTAAGCAAAAATTATGGGATATAGATGGCATTAGGGAGGGGAAAAGTTGCATGCTGGGAACTTGACCTCTACCTCCCAGAGATCCCTACGTGAGTTATCTATCCCCCAAACTATTTTGTAAAAGCTTCCCAGAAGGCATTACACAAGATGGTAGCACATGGCACACTGGGATACCTACCCATGGTGCACTGCAATTTTCCTCAAGACTCAAGCACTCTTGGTATGTGCAGCACCAATGCAAAACAGCCAGGTATGCACGCACATGAACAATACACTAACTTCCGCAGCTGAATGCCAATGTAACTTGCATCGAACAACATTTGTAGTGTAGACATAGCCTCCCATCCAAGAACTGATCCAGCCATACTGGCTGATAACATCTCTTGGTGTACATGCAGGGAGGAAAGGAATGAGCTTCCCAAAAAGCTGCATTTAATAAAAACTACACAACAGCTGTAGGGAAAGGAACCTGCTGAGACTTCAGAGTTCAGAACACCTCAGGAATGGAGGGTGTTCGTAACTTTGAAATGTTCGTAACTCTGAACAAAATGTTATGGTTCTTCCAAAAGTTTACAACTGAACATTGACTTAATACAGCTTTGAAACTACTATCCAGAAGAAAAATGCTGCTTTTAACCATCTTAATTTAAATGAAACAAGTACAGAAAGAGTTTCCTTACCTTGTCATATCTACTTTTTTAAAAAAAACTTTCCCTTTTTTTTTTTGTAGTTTACATTTAACACAGTACTGTACTGTATTTGCTTTTTCCCCCCTTGACTCTGCTGCTGCCTGATTATTTCCAGTTCCAGATGAGGTGTGCGGTAGACTGGTCAGTTCATAACTCTGGTGTTCATAACTCTGAGGTTCTACTGTATCCCGATTTTGATTAAGAACAGTTGTAATTTGGTCTGCATTTAGTGCAACTCCCTGTTCAATCGTTTACTCTTTCAAAAGACAGACTGAGACCCTCAATATACACAACACAATGATCCAGGCAGGGGAATGGGATTTTTACAGTTGTGCTTGAGGAACCTGAGATGTCAAAGCAAGTTCCCCTAGGCCCATTCCTGGTCTCTGTTCAGGAGCAAGTTACAGATGCCCTGGCCACGTTCAATCAGGGTAGGGAGTGCCCTGGCCCCAGCTAACCTTTACTCTCTCAGGAAAACAGCTGCTAACACCCACAGCTGCACGTGAGCTACAGCTGAGTGCAGGAGGGCTGACGCATTTACCTGCAACAGTCACAGCACAGGAAGTATAGAGCTCATTGCTTTGTTAAGTGCCTAGAGTATGAAAGACACTAGTTATAAAACCATATTCTATTCGAACAGGAATAATGGTCTTGGCTTACAGGATTTCTTGTACGTTAATGGCCCACAGCAATCAGCTCTTGGCAGGGAATTCGTTTCCCTGGAAATGCCACATACTTGCACCTTTTTTCTGAAGGAGAAGGAAGTCTGGTCATGTAATTAAAGACCCAGATCCCAGCTCTACTGCCAAGAATTTTCTAAGTGACTTTGGGAAAGTCACCACCTCTGTGACTTAGCTTCCCTATCTGTAAAATACGGATCATATCTTTCTGCTTCACTGGGATATTGTTGCTGTAAGCCAAGGGGTTCACCAGCTGCAGAAACAAGGGAAACACTGGTGTTTCTCTCCCCATCCTCTTCTCCTGCTGAGCTGCTCCTTAGCTTCCTTACCAACCCTCAATAATCCCTGCAGCTCTCCCAACAAAAGCCTCTTCCCCCATGTTCTTAGGGCATATGACCAGTCCATAGGAATAGGGCTTCTGGGATAGGAGTTTGGAGGCACCCACGCCCTCCTAAAGCTCACAGGGATTGTGGGACCCTTTGCCAACCAGGTGATACAATTGTCTGAGAACAGCTCTATTCCTGTGGAGCCCCTATGGTCAGCAGAAAATGGGCTCCCCTCCTAGAGAATGTCGGAGATGTGCATTAGTCTGGCTCTCACCCTGCCAACCTCAGGAAGCCAGGAGGAATGGAGGGGGATGTCCCCAACCTGAAAACTTCCATCATTCACCAGTACCATGCCATGCCTGTTTTAAAAACTAAGGAAATTTCTACACCAACAAACTTCATTAAAATGAAGTTAAGGCTGCAGGCACATATCAATGGTTGGAGTGCTTATTACTTTCCTTGAATGTAGGAGTTAAAACACTCTCAAGCATTAGATACCCAGGAAATGCAGAGATAAAGATATATTACTCAGATACCCAGCTCGCCTTAGCACTGCATATGTATCAATGCCCTTAAATAAAATAAGAGCCTGCTATTGTTCCTCAACCATTCATAGAATATAGAATCATAGAATATTAGGGTTGGAAGAGACCTCAGGAGGTCATCTAGTCCAATCCCCTGCTCAAGCAGGACCAACACCAACTAAATCATCCCAGCCAAGGCTTTGTCAAGCCGGGCCTTAAAAACCTCTAAGGATGGAAACTCCACCACCTCCCTAGGTAACCCATTCCAGTGCTTCACCACCCTCCTAGTGAAACAGTGTTTCCTAATATCCAACCTAGACCTCCCCCACTGCAACTTGAGACCATTGCTCCTTGTTCTGTCATCTGCCACCACTGAGAACAGCCGAGCTCCATCCTCTTTGGAATCCCCCGTCAGGTAGTTGAAGGCTGCTATCGAGTCCCCCCTCACTCTTCTTTTCTGCAGACTAAATATCCCCAGTTCCCTCAGCCTCTCCTCATAAGTCATGTGCCCAGCCCCCTAATCATTTTCATTGCGCTCCACTGGACTCTCTCCAATTTGTCCACATCCCTTCTGTAGTGGGGGGACCAAAATTGGACACAATACTCCAGGTGTAGCCTCACCAGTGGAGGACCTGACAAATTTTGTGAGAACAGTTCCAGACAAATTCACAATAAAATGATTAAAAGTAATAGTATGCCTTGCCCAGGAAAACAATACAATAGAAATACCGAAATCATCAAGATGCTTTGATACAGACATGGTATTCCTATTCTGACAGGATAATCAAGAAGGATATACACAGAGGATAACAACAGAATTACATCCCTCTTTCTCCTTTATCTTTCCTTTCTTTCTATTCTCCTGAGATACTTCCCTGACCACGAAACATTCTGCTTCCTCCCCGCCCCCAAAGAAGTTAATATGAATGGTATAGCATGTTAAGGTTGTCTTTAAATAATTGGGGGAGGGAGTGCTATAACTATAGATGGTCAATATACAATATGTTGCTTAGTATTGGTAATTCTGTAATAAGATATGTACTTAGGTGTGTCAAGACTATGTAAACGACCCAAATGATCCTTAGGAAGCCCCAGGAGGATAACCAATCAGAAAGGGTCACACAAAAGGAAATGAAGACTTAATCTCTCATTGGTTATTGGTAGCTTCTCACTGGAAAAAGAAAAATAGCCCAACCATGGAGGATGGTTAAAAATATATAGGAAGTTGTGGTTATGGAAGAATTCACACACCAATTACGTACTCAGCAACAGAGGACAGATAGATACGAAGGTATTTGGTTGTCTTTTATTCAGTACTCAGACAAAGTACATTCACCTGCAAAAAGCCCAGCACACCTGTCCAATTATTTTTAATATTAACATTTGATAGACATACCTTGTCTGTTAAATGTGTATATAAAGATTTCACTCTATTTAATAAAATCACTCGAAACATAGGTGTTGTAATGATGCTCACTCTGTACCATGGTAGCAGCCTGTTAAATAGAAAGATACAGTGACTATATTCCTGTATCATGTCTCTTTAAACAAAAGATAACTGCTGTAATGGATTGTTTTGTTTCTGATAATTGCATGGCAAGGATTTGTAAACTTGTTAAAAACTTCCCAAATAAATAGTTTAAAAAAATTAAATAAATGAAATCTCCCTCCCCTCCAAAAAAACAA
Source organism: Chelonia mydas (assembly GCF_015237465.2). NCBI lineage: Eukaryota > Metazoa > Chordata > Testudines > Cheloniidae > Chelonia > Chelonia mydas. The sequence continues at coordinate 6,200,795 of NC_057851.1, read as the reverse complement.
TATCTATAACACTCTTTTCATTTTCAATCGTATAGCAGCTGGGTAGTTTTGTGGCTTTCTTTATCATCAGACACATACAGGGTTTTTACAAAACCCCATTGCCTTCAGCATGCTATCATTCTCCACTCTTCTTTAAGGGGCCTGAGCCTGCAGAAGCGGGCAGGAGCGGGTCATAACAGAAGGCAAACACTCTGGAAAGTGTTGCTTTATTCGAACACAGGGTGAACACAGATAGCCTCTGATGACATCATAATGTAGGCATCATGTCTATGGTTACAGGGAGCTGGCATCAAGCCTGTTTCCCAGCTGGCTTAGGATGTGTTTCTGAGGACACCATCCAGATGTTATTCACCTACCAAATGTAGGGTGCTTGGAAAAAAGACTGTCTTGCCAATAGGGAGGGAATCCTAAAGAAGGGATTTCCAGAGAAGGTCTCTAAGAAACAGCTTGTACCTGTAGCTTCCAGGTAAGTGATGCACCTGTAAGCCTCAGCATTAAATCAAAAGACTTAGCTCTGCTTATCTTCTCCATCCCGTCCCATTGTATTGTTACACCCTATTCCACGTTTGCTGTAACATGATAATTTTGCCTACAGTAACAAAGGCATCAGAGTTCTCCCTGATCAAATTGTCCCACATTCTGCTAGATAATTCAGCGCAAAGGGATGAAATTCTCCATCTGCTTTCTCCTGCTTGCCAAGGTCTGTCTAAGCTGCATTGTGAACCTGGGTCTGCAGGACCCAGGCTTGTGGACTCAGTGTTTCCGGTCCACATTTGAGCATCCCCACTGCTTTGTAAATCTGGACTTCCATTTGCTGGACCCAGGTCTCACAGCTGTGCTAACGCCTCTGTACTACACTGCGCAGACCTTCTGACTCAAGTCTGAGGCTTGAGCTGCGTCCACATTGCAAAATGAGAGGAACTGTATCCAAGTCAGAACAGGATTCAGGCTCTGACCCATCCCTCTAGTGGTGTCCTAGCACCTGGGTACTGAGTGTTGCTGACCTGAATCAGACTGATTTGCGTGTGGACGGAAGGAAGGTTTGGGCTCAAACCTGAGTCAGAGCCCAGGCTTAGTGTGCAGTGTAGACAGACCCCCAGAGGAATGCCTGCCTTCTTCTCAGCTCCCTCTGTTTATCCAGCAGGAGCCAGGCCTTTTTGACTATCTAGTCTTTTCACTCTCAGCTCTCCTATAAAGCTCATGCCACCTAGAAGAGCTTACCTGTATTTCTCCACCTGACTCACTCCAATTTCAAATCTCATCTTCAAGCCTCATCAGTCGATTTGACAGTGATCATGGACAAACAATCAGACTGCTTTACCAATGCTATAATCTCATCCTTGTGACAATTGGTAACATTATATATTCATGTCTTAGTGAGGCTGATGAAGGAATCGATCAACCATTTGCTACATTAGGACTGAAGAATTCCCATAGCTTTTGGTTGTCCATATTTGTGCAAACAAATCCATGTGTAAGGTTAAAATTTAGAGTTACGTACTTTACAGTTTTCCACAGAATTTTGAAATGAGGAATTTTTGTTCCTTCACAAATAAAGCCGTTGCCACAATTTGAATTCCCATCTTTCTTTTGGTGAAAACCCAAATCCAGCTGCCTGTCAACAGACCCTTTTTGGTAGTGATCGACGGTAGCATTGCAGGAGGTGCAGAGGAGGTTGCCTCCATCACTGTGTAAAACTCCTGGTGGATATCGGTGGCTGGTACTTGACGAGATCTGCGGCAGACACGTTTTTAGCTTTTTTTAGAGACATCCAGTTTCCTGTTTCAGCGTTTCCCACCTAGATTGCATTTAGATCAATTCACTTACACAGCACTCTATGTTGCGCATGCAGAAGAACAGGACACACAGGTGCGTAACAGCTGGGCTGCACAGTTTGCTACGCTGATTTTTTGGATAAATTACTTTATATTATACACTTGAGAATATTGAAAAAAATTATGGTATTGAAGTATTTGCATGATTTCCAGGCATTCCATGAAATCATGATTTACACAGGGCCTTAGCTATTAATCCAGAGCTGAGACAGCTGATCAGAACTCCAGAGAAGGCTGAATGTGTATGTCCATGTCCAAGCTCAGGGCCATCTCTAGTTAGCAAGCTGATGACTGAATGCTTCCATTTACTCTCCATATGATGGCCCTGATTCTCCACTACTTTGCACTTTCGGACATTTACATGAGTTCCCAGTAAGTGTAAAATGGAGCCCTCAGGTGACTGTAGAGACCCTTGAGAGAGTCCCATGTGTGAGTTAGAAAGTTTGATTCTTCGCATGGGTGTTTGCATGTGCATGTTTGCTTGTGTGCATGCTTGTCTGTTTGGAGTGTGGTATGTAGCTAGAGACAGAACCTGCCACAAGGTGAGCTAGAAAAGCCCTTGAACCTCCTGCCTTTGGTTCATTCTGTCATCATGGCCTCTGGGTTTCTGGTACCAGTCTTGAAGCTGCAGGGTTTTGTTTGCAGACACCGCAGTGTGATGAACTCCACTATCAGCCAGTCAGAAAGCGAGGTCTCTTCCATGGCCTGGATCCCCCACAGGGAAGACCTTCAAAGATACCTGGATGAAGGGGAATATCCTCCCTTTCGGTCTGTTGCAATGTTTGAGAGCAACTTCATCCAGGTAAATGGGGACTGGACATTGAAGTGGGAGGGTTGGATCGCAGACCTGGGAGCCTTGAGTACTTGGTTCCAGCACCTGGCTTCACCACTGACTTTGAGACCTTGGGCATATCACATCACCAATCTGCAAAATGGGGATGGGGCAGAAAGGGGATAGTAACATCACACCTGTTCAACAGGCATAGAGATTTAACAGCTATTGGAACCAGAGATCAGTAGAAGCATCTCCCTGGCAGTTTTAGGCATCTATCTCTCAGCTGTAATCCACACTGGGTGGCGCTGTCCCTGTGTAGCGGTGGGGGCCGGGTCACACGTAGGGGTTGATGAGCCAGCTACCGTGTTAACTAGCTGAGGTGCGTCTTTTGGCTCAGGCAGTAAAGCTCATATGTTAAGATCCAGAGTTCCCAGGTTCGATCCCTACTGCACGCTACCCACACAGGTGTGCAGTGTTACAGAAGGAGGGAGTGGCCAGGTGGAATAGTGCAAGGAGGTTCATTCCCATGCGCACAGGCCCCCTCCTGGATCATACTAGAAACTTGGGTCTTATCAGTCTACTGCTAAAGCAGAATATGTCCCCTTCTAGTCCACGGGAGAGGCCTCAGACACTTCCCTTCTGCTCCCATGGGTCGGAAGGGAAGATACCCTAAAGGTTAACATAAATGCTGAAGAGTTTATCTACTGCCCCCAATCCCAGAGCTGAAAGAGATCCCTGGGTGTAACCCCCTTTCTCAACATGCTGGTATTTATACGGGTGCCATATACAGGCGTGCCAATCACAGCTCCACCACACCAGGCACTGTACAGACATGCCAGAGAATGACAGTTCCTGTCACAAAGAGCTCACAGTCTAGGTTATGATAAGAAGCAGCAAGTGGACAAAGCAAATAAATCAGATGGAGATTTGAGGGGGAAGTAGCAGTGAAGTGAGCAAGTTATTGTACAGTATCCACTCCCCTTGTATTGCAATGTAGCTATTGCCATGATATCTCAGCCTTTCTGCACAGATTACTAGGAAGGGCAAGAACGTGGACGTCCATAATCATCCGACCGAGGCCACCATCGGCATCATCTCCACCGACAACAAACTGCCACTGCCCAACATAATGCTTATCGCTCGCCCAGTGCCCAGGCAGAATGGCCAGGTCTCCGTAGGGTGCCGCACTGAGCAGCTGGTGCTCACCAGGTGAGTTCACAAAGGTCCTGCCCTTACGCGGGCTGGCTTTGGGAGGCGGGGGTGTTGACCTCTACTCACTCATGTAGCCTCCTGGGGTGTATCTACGCTGCAGCCGGGAGGTTTGATTCCCAGAGCGAGTAGACAGTCACACTAGCTCAGCTCAAGCTAGCACCCTAAAAGTAACAGTGTGGACGTTGCCGCACAGTCAGCAGCTGGAGCCAGCCTCCCAAGCCCAAGCCTGCCTGAGGCCCTGGGTCTGAGCCCAGCTGGCTAACCTGAGTTGCTGCCTGCACCACAACGTCCGCACGGCTCCGGCTAGTTGTGACGGGTTGGGGCACAGAAACTCCCCCAGGACTGTCACTAGACGTTCTGGGATACCACTGAGAACAAACCCCCGGCCGGAAAACGCTCCCCTCCACTCCTGTCTTCAGCTGGCTCAAGAGATGGCCCCTCCACCCCCAAAGACATGCCTGAAAGAAACTGGAACAAAGGACAGTAACTATGGGGGTGTACATGATTGCTGGACCCAGGCCATAAACTACAACGTTGGTCTCAGAAGGATCGGGCCCAGATTAGGAAGGAGTCCAGTCTGTGAAAGAAGCTTATTGGAACATCTCTAAGGGTGAGACACATCTAGTGACAGTCCTGAGGGAGTTTCTGTGACCCAACCCGTCACACTCGTGTGCTCGCTTAAGCCTAGCTAGCTCAGTTTCGTCTACCCGCACTGGGAATCCCACCTCCCAGCTGCAGTACAGACATACTCCTAAAGGAAAGGGAGAGAACACAGTTATACCCTGGGCTAAAGTCTGTAGATTAGTATCACCATAGGGCTTCCGCCCAGGTGAGTATGTCTACACTGCAGCTAGAGGGGTGTCCACCCAAGCTAGAAATTACACATGTGCTAACTTTGATTGAGCTTGCACACCAAAACCAGCAATGCAGCTGTAAGGGTGCAGGTAACGGGATGAGCTAGCCACCCCAGTATAATTCTGTCCAAAACCTTAAGTGCTTAGGTGGCTAGCCTGTGCCACTGCAGCTACACTTATTTTCATTGCGCTACCTCGATCAAAGCCAGCATACGTATGTCTACCCAGGCTGGAAATTACACCTCCAGCAGCAGTGTAGAGGTGCCCTGTAAGGCCAGCCCTGGAGCAGAGTGCTAGTGGGAGTAACGCAGCTGAACTCTTTTCCCCAGCTCTAGGGATTGTCCAGGTGGAAAGTCAAGATGACTTTGTTTCTGCTCAGACACAGCAGGGATCTAACCCAGGCGTCCTGGCCAGCATCGTCATCTGTTTATAAAATTGATGTGTACAGAACAGCTGCTGCACTAGCCTGCGTGGTCCCGGCACCAGACTCCCTGCTGTGCAAAGTGCTTTGGCGCTTAACTTTGGTGCTTTAACTCCCTGTCTGTTGCCCAGTGTACTGGGTACCTGGAGACAGAATGCATCTCCAAAGTAGGATTGATTCCCTATAGTTATCCCAGCTTCTTTTTTTAGAGTCTCCCAGGGCTATATTGCCTGTCTGAGACTGGAGCATCTCCCTAGGGAATAGAGTTCTAGGATTCCACTCACCTACAAGCGGAAGCTGCAAAAGACTAGGCTATCCCTAGGGAAGATGATATGACCCCCACGCTAAGCTTTCACTAGCTGTTTGGAGCTGCTGTTGTTTAAAGCTCTGGCAAAAAGTTTGTTCCCAAAATTAAGGGCAAAAAGGCCCAGCTTGCTCCCAACAGATACTACTGCATGCTGGGCTGAGAAATGGCTCCTGGAGTCTCTTCTTAAGCCAAGAGCACATTACCAGCATACTCCCCATGCATTTCCACTCAAGCTCTTCCCTCTGCACTCCGAGTTCCTCCACACAGTGATGGGTGCAGAGGTTCAGCAAAGAGGCACCATCTGGTCTCACACTGGGGTTTCCTTGTAGGCTCCTGCCCTTGAAGTTTGTGCGCATCTCCGTTCACGATCCCGACAGGCAGCGCATCAAGCTCAAGCTGATCAATGGGCGCTCCTACTACCTGCAGCTTTATGCCTCCCCGGGTGAGCAGCAGCTCCTCTTTGATCGCTGGCTGTCACTCATCTACCTGCTGCATCACCCCCCGGACTGCTACCTGCGCCCCAATTCCTGCATGCGCAGAGACAACCTCAGTGTGCAAATCCTAGCAAGCGAGGAGGAAGAGGAGGTGGTGGTGAGTCCACAGTGGGCACAAGCCTCACCTTCAGCATATGCAAATAAGATAAGCTCAAATACAACCTGCCTGCAGTGTCCATCCAAGCATCCACAGTTGCCTCCCATGATCATCCCCTCCCATATAGCTTCTCCACTGTCTCTTTCAAATTGTAAGTTAACCCTAAAATCTATGGTGCTGTAGCCTCTTCATTATCTCTGGCCCACCATATGCTGCATTGCTACAGCTCTTTCTTCCCTCACCGTCACACCATAAGCTTTAGTCTCCTGATGTAGCTGTCTTGCTGTATGTTTGCAGTCTCTGATTTGCTACTGTACTTAACTCCCTAAAGCCAGAAAGCCAGAACAAGGCTCAGGAGGATGCAGATGCAGAAGAGAAGGGAAAGGAGGAGGTGGGCAATGCTGCAAGTCCTCTTGGTGAGAGCAGCAGCAGAGAGAGCCTCACCCAAGGGCCAAGCACGGACACCAAGCCGGAGCTCAACTCGGAGTCCAAAGAGCATGAGAGTCTCACACAGACAGAGGTGGTGAGAAATGAAGGGGATCTGGGAGAAAGGGCCAACAGCAGCTCACTGCACTCCAGCACAGCATTAGATCAGGCCAGGTATGTAGGTGGCAAAGGGGCATAGTGGTTCTGACTGAGGGGCCTGCCACACACCATTCTCAGAGGATGCCACATGGCATAGACCTCAGATGCAGGGGATCTTTTAATTCAGAATTGATTGGTACATTAAATCACTACTAAGAACCATTCCTAGTGTTGTAAACTTACAGACATCGAATGAGACACAGTCCTTCCCCTGAAGAGCTTCCATCTTAAGCCAGCAAAGAAAAGAAACAGGACAACAAGTGAGGGTGCGAGGAGAAGGGAAGAGTGGGTTTTAAGGAAGGATCTGAAGGATAGAGGATACTTAACCAAAAGGGAGTGGGAGATTGTTTCAAGCCAAGGAGGAAATATGAGTGAAGGTAAGAAGAGCAAGAAGAGGATAGGTTGCAGGGAAGGTGACAGGAGATTATGTAAAACTGTGAAGGGTTTGCTCAGATCAACATGAAAGCAATGCATTCTGGGACCTGTACTCTCCATGGGTGATAACTCTGTACTGAAGATCTGAGTGATTACAGTCTGCTTACTTTCATCTAAATTGGCTGCAGCCCTCAGGCTCCTGACAAATCAAACTGCAGACCTTGACTGGGCAAAGCTTAGGCAGCCCCGAATGTACCTGGCATGCCCATTGGTCAAGGCAAATGTGAGATCCAGACTTGCCCACACAACTAGAGCTAGTTTTGTCCTTGTCCCACAACTGGCTCCTGGCTGTGCCAGTAAGAGCTGCTGCATCCAGGGACATATCCAACTCCAGGAGAGGCCACAAAACACTTCCACTCCTGCCTTTCCTTGGGAGTTCATGCGGCTTTCAGTTCCATAGAACTTAAGATTGGCTATACTGGGTCAGACCAAAGGTCCATCTAGCCCAGTATCCTGTCTTCCGACAGTGGCCAATGCCAGGTGCTTCAGAGTGAATGAACAGAACAGGTAATCATCAAGTGATCCACCCTGTCGCCCATTCCCAGCTTCTGGAAAACAGAGGCTAGGGACACCATCCCTGCCCATCCTGGCTAATAGCCATTGATGGACCCATCCCCCATGAACTTATCTAGTTCTTTTTTAAACCCTGTTATAGTCTTGGCCTTCCCAACATCCTCTGGCAAAGAGTTCCACAGGTTGACTATGTTGTTTGAAGAAATACTTTGTTTTGTCCATTTTAAGACTACTGCATATTAATTTCATTTGGTGACCCCTAGTTCTTGTGTTATAACGAGAAATAACACTTCCATATTTACTTTTTCATACCAGTCATGATTTTATAGACTTGTATCAAATCCCCCTTAGTTGTCTCTTTTCTAAACTGAAAAGTCCCAGTCTTATTAATATCTCCTCCTATGGAAGCTGTTACACACCCCTAGTCATTTTTGTTGCCCTTTTCTGTACTTTTTCCAATACCAATACATCTTTTTCGAGATGAGGCGACCACATATGCACGCAGTATTCAAGATGTGGGTGTACCATTGATTTATATAGAGGCAATATGATATTTTTGTCTTATTATCTATCCCTTTCCTATCGATTCCCAACATTCTGTTACATAAATAATTCTAGTAAATCAGCGAGGCATGATTTCCCTTTACACAAACCATGTTGACTCTTCCCCAACAAATTGTGTTCATCTATGTGTCTGATAATTTTGTTCTTTTCTATAGTTTCAACCAATTTGCCCAGTATTGAAGTCAGGCTTACCGGCCTGTAATTGCCGGGATCACCTCCGGAGCCTTTAAAAAAAAAAATAAGTGGGTGTCACATTTACTACTCTCCAGTCACCTGGTACAGAGGCTGATTTGATAGGTTACATACCACAGTTAGCAGTTCTGTCATTTCACATTTGAGTTCCTTCAGAACTCTTGGGTGAATACCATCTGGTCCTGGTGACTTATTACTGTTTAGTTTATCAATTTGTTCCAAAACCTCCTCTAATGCCATCTCAGTCTGGGACAGTTCCTCAGATTTGTTACCTCAAAAGAATGACTCAGGTTTGGGACTCTCCCTCATACCCTCCGCCATGAAGACCGAAGCAAAGAATTCATTTCGTTTCTCCGCAACGGCCTTGCCTTCCTTGAGTGCTTCTTTGGCATCTTGATCATCCAGTGGCCTCACTGGTTGTTTATCAGGCTCCCTGCTACTGATGTACTTACATTTTTTGCTGTTACTTTTTGAGTCTCTGGCTAGCTGTTCTTCAAATTCTTTTTTTGGCCTTCCGAATTATATTTTTATATTTTACTTGCCAGAGCTTATGCTCCTTTCTATTTTCCTGAATAGGATTTAACCTCCACTTTTTAAAGGATGCTTTTTGGCCTCTAACTGCTTCTTGTACTTGGTTGTATCCCTGAGACAGGTGCTGCCATGGGGAAACTGAATCAGCTCACACACACCCCATCTGAGCTAGCCACACCCCTTTCCTGGCTAGCATTAACCATCTCGATGGACAGAAGCTTGCAGCACCTTTGTTCTGCAGTAGCCTCTGCTCCAGGTGGAGCTTTCTGCCATGGGGGCCTTGCTCCTGAATCTGGACTGGTGGTGCAGACCATGAAATGAATGTGGACCCAAAGTGATAAAGGCTGACCTTTGGGGATAAAATAGCAACTCTTCTTTCCACTCCGCTGAACTCCACAGGGGCTGGGAGAGACTTCCAGAGGGAAGGAGCATCTGGATTATATCTTGGCTATATTTATTAGGCTCCCACCAACGTAGGGTCCTGTTCACAGCTCTGCCAATCCCAAGTAGACCAGGGCCCTATCTCCCAAAAAGTGGGAGACCGGAGTGACAGGCGTTCACGGTGTAGTGAGGGGATGGATACCCTGGCAGCACTTTTGCTGCTAATCACATCCGCACCAGGATATCCAGGTGAGTGTGACAGTACAGAGCCTACCAGTAATGATTGAGTTGTCTGTGTTAATCTGGGTTCTTTGCTTCCAGGGAAAATACAGCAGTGTCTGACAGGACAGACAAAAAAGCTAAGGATACAAACACATCATCACAGACTTCAGGTATGAAACAGATCCTGTTACATTTTTACATATTCATCCCCTTTAACTACTGCAACAGTTCCCCTCCCTCACAGAGGTCAAGACTGAACAAGCTAGGCACTCCCCAACAATTAACATCCTACACCACTCACTGCCACACCCTCCTGCTGGGGTCCCCCCACTACCAGCACTCCTGCACTCATCCCCTGCTGGGAAAGGCTAGAATTGAATCCCCTACAGGTGATGCTCCTTCACTGTTCCCGACAGTGAGATTCTTTTTATTTCAGGCTGTAGGGCTTGAGGCCAACTCATGTAATGGTTTCTTACAATAGTTGTTAACTACTTTATACTAAACAATCCGTTCCACCTTGTACTTAGCTGTGACACCCTGGGTACATCTACACTGCAGCAAAAGACCACAGCTGGCCCAGGTCAGCTGACTCAGGCTCAGGGGTAGGGGGGCACTTGGGCTGTGGGACTATAAAATTGCAGTGTTGACATTTGGGCTCAGGTAGGAGCCTGGGCTCCAAAACCCCATGAGGGGAGACGGTCTCAGAGGCTGGGCTCCAGCCCGAGTGTCTACAATGCAATTTTTAGCCCTGCAGATCAAGCCCCTAGGAGCCTAAATCAGCTGACCTGGGCTCTGAGGACTAAGTGCCACGGGTTTTTTAATCGCAGTGCAGACATACTCTCTGAGTACCTTTCCCAGACCTGAAGAGCTCTATGTAGCTCAAAAGTTTGTCTCCCTCCCCAACAGAAGTTGGTCCAATAAAATATATTACTTCACCCACCTTGTCTCTCTAATAAGCCTTAGAAGTGTCTGTTCAAGCAAGGACACTTGCCCTTCTCTACATCATGGCCCTGGTTGCGTTGGAATGTACTAGGCATGGCTCAGACAGCATGGACCATGGTAGAGACCATGCTGTGTGTTGTACAGAGACTTCCCCTCTTTGTACTAGTAATAAACTCTTAACGATTCCTGCCTGCAGATGAACGAGTCAATCCATCTCCCTCCTCCCACTCCCTACTGTCTTGTTGTGTTCAGATGTCTGATGAGATCTTCCGTAGGTGAATTTAGACTAAATAGAGCTCACAGACGCCAACATTTGGGTTCTTTCCAAAACCCACCAGCCCCACCCCCTACCCAAGAATTTTCCCCAAATACACTTTCTCTTCTCCCTTCACCCAACTCCGATACACTTCTTGGTCTCCCTGCTTCTAGCCTCCTGGCACAAACTGAACTTCTGTCTCATTCTCTGTCCAGGCCCCCACAGACCACTGGACCCACTTCTCAAAGATCCCACCTTTGCTCACCTTTGGGGCAGTCTGTCAGTATGCCTGTGAAGGAGTCCAGTTGGCCACCTGTGAGCTCCTGTGTGTGGCTGGGTCAGTGATGTTCTCTTCCCTTCCCTGAAGAGTCATGTTCCCGTATCCATCTGTCTGGTTTCCATTGCCAGTGGGTCTCTCCCTTGTCCCTTTCCCTGCTGCCTGTCACAATATTGCCAAGCCCAAGCATTTAAAAATCATGAGTCAGGCCCAAAAAAGTCATGAAAATTTTAAAATAAAAGTCATCTTTTTTCCATTTGCCATCTTGTTTGAGCCGTTGGGGGTGCACTTGAGTCACATTTTCAAGCTTTTCTATGCAATTGTGAAACTTACTTATTTTAACAAAAGCCTGAGATTCTCACCTCACACACCTCCAGGAGCTAGGGCTTTGGGAAATGCACCAAATATCCAAGAAAGAGTTGTCAGCACTGCCATCACCCTCTTTGTTTGGTTGCAGTGAAGGGGAGATGCAGCAGCCTTAAGACTGTGACGCTCTTTAGTGCCATTTCCAAAATACTTCTGAGAAAGGGGCGTGAGGAAGAGAAGACTGAAGCTGACCATGGATGATGGAGAAACTGAGACCAATCAGCACAGAGGAAAGAGAACAGAGACCCTAATCATGGGAGGAGAAGGTAACTTACAAGGGAAGGCTTCTGCCCAAGCCATTCATTACCACTAGAAATGGGGCATTCCCAGCAGTCTTCCCTATTCCCCATCCAGACCCTGAGGGCCTCCAACCCACATGTACCCACCACCACCACCTTTCAAGGCATACATCACAGGTCCCAGCTTTTTGAAAAGCACTAGATAAAATGAACTCAGAACTTGTGAGCACAGCTCCTTAAGGCCAGAGGAGTCATAACTGAACAGTCTTTGGCCATCTCACAGAAGTGAGTGTGACCCACTCACCTCCTGGGTGTGGTGTTCTGTCCCCTTTACTGGCACCAAGACCACTCAGAGAGAGATTAATGAGTCTGTTCTACAGACACATTCATATGCCACAGTCATATGGCTTTTAGCTCACGCAATATAGGTTCATGCACTAAGTTCCAGAGGTCCAACGTTCGATCCCGCCTGCCGACAACCGGGGTCTGTCGGCGTTACATGAGCATGCTCCCCCACACCGCCAGTGCTGTGTGGGACTATCTGGGCTCTCTCCACGGCTGTGTCGAGTACTAAGGCTTGGCTAGCGTGTATCATTCTCTGAGCCTGAAATCAGAGGGAACGGTGCTGGAGACAGCAATATCCCTCCACTGCAGGAATCACTGGGAGAGATTCTATGGCCTGTGCTATGCAGAAGGTCAGACCAGATAATCATAATGGTCCCTTCTGGCCTTAAAGTCTATGAATCTATTAGCCACAAGATACTAACAACTGAAATGGGACAAAATAAAGTTAAAAACAGTGTTCGATATAGGATGAGCTACATCAGATCAGATGAAGTGTCCCTTAGGTACCCTGCCTCTACTAGGGACCAGGGCTGATACCTTGTAGGAAGGCAAAATCCTCAGAAGATTCATTTGAGGAAGTGAGATATTCCCTCCTGACCCTAGCAGGCTATGGGGCCCTGAATCATGAGATTTAATTTCCCTCATCTTAGCAGATATAACTATAAAAAGGACCATTATGATTCAGGTTAAGATTTCATCACAGTTATTTTTAGTAAAAGTCAGAGACAGGTCACGGGCAATAAACAAAACTTCATGGAAGCCCGTGCATGACCTGTCCCTGACTTTTACTAAAAGTAACTATGACAAAATAAGGCTGAGCCAAGCCCTGCTGCGGATCGGGTTGGGGGGGTCCAGTATCTGCCACTGCCTGTGGCAGCTGGGAACTGCGGGGCCCTCTGCCAGCTGACAGCTCCAGCCCCGCTGCCCTGAGGCTGAAACAGAAAATGTCACGGAGGTCACAGAAGTCATGGAATCCATGACTTCTGTGATATAATCTTAGCCTTAATTATGATTAACTAGTCTGACCTCCTCAGTCCAGAGTCACAGTCCAGAGAACCTCACCCAGTAATTTCTGCACCAAGCCCATGACTTCTGGTTGAATTAGAGTGTATCTTTTTAAAAGACATCCAGGCTTAATTTAAAAACTTCAAACGATGGAGAACCCACCATCTCCTCTTATGTCACTGTCCCTTGCAGTTACATTATGGGCAAGTGTATACAACAGGGACTGATTGGTTTTACCAGACCTGTCATAATCAAAACTACCTGACTAAAGTCTCCTCTAATAGGTCACCTTTTTCCAGTCTAAGGAATCATTTTCTGCCATTTGTTCTCATATGCAAGTCCCATCAGGACTTCTCCCTCCATGTAGCTATCTTCATTGCCCTTATCTGGCCCTTTTCCAGCTCTACCACATCTGAGACTGAGCCTGCACACAGTGCTCCACACGAGGGTGCCCAACATTTGACAGCTCCTCATTGTGATTTGTTATCCTGCTACACTTTCTGACCCTCTTTCTCTTCTCGTTTGTTTGCAGGGAAGCAGAAGGGCAGCGCCCAGCTGGAATGATCCAAAACTGCTTCCATATAAGAATGAAGAGAAAGAAACAGAAGAGAAATGGATGGAGAATGGGAAGAAAAGTTTACCACCTAAAAGACTTATCCATTCCCTCCTTCTCATGCATTTTAATCCTTTAAAATTCAACATTCTTCTAAATATCAGTCAGCAACACTGTGCTGAAAAAGCCAATGTCCAGGCTAGAGAGAAGGCTGCTCTGGGACATTTACAATTTATATTTACAAGACAATTACAGCCATCAGCAAGAGGGTCAGAAGGGACAAATTTTAAATACTCTAGCCTCTGCCCAGATTTTTGTTGCATTATCTTTCACATTTTTCTATTGTGTGAAATGCTCCTGATGGTCAGCTCTCAGAGAGTTGGTCATAATGGGGAACAAATAAGGAGTTCTGGTTTAATCACAAGAAGCAGTTGCTACCCGCATGTACTGGAGCCGAATGCATCAGATACATCCAGGTAGAACTCAGTTGCTGAGCAGCTAAATTGTCAAGTACATTCAAGAAGAAGTCAAGCTCTGTTGCTAATGTATTAGTTATATAATGTAGTCTCTGCTCAAGAGAGAGCTGGAATAGCAGGGGCTGTTGCAGGTCTGGACTGGTGCATTGGCAGAGCTGCGTGAGGGGTCCAGAAGTGGAATAGTAAGGGGCTCAATAAGCTATTTTTACCACCCCACAAGTAAAGAGAACAGCTCCTACTCTGCAGAACTTACAATCGAACATTAGATATGACACAATGAGTAGAGCAACAAAGAGTAAGGAGGGAAAAGCAATAATACAGCAATAAAATCTATGGTTACTCAGTTATGGCACGTACACACAGATTCATAGATTAAGGTCAGAAGGGTCCATTAAGATCAAATCAACATGTTCAACAGCCTAAGGGTTACTGGAAAGGGTTTAATTATTTTAAACATAACCCACTGGAGCCAAGAGCTTAACACCTACAAGGTACGGAGGGATAAAAGGCTAAATCCCAGTTTATCAGCCACAAGAGAAAGAAACAAAAAAGTGACACATACCTCCAAACTGGGGTTCTTTACTGCAGGGCAGGCTGCTGGTCTTTCCTTTTCTAGCCTGTCTCAGAATGACTCCTCTCTGGTAACTCTTATTTTATAGCCTAGCGAGGCTTCCCAGCCTGCCCTACTCTGTCACAGGCAGGACAGATTTTTTTTAAGGAGGGATTTGAATGAGAGCATCATGGTTTGGCAAAACCGTCAAAGTTGAGCTTGGTTGCATTGGCAGAGCTGTAGTAGGAGTGTTTGGCCTTGCAGTGGAAAACTGCAGAGAACTTCCAACCTGAGACTTCAGCCAATAAGAGAAGCCACAGCCAAGCAGGGGCTGCTACACTGGGGGAGGGTGGTAAAATGGGGCGCAGCTGATGCCACCCTCCCCTCAAGCACCTCCCTAGACTCGGAACTGTGCAGGGAAGACCCCCCTCTTGTAGCAGGAGGGACCTAAGTGGTGCTTTTCCTTTCCTTCCTCAGTGTGTGGCCTTGGGGGAAAACAGCAGAGAGCAATCTGCCAGACTCCAACTGGTAGGGACACAGCAGCATCCAAAGCAGGGACATCTTTGGTCTGGACTGGACATTACAGTCAAAACCATACATTGTCCTCTGACTGATTCTCTGCCCTGTGCCAATTGGCTATTTGCTCCAACCCTCCGCCTCCCTGCCACAGTCGCTTCACCCCAGCTTTGTCCCTCCTCTCCTCTCCTGCCCTGTCCTGTCTTCCTCCCTTTCCTTTTCTTTCCATTTAGCTGATTGCAGGGGCGTCCACAGGAATAAAATTTTGGCCACTTTTGGAGGGGTACTTTCTGTGCCCCCCGCAGCCAGAGGAGCTGCCTCCCTCCCCCACCCACACAGCTGGAGAAGCTGCCTCTTCCCTCCTCCCCACCCCCACCCCCACCCCCACCTCCACCCCAGCACCGGCACTGGTTGAGCTGGTTCTCCTTCCGCGGCCCCAGGACCGGTGGAGCTGTCATCTCCCGCCCCAGCCTAGGGCCAGAGCAGGTCGCTCTCCTCGCCCTGGCACCAGAGGAGTTCTGTGCCCCCACTGATTGGAGGGCCATACCCCTGCTTGAGCGCCTCTTGCTCACACCCCTTCCTAAGTAAATCCATCGACCCACCCACCCAAAAAAGCAACCAATAAAAGCAAATTGTGGAACAAAACATGCCATTTGCTACTATCCCTCTGTCACTCCACTTGTGTATTCTGCCCCTTCCCCCATCCTGTGTCTATCTGGTCTATTTAGACAATATCATCTGTTTCCGTGGTGTAATGGTCTCCACTCAGGGTCTGGTTGGGAAGCATGGCCTAGTGGTCATGGCCACAACCCCGGACTGCCAAGGAGGTTCTGGGGAGGGGAGCCTGGGCCCTTCCACTCCACCGACCACCAGGTAGGTGGTTTCCTCTTTCCCTATTTTACATTTTGCAGGATTTGCTGTTAGTCCAGCCTGTCACAGGGAGCAGAGCACGAGCGCCGCTTGGGCCAGATGTTCTTCCCAGGTTCAGCTGTAGATGACTATATCATCTAAATAGACTGTGGTGTATGAGTTATGGGGCTACAACACCTGGTCCATAAGGCGTTGGAGGGTTGCGGGTGCCCCATAAAGTCCAAAGGACATAGTTCAAAACTGCTACAGACCGAATGGAGTGGCAAAAGCATTTTTTTCTTGTGATTCTGGTGTGAGTGGGATTTGACAATACCCCTTTGTTAAGTCTAAGGTGGTGATGTACTGAGCTTCACCCAGCCGTTCTAGTAATTCATCCACACAGGGCATGGGGTAGGCATCAAATTTGGAGATCGCATTAACCTTCCTGAAGTCAGTGCAAAATCGGACAGTGCCATCCGGCTTTGGGACTAATACGACAGGGCTTCACCACTCGCTGTAGGATTCCTCAATGACCCCAAGCTCCAACATGGTCTGGACTTCCTATTTTACCACCTCAGGCACTTTCCAGGGAAGCGGCTGGGGATTCTCCTGGATGATCAGGTCCAGGTTCCATCTGGATGTGGTGGTGTGTGAGGTGGGTCCTTCCTGGTAGGGAGGAAAACACTGTTGGGAAGGCTTTCACTAGACTCTGTACCTGGACGCTTTGTTCAGGGCAAAGTTGTTCCCCCACCTGTATAGCCTCTGGGGACATGGTGTAAGGTACTTGGGGCCCCAGTTCTGGTTCTGGGGAATATGAGTTGATGAATAGAATTTCTCATTCTTTCCATGCCTTCAGCAGATTGATGTGATAGACCTGGGTGGGCTTCCATTTGACAGGTTGTCTAACCTCATAACTGACTGGTCCAACTTGGCGCACAATTACATAGAGTCCCTGCCACTTGGCCAGTACTTTAGACTCCGTACTTGTGAGTAGAAGGAGGACCTGATCGCCTGGCCTGAAAGTGCGTACCCATGCTCCCTTGTTATAGGAGAGTTCCTGGGTTTGTTGGGTGGTGAGGAGGTTTTCTTTAACCACAGCTCCCACAGTCTCAAGTCTCTCCCTGACTCTCAACACGTACTGTAGGACATTCTGAGTTCTCAGAGTTTGTCCTTCCCACATCTCCCAGACCAGGTCGAGGATTCCCGGGGCCATCTCCCATACAGGAGCTCAAATGGGGAGAAGCCTGTAGAGGACTGTGGGATTTCCCGAATGGCAAACAGGAGTAGGAGGATCAGTTGATCCCAATGGTGGAGGTCTTCTGGCATAAACCTTTTCAGCATCTGCTTCAGGGTTCAGTTGAAGTGTTCAACCAGGCCATCCGTTTGCGGGTGATAAATGGAGGTACAGAGGCTCTTTATTCTCAAAAGCTCACAGACCTATTTCAGCAAGCCAGATGTGAAATTGGTGCCTTGGTCAGTGAGAATCTCCTTGGGAACTCCTACTCGAGCAAAGACTTTCAAAAGTTCCATGGGAATAGTCTTTGCATTGGTGTTACACAGTGGGATTGCCTCCAGATAGCGAGTCGCATAATCAACTATCACCAATAGGTGTTTGTATCTGGCGGCACTTTTTTTCCAGGGGGCCGACAAAGTCTATTCCAATTTGTTTGAAGGGGACATCAATGACTGGGAGAGAGACAAGGGGGGCTTTCATCCCCCATTTTGGCCCGACTAGCTGGCATTCCGGTCAGGAGTTGCAGAAGTTTTTAACTTCTTGATGTACACCAAGCCAGAAGAAGCGGTCTAAGATCTGGGCCAGAGTTTTCTCCTGTCCAGGGTGGCCTGCGGAGGGGATGGCATGGGCCAATTGCATGACTTCTCGCCAATGCGGCCAAGGGACAAGGAGCTGTGAATGGATTTCCCCCATCCGATGGTCCTTTTCCAGCTGATATAATCATTCCTCTTGGAGTTCAAAGTGGGGGTACTGTGCATCCCGGTGGGGATCTACGACCTCACCGTTAATCTCTGGGAGTTGTTCATATGCATGCGTCAAAGTCTCATCCTTCCTCTGGTCCTTCACAAAATCCGTCTCTCGGGTCAGTAACTCCCCTTCCAGGAGCGGGGTTTGTAATGTCTCCTGATTGGGCGGATCTTCCGGCAGCATTCCCTCTTGGTGGGAACCCCCATCCCCGGGGTCCTGCTCCTCACCTACTCCCACCAGGGTCACGGGCCGGGCTTCCCTGCCTGCCCTGGTTCCCTCAGGCACTTCCTCCATGCTCCTGGGAACAGGTCTACATCCCCTCAATAGGTCAGAAAAGTGCTCCCAATCCAGACCCAAGATAACAGGGTAGTCTAGGGCTGGGGCTAGCCTGCTATAAGGGGCCTCGTGTTATCCCCTATGGTGACCTCTACCCGGGTACTGGTGTGATGTCTCCATGAATGCACTGCAGGAAGATGGTCTCTCTGGGGGCTTCAGGGTTGGGGACCAGGTCGTCCCAGACCAGGGTTTGCCCACACCCTGAGTCTACTACACTGATTACCTCAGTCCCATTTATTTGTACAGGAACTGTTAGTTTTGCTGGGGTGCACTTCCGGGTACGTCTCTCTGCCATCCATACTTGCCCATAGCTGTATTCCATATAGGGGAATTCCTGATAATGGTGGCCAGGACACCCATAGGAGAAACAGGCCCCCATGGTTAGCCCTGAGACTGCTGGTCAGGGCCCAGGCCTCGGGGGATGTCATCCCCCAGGTGCTTGGCCCCCTCACCCTTCCTGGCCTCGCAGTTTCTAGGCGACAACCGGGGGCCGGCCCCTGGAGGGTACCTTCCCCTCCAGAACCTCTGGAGGAAGGTCTCCTCAGTAATGTTGAGGTACTCCAAGATGGCCGCTCTGACCTGGGGGGTAGTCTTGGGCGCTCTCTGAATCCAGTCCCCGGTATGCAGCCTGCCCGGCCCCGTTAGGTAGCGTGCCAACAGGATGGCCCACTGGTCAGGGGGCCATTGGGCAGCCATCACCACCCGCTCAAATGTTGTCAGAAAAGCCTCGGGGTCATCCTCTGGGCCCATCTTTGTGAGCTTCATGGGTACTGGCAGGGCTCCTGAGCTTGGGCCCAGGCCCCCTGATGGAGAAGCTCCAGGGGACCCCGGGACTGCATCAGCACCACAACTTGTTGAACTAACCTTTGCTGCTGTTCCTGTTGTTGGGCCGCTAGGTCCGAACCATTTGCTGCAGGAGTTGTTGCTGTTGCTGCGCCACCTGCTGCTGCTGCTGGTTCTCGGTCATCCATTTCAGCAACCGTTCCAACTCCATCATGGATGGCCGACCAGCCCACGTTGCTCTAAATCAGGCTGTTTGGCCGCCTGGGTCAGTCAATCACCCCTTCTCTCAGGGGTGGGATTGAATGCCCGCATTCTCCACCAGTTGTAATGGTCTCCACTCAGGGTCTGGTTGGGAAGCGTGGCCCAACCAGGGTCTGGTTGGTCACAGCCACAACCCCAGACTGCTAAGGAGGTTGTGGGGAGGGGAGCCAGGGCCCTCCCACTCCACTGGGCTCCAACCCAGGGCCCTTTGGGCTACCAGTAACCTGGCAACCAAGACTACTTAAGGCTGTCCTCCCTGGGCCTCTTCCTCTCGTCTCCCCGCTGGGGTCACCTCAGTCCAAGACCTTCATCTGGTGGGAAAATCCAAATCACAAGGAAGCAAGAGGGAGTCACCACTGTCCAGGGCCACAGGATACTTCCCTCTCTGCTTGTCTCTGCGGAGGGGCCTACCTTTCCTCATGGAGGGCCCCTTTGGGCAGCTGCGTCAGAGCCTTTAGATTTTGCTTCACTCTGCTTTGCTGGAGCTGTGGGCTGCAGGTCTGCTCACCTTCAGCACCACCTGTCAACTGAGCTAATTCACTGCCTTTTAATTCTTCCGGCAGATGGCACATTTGCAGCAGATGTGGCGGGGTGGGGCTGGCTGAGCCAAAAATGAGTCCTTCAGCCCTTGTTGCTCAGTGTGGGGTTTGTACACCCCATCACACTTAGATTCCCACATGTGTCTGCAGCTATCTGTTGTCTTTTTTCTTATACTTAGATTGTAAGCTCTTTGGTACAAAGTCTGTCTTTTAGTTCTGTGTTTGTACAGCACCTGGCACAGTAGGGTCCTGGTCCATGACTAGGTCTCCTAGATGCTTGATAATACAAATAATAAAATAACATATTGGACTCTAGAAAAAGGGGTTCATTAATCAAAATTAATATGGCACACAAATGGATTAAAAGCTGGCTAACTGGTAAGTCAAAATGTAATTTTAAACTAGGAATCATCGAACGGGTGTTTCTCTGTGGGGTCTGGCAGGGATCAGTTTTTGGCCCCATGCAATTTAACATTTTTATTAAGAAACTGGAAGAAAACACAAAATCATCACTGATAAAGTGTGCAGATGACACAAAATTTGCAGGAGTAGTAAATAATGAAGAGGACAGGTCACTGATACAGAGAAATTTGGATTGCTTAGTAGCTGAGTGCAAACAATGTGTGTTTAAATAAGGTTAAGTGAAAATATATACATCTAGGAACAAATAACACAGTATCCTGTCTTCTGACAGTGGCCAGGGCCAGATGCTTCAAAGGGAACAAACAGAACAGGGCAATGTCAAGTGATCCATCCCCTGTTGTCCAGTCCCAGTTTCTGGTAGTTGAAGGTTTACAGACACCCAGAGCATGGGATTGTATTCCTGACCTTCTTGATGGTCCTAACTTCCATGATGGACCCCTTTCTTCACGAACTTGTCTAATTGTTTTTTGAACCCAGTTATACTTTTCACCTTCACAACAAGTTCCACAGGTTGACTGTGTGTCGTGTGAAAATATACTTCCCTTTTGTTTTAAAGCAGAGGAATCTTGAGGAAGAGTAGAGAGGTTATTTTACCTTTGTGTTTGACACTGGTGTGACCCCTGTGTCCAGTTCTAGTGCCCAGAATTCAAGAAGGATTTGATAAATTGGAGAGGGTTTACAGAAAAGCCACAAAAATGATTAAAGGATTAGAAAATATGGCATAGTGAGACTCAAGGAGCTCGGTTTATTTAGTTTCACAAAGAGGAGGTTAAGGGCTGATTGAGTTTATAAGTGTCCATACAGGGAACAAAGATTTAATAATGGACTCTTCAATCTAGCAGAGAAAGGTATAATACAGTACAATGGTTGCAACAAATTCAGGAGGGAGATAAGGCGTAAATTTTTAACAGTGAGAATAATTAACCTTTGAAACACTTTACCAAGGGTCATGATGGATTCTCCATGACAGACAATTTTTAAATCAAGATTGGATGTTTTTTAAAAAAGATCTGTAATTACTCTAGTAATTACTTTGGAGAGTCCTATAGCCTGTTATACAGGAGCTCAGACTAGATGATCACAATGGTCCCTTCTAGCCTCAGAATCTATGAATTACATTAGCATGAGAACCAAACTAACACACAAAATGTTATGGAAGAAAAATACGATGAAAGTGTTAAACCCTAAATGTCACCCTCAGAGGATCTTCAAACACTGGTGCCTTTAAGACAAAGGTGGTTCTTGAGTCGGCAAATGCCCATGCAGCTCTCCCCCAAGAGATTACAGAACAATTACAGCTAGCTGGAGAACAAGTATCAAGTGATAAAAACATTTGAAGGTGGTTTGTCACACAGACTCAGGACAGTACTGAAGGACTGCTAGAATAAAATTATCTTCTGAAGTCTTTACACACTTTAGAGCAGGGACATGGCAACTGGTAACACTCTAATATCATGGTTAAATGGGCTGGGATTATAGGGGGTGGGGACAGACTGGGACCTAGCATTGTTTGTGATCCGGCATCTGTAAAAATGAGTGTGAAGTTAAGTGATTTATTTGGGTGCAATGATGGAAACCAGGATGTCATTCACGAGTAGAGATTGGTGCTCAGATACCACAGGAATGGGAGAGTTAGGAGAAGACTTTATAATAAAAAGTGGAAGAAATCGCTCTTTTTGCCATGGAAATCAGGAGTGGGACAAACAGAGCCTCATTAATATACCCCATAGAACATTTCATTACAAAGTCATTGAGTGGCTCAGGGAGAGTTTTAATATTAGGTCTCTAGTTCAAATCGACCCCATTTTGGTAGCCAATAAAACTGCTACCATCTCACAGCTATTTAATGGCCCTGGTCTGAAATTAGTTGAGCGGATCTCACTCCAGTTTCATGCAGGCAGGGGTCTGCATCACTAAAAACACTAATGGGTCTCCTCATTGATAATGTCAGAGGAACCCAGGGATTAATAACCCATGGGGATTAAATGCCTCTCAGAGGGTCCTTCCAGGGCAGGGAATGTGGGGAGCTGAGGATGGCAGTCTACAGGGCTGTCAATGCAGTATACTCTGCATCATGGCATTTGTCATTGTAAACTACTTGCTATTACGGAGGAAGACGGGGTTGTTTTTGTATTTCAAAGGAGTGACTCATTTTAGTAAGTTCCCTAGCTTCCCTATCTTTTAAAAAAAATATCTCCTTCACCTCAGCATGCATCTGGGATGGGGAGGAAGTTGAAGAAGGGGTTAACTCAGGATTCGGGGAGACAAATAAATAGCGGCTGAGAACTTCAGAGCTATTTTTAGCATTTCCATAGAAACCAGCGTCTTGTGGCTGCAGTTCAAATATACCCAAAATGCATATGGGTGGTGTTGGTTGGGGAGAAAGGGGTGGAGGGTCAAATATCCCTCAATTCTCTATCTATACAAAGTTCTTGTAATACTTTAAAGATGGGCCTGAACAGAAGTCTGGGCACAAACACACACACTCTGAACTCTGCAGGGGGATAGTTCAAACCCAAAACTCCTGCTTTTTCTTGATTCTCTGCTATTCACACTACTAACTATTTTTTCTTCCTCCCATCTCATTTCCAGTGCCCATAAAACACAGATTAGCACAGGTTTCACCTCCCAGCAAACAGTTGGCTCTGTTATAGCCATAGGAATGATGAAGTCAGTTAAATAAGAGAATCACAGTTTAATTTCAGAGAAACAAATCTCCATCTACATTTTCTAGTGCACTGAGCATAAAGAAATATGAAGAAACCCCCACTGGATACAAGTATATTTCATTAGCAAGATCAGCAACAGCACCATAAATTTGTCCAGAGGGAAATTCCACTAATTAATATTTCTACCCATACCAACTGCTATAAGACCAGACTGGCAGGGAGCATCATTCTCTTAAGTCTTACTGATGGCCACATTACATTGTTTGCTACACAATGCACCCTCTCTTTTGGGGCGGGGAGGCATAATACAGCATATCCATTCCAGAGCGCCCCCTTGCAACACTGTCCAGTGTAGCAGCCAATCAGACCCAGCTTCCCTGTTGATCTTCCACTGCTTTCCCCAGCTTCCAATATTCCAACATCTTCCAGGTTGCAGTTACTTAGCCCTGTGACTAGGTCACTTACAGCTCTACCCCTTTGGAATACCCAAAGTCCATAACAAATACAAAAAATATACATCTTTCCCCCCATTTGCCCTGATCAGTCTTGCCCCAGCCAGCCCTCTTCTGCATAGTGAGAGCTGCACATCTGCTCTCCATGTCTTCCTCTCTCCAACTGAGCAGGGGCTTTAATTCCTCCTTGGAAGCCTGACTCCTGCCCCAGTCATCCAATAGCCCAGTAACCTTCTCCTGCCTTTTGTGGCGTTTGCATGCCCCATCACAGAGGACACCAGGTTTGACTCCCTAGAATCTAGACATGGGCCACAAACCATAATCCCAGATTCAGATGTTGATGGAACTTTGGTTTTGAGCTTTGTTGTCGGCTTTTTACCTTAGATACTCATACCATTACAACAGTAGTTGAGCACCTCAGCTAATGTATCCTCCCCATACCCCCGTGAGATAATACAGAACTATTATTCCCATTATACAGGTGGATAACTGAGGTACTGAAAAGCCATATCCACAATATTGCAGTGCAGTCCTCAGCCCTGAGTTAGACACCCAGGCTCTCCATACAATGCATGGGGAGAGTTAGGTGCCTAAGGAAGAGATTTTCAGAAGCCAGCACACTGAGCAGAGAGCCACTTAAGCTAATCTGGAGTGAAATGCAGAAGAAAGGAGCAGGGAGATAAAAGAAGGCTTCAGTGCCTGGCTGATGGGCCAGAGATAGGCACATCCCTCTGGTTCGGATGTTCAGCCACGACTCCCCTCCTATAGTTAGGCACCTTAACCAAGTCAGCCACTTAGGTAGCTCACACCCTAGCAGCAAAAAGTCATCTGGCTGAAACAAAGACCTGCCTCAAGAAAAACCAGAGAGAGCAAGAGACACCCCTCCACAGCAGACTGATTATTAGGGCACTAACATAGGATGTGGGACCCCCAAATTCAAGTTCCTACTCTGCCTGATTCAGACAAAAGACTTGAACCCACATCCTTAGTGACTGCCCTAACCCCCAGGCTGCTGGCTATTCTGAAGTGGACCTCTCTCAGTTTCTCCTACCGGAGCCATTCCATTGTGTATAAATAATTAAATATTCAAGGGAGCAGGGACTTGAACCTGAGCCACTCATCCCAGATGAGTGATGTAACCAATGGGCTATAGAATCAGACTCTCTCTGTCTGGTCCAGTGCATTATTTATTCAAAATTATGTACCCAAAGCTTTTGTTGAAAAATTCCTGATCTGCTCACCCCAGCTGTCTTTCATGACAGGTACCAGGTGTGCTCAAAGCACACCTACAGGATTGGATCCCGCTGGACAGATATGCACTCCCCTGCCTAGTTTGAGAATCCAACTTCGGCTCGAGCTAGGGCTCCGGGCAGCTCATTGTCTGCACATAGGTAGCTTTGTGAATGCTGATTGGTGTAAGCTTAGGTACCTAGGGAACTCAGGCAGTTGCTGTACAGCTGTTTTGAGAAGGAAGTGGCACTTAAATTGTGAACTTACACGCCTAAAGACCTTTGCACATGTGGTCCTAAGTGATTTGTCCAAGAGTATGGGAGAGCAAGTAATTGAAATCAGGGCTCCAGAGTCCTTGGCTAGCACCCTAACCATTGGACAATTCTTCTTCTCTACAGCAGGATGAACCAATACCATGGATCTGACTCCCAGCCACTTTAGGACAACTTGGGTCCATCTCTGCTGGAATCACATATTCAACTCCCAGCGGGGTCAGGTCAGCCTTTTGTCTTTCTGCGGTAAATTGATAACCAAGAGGATGGCTATGGGAGTCTTTTGGATGAGACTTTAAAGATCCAGTGGGATTTTTACAAGAGTGAAATAAAATAGTAGAACACCATGCCACCTGGTATGGGCTCACTTCCACCTGCTGTGGTCAAGCTATGCATTATGAACGTGACTACCTGAGGCAAAGCTCTCCATGCAAGGGTTACATGTAAAGACCACAACCAAAGAACTGAAGGTGCCCAGACATGGTAGTGGCACACATGAGAACTAGACAGATATGTAAATAGATTGAGCCAACAGATCCACTTCAGGCAATGAGGTGGAGTAGCTGAACATTTGCCCACCAATTCTCAGTAAGCAGAAGCACCATTCACACAGAAACACAGCAATTGCCATGCTGGATCAGTGGCCCCTCAAGTCTGGTATCAAAGGCTTCAGAGAAACATACAAGAATCCATATGATAGACAAGCATTCCATAAATACATACATATACACACACTAGCTAATGCAGCTGTGGAGGTTCTCATTAGACATAGAAATGTCCAATCCTTTTTGGAATCCTACTAAGCTCTCAGACATTACAGTGAAGAGATGCTGCAGCTGAAGCCTAAGGTACAATGGCAGATCAATGCTGGTGGAGGGCAAGGCTGGAATAACAGGAGGCTGCTGCAGATCAGGACTAAGGTGTGGTGACAGAGCTGTGCAGGGGTCCCCAGTACTGCAATAGAAGGAGTACTTCTGATGAGGACTCCAGTGCATTGGCAGATCTGTGCGTAGGAAGCTTTAGAGTGGCTGCCTACACTGTTAGGCAGATGATCCTGCTAATACTGCAGCATTTTTATCATCCTGAAGTTGAAATTAATCCACAAGTTTTAAGAAAAGAATGGTTTCCCATTGCCTAAATGAGAGAGGAAATAAAGCAGCCGACAAGCAGGTTGGCAACATAATGAAGAGCTCAATGATTCAGAACGAGTTTATTTTGCATAACCAGCAGCAACTCTTGTCGTCAGCATTCATAAAACAAGCCCTGGAAGTATTTAGTTTTGAATGACGTTTCAGCCTTTTGTCAAACTGCAATTCCTGGTCACACTTGGGAGGTTGAGTGACTATCATAAAGCCAGCCCAACAGAGAGAGACATGACAATTAAGTAGTTTGGAGTAATTTATGTTTTACAGACTGAGGGGGTGAAAAGGCCAACAGCCGCCAACTTTGAAGTTAGTCATTTTCTAAAAGGGTGTTAGTTTTATTTGTATAACTGGCTATGACACACTTCAGAAAAGAGCTGCAGGACTTCCACATCACCTTGAGCAGTGACCTTATCTGATCTCACAAGGTTAGGGAGGTTTGGGAGTTGGTATTTAGAAGGCAAACTCATGCAGCACAGGAAGAGGTGATGATGATGATTCAATCAGTGCAATTTAAAGCGGGTCAAAAGTTTTATGATGGAATAGTTTTCCCCACCAGAAAACATCGATTCCGCTAAACTTAAATATTCCACAGGAACATGCTGACTCTGTCAAAACGTTTGACGGAAACCAAGCAGGCAGGCTGGCCATCCTGCCTGCTTTCCTGGCCCACCCACCTCCCCAGGCTCCCCAGCAGCTCACCGGGGAGGCTGCTTGGGTTCATGGGCTCTTAGTCAGCTACTAAGCTGCCCAACAGAAACAGGCAGGCAGTCAGGAAGCTGGCCAGCGAAGGAACCAGGCAGCCCACCCACCCACCAAGTGGGTTGCCATGGAGCCAGGGAACCTGCCCACCCCTCAGATGAGCGGCTAGCAAGCCAAAACTTGCCATTTCAGCTCTGCCAAAACAGAATTTTCCTCCCCTTTTGTTCCTGTGAAAAATTTCATTTTTTTTTTCTGGTTCTGATTTGGAACAAGAATTTTTTCAAAATCTCAATTTTTTTCCTTGGGAAGGAATATTCCATTCTTGCACTATTCTAGTGGCATTGTTCCTTCTGAGTCAGCACTGAACCAATGCCCCATAATGGTGACAGGGGGCTGTGTGGTTGTCATGCACAGGAGCTGTAAAACCATTTGCAATTATCAGTCAAGCCTAGCCTGCAAGCTAAATATCAGTTAAGGGTAATTACATTCTGCTTCTCTACATTCCAGTGGTATCAAATGCAGAAGTGCATAGATGCAATACACACTTGCAGACACTAGAGAGCCTGGAGGGGTCTAGACTCCTCCCCCAGTGGAGGCTGCTTACATATTCGTACATTTGATGAACAAAGAATCCTAATTAACTCTACTAACTGCTTGCTTTCCTCAATTAAAACACAATTCCCTCTGCAGTTTCACTTCAAATATGATTCCTATTCACTTCCTTTCCCTGAACTCAAAAAGAAAAGGAGTACTTGTGGCACCTTAGAGACTAACCAATTTATTTGAGCATGAGCTTTCGTGAGCTACAGCTCACTTCATCGGATGCATACTGTGGAAACTGCAGAAGACATGCTCACGAAAGCTCATGCTCAAATAAATTGGTTAGTCTCTAAGGTGCCACAAGTACTCCTTTTCTTTTTGCGAATACAGACTAACGCGGCTGTTACTCTGAAACCTGTTTCCCTGAACTGTTGCCTGTGTTGTTGTGTACTGCCATAAGAACACCACAGAACGCAGAGATGGATGATTAATTACTGATTAATTATGTATGTAGCACCCTCTCTCCACCCGGTTACCTTCTTTAATGCCAATCTGCTGACAGGTTTTGATGGACAGGTCTGGGTTCTTCTGGATCCCGCCACCCACTCAGCGGGGTGTATCTTCTTTATTTTTTCCTATGAATGTATTCGGCAGTGCCTCCACCCCCCTCCCTCCTTCCTGGCAGGGTCACCAGGGCAGCTTGGGAGGAAAATTCTAGCCACAGGGTAACCCCCACTTACTTGTCAGATAGTTGGAAACTTCCAAGAAATAACACAAACACATACAATATGTTCAACACAATAATTATATTAAACAGGAGACAAATATAACATAACAGGGCAAAACACTATTTTTAGGTTCACCGGTGCCCACGCTGCTAATACCTGTGACTTTCCCCAGTCACGTGACTTGATGTAGCAAACGTAAGATTAGTGTCCCGTTGGTACGCGTACTTTGTTGGGGCCCTTGATGACCTATGACCACAAAATTCTTCTCTGCAGAGGTTTAGCAGCGTGGCTGACTGGGTTCAGTACAGCCCAAAGGACTCATGTGGGAGAAGGTGGTAAATCCCTCCACAGGTTTAATATGCAGCAGGTTATAAAATCCCTAAACCCTTACGCCCTGGCTTGAGGACACAGTTCAGGGAGTAGGGGGTCCCCAAAACAAATTTCCTGACTGACTAAACGATGGTGCACTCACAAACTCCATGAATGATCCTCACGTTCAGAGATAACTCTGGACTCCTCAGTCACCGCAGAGGGGCTGATCTCTGCTGGCAGGGATCCTCTTCCACCAGGAATCAGGCTGCTTTGGTCCCAGGATTTCCCCTCACCACAAAGGGGTACAGGGCTCAAGCTGCAGATTACACAACTACACTAAAATCCAAACTGTCGTCTCCGAGCCCAGCGTCCAGACACACACACAGCAGGCAGCAGCCCTGAACTAGCAGACAGAGAAGAGCTGACCAGTGGTGACTGGTCTCACCTAGGGAACTGGAGGGCTAACTCAGCCTGGCTGGGGAAGTTTCCCAGTAAAACTCTACGAAACTGGGAATCATCAGTGGAGAAGGAAAAGCCCAGCTGAGGGATCTTGCTTTCAGGGCCCTAGAGGCCAGTTCTCAAGGGGAACCTGCATGCAGGCCTAGGACTCACCAGCTCCCAGGGCCGTCCCTAGTCTGGGGCCCTATGCAGCCCCCCTGGGGGGAAGGGGGGGGCCGGCAGGCCTCTGCGGGAGGGAATGGGCCCCAGGCCTCCACGGGGGGGGGGGAGCGGGGCTGGCTTGGGGGGCAGGAGGGAACCACCCCCCAGCACTCACCAGCGGCACAGCTGGGGCTGGGTTGCTGCACTTCCCGCCGCCGGTGAGTGCAGCCCCGGCCCTGCTGCAGAGCTCAGGGGAGTGGGGGCAGGGCTGGGGTGGAGCAGGCGCGGGAAGAGGTGGGGCTGGGGCAGGGAAGAGGTGGGGTGGGGTGGAGCAGGGGCAGGGGCCCTGGGGAAGAGCCAGAGCAGGGGCTGGAGCAGTACGCAGCTGCGCAGGTCACCAGGAAATTTGGTGCCCAAATTTCCTGGTGCCCTACGCAGGTGCGTACTTTGCGTATGGGTAAGGACAGCCCTGCCAGCTCCCCACACAGCGAATCCTGCCCTGGCTGGCTCCAGACGGACTCAAAAATGGCTTCTCCCCTTTCCTGAACTCCCTGGGAAGGGCATCGCACTCTCTGTCGGTTGCCAAGCAGACTCTGAGTTTGCCTGGGCTCCCCCTCCCTACCAGGGACAGCGTGCCTCTCCCTGAACTGCCAGCAGACAGAGCCCCAGGAATCTAGGTCATCTCCTTGGGGGTTACATGTACAATCCATTCATCAGAAATGGTCCTTAGTTTTCTGTTCATGAACTGTCCATATGCCAATGAGGATTCTCCCCAAATCATCCATTCATAACAGCCCAAACGTCAGACATGGACATTTTTGAACTCCCAGGGTTTTACGAATGGTTCCAAGAAGCATTAATTCAGTATTCTGGATTCAGTTTGCAGCTGGGTTGTTGGAATCAGATGACATAATTACAGTGCTATGATTGACTGTCCTAACCTTTACAAACAGAAGCCGCGCCTACAGAAGTCACTGGTAAATTGACTTGCAAGAAGAGGGTGGGCAAAGATATAGGAAGAAATGAGCAGCTCTAGCAAATCTTAGAACATTTTAGATCGTTGTGTTCTCTTTTGGCTACATACATGAACCCTGGACTTAAAAATTCCAAGCAGAGATGGGCAGCAGGGGACAGGGGCAATATATATGGGCTATTATCTAGCACACTTTGCATTCTTTTTCTCTTAAACATTGACACCAAGTAACCATGTCTATATATTCCATATGTGAAGAATGCAGCCAGATCCTTGTCTGACTCATTTAATTCACAGAGTGCGAGGGCTCTGGCCAGGGAGTCTCGGGGAGCTGCTGTTTATTCCCACACACAATCTGCCATGTGCATGGATTGAATCCATGGGTGTTCATTTTATGCCATGCTATCATTCGCTTCCCACAGTCACTAACTATATTTCAATGTGAAGCGAAGTGTGTACTGACTCATTTGATTGACTGCCAGGGCTCTGCATAAGCGGCTTGGGACCTACCATGTATGTTTTAAAGGTGACCTGCAGTCAAAGAAAATAATTGGCCTTCTGCCCTTTTCCCCTTCTTTTTGGGGGTGTAAAGATGCCTTGAAAGGCATTTTTTAAATTTCTGTCTGCCTTTACATTAGAATTTCAGGGCTTGTCAATCCTAGAGGATTATATGGACAACTGGTCAAAAAATGGAGAACATTTCTGTCTCCTGCCCCCCCAAAACTCCCTCTTTCCCTTTCCACTTTTTCACAAATATGAATTAATGGGCAGCTCTCTGAAAGAGAGAGAGAGAGCCTGCAAGTGATGCTAACTTGCTAGTTTCATTTGCCAAAGTGCTAGTAAAGAAACACGTAAAAATAACTATTTGCTGAGCTCTAAAGATAAGACAAGTTCTGGGGAAAATTCCACACTTAAAATTCAGTTGTAAACCTAGATGTGATATGCTGTCAATTTGTGTTAACGTTACTTTTACACAAATGATGAGTATCCAGGAAGAGTGGTCACTGCTGAAGATAGATTTGCTTTAATTTGTTTGAAGGCCTAGGTTTTTATGGTCACAAGAGAAAAGCAATGACGAGGTGTGATCTAGGGTCCAGATCCTCAGCGGTATTTAGCCTCTTAAATTTCCATTTTTCCCATTACCTTTGATGATCTCAGGCTAGGAGACTACTATTGTGTGATTTGATCTTGCATTGCTTGGGCACTCCAACCTCCAAGCATTCAAAATGAATGGAGCCAGGCACCCCAGAATCATAAGATTAACCAAATATAACAGTTTGCTGCCTGCCTTCTGATCCAAGAGGAAGCTTTCCATTCCCGATTTGTGTGTGATTATTTTCAGGTTCAAAATTCAACACTAAGTGTATGCACAAAAACGTGAGTCTCCACACCAGCTGTTTTTGATAGAGGCTCCACTTACCCTTTAACCTTTGTGGGGGTGGATCTGCCATTTTCATCCCTCCCCACTACCTCTACCTCTCCATCCAGACTGCTTCTTCCCTTCCTGTCTCATTCCCTGCCCTCCGCCCCCAATTCCTGCCCACCAAATGTGCAGTATCACTACTTCGGGAGCCAATCAATGGTTCCCACCATTCTGGGACAAAAACTGGCATTTCGCAGATTCTGCATTTGTCTGTGTCCCGTTATAGAAACCATCAACAGCATCTGCCTCTCCTCGCTCCTCCACTCCCAGCCTCGGCAGCAGGAGCCATCCAAGCAGGAGGTAGGTGTAGGGCCATGGCAGGACAAAGCCACCCTTTAGTATTACGGTTTACTCATGCAAAGCATTCACATTGATCGGAGAAGTGGGTCTAACACAAGGGTGCAGCAAGTGTTTTGGTCAAAGGGTAAGTTAAAATGGAAGGTACAGTTCCAGACTGGACCATAAGGAGGAGCTGCTCACCGGGGCCTCCATCTGGCTTGCTTGGAAGTAGGAGAGTGGGGTGGGGGAGCCAGCCCAGGAAGGAAAAAAACAGACACTGTGGGCCCTGCCCCTCCCACTTTTGTTGGGCTGTCAGAGAAGCCCAATCCAGAGTGGGTTCAGGAAGAGCTCTGCACAGAAAGGAGTACCCCACCGAGGGAAGGAAGCACCAGGAATAGTTACTGACCACAAGAGTTGCAGTCCTGTCACTGTCAAACTGCTGTGTCCACTTTCTCAGGCATTTGAGCCTGTGCATTCCTCCCAGTCCTCCCTTCCATTCAGAGCCCAGCACTGGGAAGGGGCAGAGGTTGGACATTGGTGTTACATACCAGCCTTACCAGCCCAGCTTGAGCAATCGGTATGCCTTTAAGAGCAAGTCTGCTGATGTGCATCACCATCACGTAGCTCGTAAAAATCAGTTATTGGGCTTGTGGGCATGATGTGTAGATTTAATATGATTTTTCATTCAAAACAGTGTTCTCTCCACCACTCATTCTCCACACTCCCTTGCTGTCCAAGGTCACACTAGTAAATCCTTTCCTCGCTGATGTTAGCTAATTAACTCCACACCAACTTCTGGCCGCTAGTGCGTCAGAGGCTCCCACGTGAGCAAGTTAGAAAAGCTGCCAGTGCACGTTAGTTTTCATCCTGCTGCTGGATTAGGGCAAGTTCCCTGCAGCACAGGAAAGAGACGGCATATTTTGCACCTTCTTGTTAACTCTTATGTTTAATTTTTCTATCATTTCATGTTTCTGCAACACAGAGATAGAGCCCTTAGAAAAGGCCTAAGGGAGAGTTTATACCTCTAGATTCGTGCAGTTTGCTTAGAATGAAATCACTAAGCGTATGTCTACAAAGCCAAAAGCCCCTGCAGCAGCAAGCTTCAGAGCCTGGGTCAACTGACTCGGGCTCGCGGGGCTTACACTATGGGGCTAAAAATAGCAATGCAGACTTTCAGGCTCAGGCTGGAGCTCAGGCTCTGAAACCCAGTGAAGGGGGAGCGTCTCAGAGCTCAGGCTCCAGCCTGAGTGGGAATGTCTACACGGTTAGTTTTAGCCCCGCAGTGTGAGCCCAAATCAGTTGACCCAGGCTCTGAGACTTACTGCTGTGGGTCTTCTTTTGCTGTGTAGACTGTAGACATACCCTTTGATGCAGATCCTCAGTCCCTTCCTGTAGAGCAGGACTCTGGGAACTTGTGAAAGGGATCCCAATCCACTGCTCTTGCATGCTACAGAGCACAGTTCCATGGGATCATTGCCCCCCGACTCCAACTTATAGGCCAGGGGCTCTCCTTCTATCTCACACTTTTAGTCTCTCCTTTCTTTTCCATTGTGGTTTCTTTCCTCTTCATTTCTCTTTTCCCACCTGGTTTCATCCCTCAATATTTTACCCTCTGTCCCTTTCACCTCTTATCCCTCCCACCTTAACCTCATTGGACTCTCCACATTTTCCATAAATGACAGATTTTTACCAAGCTTTTCTTATCTAGAGACAGCTTTTATATCCAGACACTGAAAGCGTGATTTTCTAGGTGATACAGACTAAACAGTCATGGACAAGTCTTTCAGGGCAGGAACATGAGGTTGGAAATCAAGAGCTGGTGTGGGATGTGGGATGGAGAGTTCTCCAGAAATGTAAGACATTGCTCATTTTCCTGTAGTGACACAGATCCAGATTTTAAAAGGCAGAAGGGGCCATGATGCTCATCTAGAAGACTGTTCTCCCGTGTAAGGCCACAGAATGTCATCCAGTTACTTCTGCATTAGATTTGGCCAAAGCAACTCTTCCACAAAGGGACCAAATCTTGATCTGACATAGAGAGATGGAGAATCCACCCCTTCTTTTGGTAATTTGTGTGATGCTGGCAAACCAGGTGCCAGCTCTTGCCAAGACTTTGGGCCTCAGCTGAACACTGACAAATTCACTGGTGGAAACTAGTCTGTTTTACCTGTATGTTAATATGGTTAAGAGAAGTGCTAGACTTCTAACAATGTGTTTGCTGTTTAGACTTTGTGAAATGCTTGTAAATTACTGCATGCATTTACAATTTCTTTATCACATGCTATACAGTAATATTCAAGTTTTTGCTTTCTAACTGTAAAAAATGTTTGCTCTGAAACTATGAACCCAGTCAGGAGTGATCATCTATGATCTCCTGCCCATCAATAAGGCCTATCAAAACTAAATGGGCCATTGTGGGACGTTACAATACCAAGACTTTGTTTATTTCGCTTATGTGCAAAAGGGCTTGTCCCATCAGCTTGAATTCTGGAAGAAGGAAATAAAAATAGCTGACAAGAAAAATTTTCACCTCTTTTGCTGTTTGGACTTGGAGCTACGAAACAGAAGCAGAGATCCCCAGGGTCTATCTGGGTAAGCCCTACAAGACATTCCTAGCTGACAGATTACTACAACTCCATCACCCTTTGAACCCATAGACTAACTCATTTGTGTATATTTGTTTGCCTGCTTTAACCTTGTAATAATTCATTTCTTTTCTTCGGCCAGGTCTACACTACAAACTTGTATCAGTAAAACTGTGTCGCTCAAGGGTGTGAAAAATCCACACACCCCCATGAGAGATGTTGCTATACCGACCTAACCCCCAGTGTAAACAGCGCTAAACTGATGGGAGAGCTTCTCTGGTCACCATAGCTACCATCTCTTGGGGAGGTGGATTAACTACACCAATAGGCGAAGCTCTTTCCTTGGTGTAGGAGTGTCTTCACTAAAGTGCTACAGGAGTGCAACTGCACTGATGCTGATGTAGCGCTGTACATGAAGACAAGCCCTTCGTTAATAAATCCTTAGATAGTTTAGTATAGGATTGGCTACAAACAGTGCCTTTGGTGTGAGATGTAAGCTTCAAATTGACCTGGGGTAAGTGACTGGTCCCTTTGGGACTGGGAGTAACCTGAATCTTTTGTGATCTTGGTATATAGCAACCATCTATCACTAAGACCAGTTTGCCTGGGTGGCAAGATAGACTGGAATGCCCAAGGGGCCTGTCTGTGACTCCATGGTAAGACGGTTACAGTGTTTTTG
Organism: Chelonia mydas; assembly: GCF_015237465.2. Lineage (NCBI taxonomy): Eukaryota > Metazoa > Chordata > Testudines > Cheloniidae > Chelonia > Chelonia mydas. Next base: position 6,166,094 of record NC_057851.1, on the reverse strand, counting down.
GAGTTCACAGTTCTGACTGGGTTGGTGGAATCTAATTATAGAACATACAACCAGTTTGGGGTCTCTGCCCTGCTTCTTGACAGTCTGCCCTGAGATTGGCTCTCACAATCATGAGTCACTTCAGACAGCGCAATAGTTTGTTCTGGTGGCTAATCTGCTTCGCTGTTAGAAATTTGACATGGATGACACCCAGTTTCAAAGCACAAGACTAGAGACTTTTGTCTTTTAGTAAAATACCTGTGGTTTTAGGCTACTCAGGAATCACATAGATTGTTCTGTAAGAGGAGGTAAAGAAGGGAGGGTGCCTGGAGACTACCCTGCTGTGGATTGAGGGTCAAAGAGTGCAGGCTGTAGTCAGTTGTTGGCTGCAGGTGTGTTCTGTCTGTGTGCTGCACTAACTCTGGCCAGATTGCGTGCACAGCAGGCTCTGATCGAACTGCTCCAAAAGACCACAGACTCGGTTTGGTAGTGAAGGCACTCGGCCAGGTTAATTACCGATGAAGCACGGTCCTAGCTTCTCGGATCAATGGGTCCTAGCTTCCCGGATCAACGTGTACAGTTACACTAGCATGTATGCCTATGATAAAGAATTTGGCTCACTGAATGGAGGGACTTTTCATTTCCCCCTTGGCTGGACAAAGACACCCCCTCTGAGACTCCTCTTTATACACCAATACAGACAAATTACGTATTGCCCCTCTCACGTTACCACCCTTTACTTTATACATGTTGGTTTGATCAAAACATCTCTATCCATCACCCTGTCATCCTGACCTTATCTTTAAGAGGGGTCAGTGTGTCCCTGTTATCTTCAGAGAGTGTGTTTATACCATAACCTTGTATTGGGGTGTTGTGATGCTACCCTTCTGGAATGTGTTTAAGTGAATATTTAGTGCCTAGGAGTGCTTGTGTTTTTGTAACACCCGCCCTGGTCTTGCCAAGTTCACGTATTGGACAGTGAACTTGCAAGCAGGCATCTGCTTTGTAACAGGGCCTGACTTTTGCTCATAGCTTGACTCTTGCTAACTTTGCTTTATCTCAACAGGGCCTGACTTTAGCGCAGACCTTAGGCCTTATACCAGGCCTCATGTCTCAGGCTCTCCTTCTACTAAGGGCTCCTGTACTGTCTGGCATGTGGCTGTGAGGACTTGGATTCTAATAATGCCCAATGACCACACATGAGAACCTCTGTGACACCTGAGGAACTTGTCACCGTTTACTCTTTAGGAGCACATATAGTTTACTACGTCCACAAAGTATTTTTGCTCCTTGGAATGAGCAATTAATCAATATTCAAGGCCTTGCTGGATTGTTTCCAATAGGAAGAGAAACTGATTATATGATTCTTTGACCCAATCCTATTTGTTTACAGTGAATGCATACAGAATCCTGTTTCCCAGAACACTATCATACTCATATGATGCCCCTTACTGCATTGTCTCAGTACCTCAATCTTTAATGTATTTATCCTCACAACACCTCTGGAGATAGGGTAGTGTTGTTATCCCTATTTCATAGATGGGGAACTGAGGCAGAGAGAAGCTAAATGACATGTCCAGGGTCACACAGAGGATGTCAGGAGGAGCAGGGATTTGAACACAGGTCTCTTAAGTCCTAGGCTAGTGCTCTAAACACTAGGTCTTCCTTCCTCATGCAGGAATAAACAGCAGGCAGTTTCCTTGCTCACAATCTCCAAGCCTGCCTTTTCAGCCAGTCCTGTGCCTGAAGGAGCTCCATCTGCGCTCCTTCTCAGAGCCACATTCACAACTGCTTCTGTGGCTTTCTGTTTACTTTCTCCTGGCTTTCCAGGTGCTTTCTGCCTCTGACACCCACAGACAAACACAGCTGCAATCACTCAGTTCCTGTTTCAGACCTTGTGTTTGCAATCGGTCCCCAGGGAAACCCTTCTTATTTTCTCCAAGTTCTTGCTCAGGCCTTTCCATATGGCCCATCCCTTGGATGGGGGCTTCTGTTGTTTCAGCTGTCTTACTCCATAACGGAGTTTAATTGTTTCTCTTATTTAGCCTGAATGAAAAGCAACTGGCATGACCAAAGACGGTCTGTTATTTCCCATAGATCAAAGACAAGATGACAGCCATTAACCCCTTCCAGCATAACAGTATAATGGAACTGACGGTACTGCTTGCTCCTGAAACTACCAGAAATAATTATGCTTCCCTACCAGTGTATCATGTAGGGAGCTAAAGAAGTTCTGGTCCATCTCATAGACTTTGTGGTCAGAAGGGACCATCATGATCATCTAGTCTGACCTCCAGCACATTGCAGACCACAGAGCCTCATTGACCCACTCCTGTAAGAGGCCCCTTAACCTCTGGCTGAGTTACTGAAGTCCTCAAATCATGATTTAAAGAGTTCAGGTTTCAGAAAATTCACCATTTACACTAGTTTAAACCTGCCAGTGACCCATGCCCCATGCTGCAGAGGAAGGCGAAAAACCCTAGGGTCTCTGCCAATCTGATCCGGGGAAAATTCCTTCCCAAACCCACATATGGCAATCAGTTAGACCTTGAGCATGTGGGCAAGACCCACCAGCCAGGAACCTGGGAAAGAATTCTCTGTAGTAACTCAGAGCCCTCCCCATCTAGTGTCCCATCACCAGCCACTGGAGTTATTTGCTGCTAGCAGTCACAGATTGGCTATATAGGCAGTCTCATCATACCACCCCCTCCATAAACTTATATCAAGCTCAGTCTTGAAGCCAGTTAGGTTTTTTGCCTCCATGACTCCCCTTGGAAGGCTGTTACAGAGTTTCATTCCTCTGATGATTAGAAACCTTCTTCTAATTTCAAGCCTAAAAACTTGCTGGTGGCCAGTTTATATCAGTTTGTTCTTGTGTCCACACTGGCACTTAACTTAAATAACTCCTCTCCCTCCCTTGTATCTATCCCTTTGATGATTTTATAGAGAGCAATCATCTCTCTCTCCAACCTTCTTTTGGTTAGCTAAACAAGCCAAGCTATTTGAGTCTCCTCTCATGCAGGGAGCTTGGGATGTGGTGAAAGATTGGGGAAGGCAATTTTCTAATGTCAGTATTTCTTTTCTATTTCTGAAACTCTGCTGTAGTATAGATCAGAGCTTAGTCTTTTCATGACTTGGAGGGAAGTATTTACTGAATCTATAGGTGAATGAATACATAACAGTTCACTTGTAATCCTTCAAGCAAATGTGAATATTGTCATAACAGCTCTTGAAAAAGAATACTTTCCTGGGGTTCCCCACAAACTTCTGACGGAGCTCTCTCAAGGCCTTACACTCAACAGCATTTCTTTGTTTGTAATGTAATAACTTTTGAACACTGCATCCAAACAATTCCAAGATTTCAGGGAATGTTCTTGGCATCATATTGATTTTGGGGACAATCAGAACATTGAAAGAGGGAAAATGGGGTACACATGGAGCCGCTGTCATCTATTGATGGCACCTACTAACACCTTGCAGCAAACGCCACCCTAGCACATTCTCCCACTATAGTTTAACATGTTCAAATCCTAAACAACAAGGGAAATAATTGCTCTCCCCGTGAGGTGGATACTCACCCAGCAGGGACAGCCAGAGGGAGAAAAGAAAGAAGTGTCTTTCATTCCTTCTTAATGCCCTACCTCCTCGAAGCCTGCTCCAAATGGGGAGGAGAGGGCATCAGATGTTTACTCCTCTCTTCCAATCTGGAGGGAAGAAAGGTGGGGATGTGGTAGGGGGAAGCATGACACAGAGATCCCTTGATGTATGGTGTAGACAATGAGGGGCCATGCTAGTGGGTACCCAGAACCCGTGGTAAGGGAGATTGGAGGACCCTGCCATGGGGGGAAGGAGAGGCACACAGAGCCCCTACCATTGAGGAAAAGGGTATGGGGGCACCCTGCCACTGGAGGAAAGAGGGGAATGGGGGGGGGGGGAATGAGGGCACACAGAACCGCTGGGGAGAGAGAATGGGGACCCTAGTGTCGGAGGCACACATAAGCCTGGCAGGGGGCTTTGGGAGGAATTTCAGGGACTCCCTGACATAGAGGGGGACGGGAGGTGGCACACAGGGAGCTTGTGCCGGCGAATGGAGGAATGCAAGGAGTCAGTGGTATGTGTAATGAGCTCAGCTGACACAAGGGACGAAGCATGCACCCCCCAGTAGTACCGGTTACTGTCACAAGCTCACATGCAAAATATTACCTGCATGTACATACAAATGCTCCCCCGAGGACTCTTCTCTGGGCAGACTTACCTTCCTCAGTTGCTGTGGCATGGGGTCAGCTCCTTAAAATTGGGAAATAAGTGATAGTTCCACTGACTCGTCCACACTCCTTTTGGGTCTCTACCACTATAGCCTGCCATTAACTAAGCCTGCAGCAATTCTAGTCCTCTTTCTTCCTCAGTGGGCTGAGGGAACCTGCTGTCCAAATCCAAACTGTCAAAGTCCTTGAACACAGTCCTAACGCTTACAGCAAACCCTGGTGGTCCTTGCACTGCTCCACAGCTGAGTCCTCCTGTTGGTCTGGCTCCCTCTCTTTACAAACTCCGTCTCCTACCCTTGAGCTCCCATTGGTTCTACTCTCAGAGAGTGACTCTGGGTGTGTCCTGCCAGGCTGCATGCCCACAATGGAAATCACCTAAATAGCTTCAAACAGCTAATGAGCACTTCCAGTTTCTGGGTGATTCTTGCCCAACCAACAGAGTCACATTATCCAGCTCTGGTAAACCTGTGGGCACACAGCATCCCCTGAAACAAAAACAAGAGCATAAGTATCCTCCCTGCTTTTTCTTCCCTTATTTACACCACTAAATGCTGCAGTACAAGTATGTGAGATAGACACCAATGGACAATGCGTTTGGTAGTAATTCCCTTTGGGTGGCAGGGCTGCCAGGTCTTATGCACCTGCCTGCAGCTTAGTCTGAATTGCATCCACCCAGCTGAGCTGTGAGCAGAAACCCTTTTGACTGCTGGAGGTCATCAAGCCTGGCTTCATGGAGTCAGATTACCTCTCCTCTGGCTGCTTTTCCTGCTAGATCTCAGAAGGGAAGGAGGCAGTGACAACAGCCAGTTGGCTCGTCACCACACAAACTGAGGGAGCTAAATACTAGCCCCAGGCTCCCGCAGTTAACCCCCACCCCCTCCCAACCCTCAGGAAAAGTCCTTGCCTCCCAGCCAGGGGAGTCATTTCAGATTTTGGTAGAGGGAGGCGGGGGCAACTTTAACCGCAACTTTAACCGTGATTCCAGGGGCTACTTAGACACTTGAAAGCTCTGGTTTTTTGGCAGATAATTTAGCAATAGGTGACAGGAGCATTGCATCTAATTCTGATATAAAACAAAGAAAAGTAAATAAATATTAGACCCACTCAGCTCTAATACTAACATGTGGTTCATCCCCTATCGCCCACTCCCAGATTCTAGCAAACAGAGGCTAGGGGCACGCAGAACATGTTGTTGCATCCCTGCCCACCTAGCTAAAATCCATTGATGGACCTATCCTCCATGAACTTCGTTAGTTCTTATTGGAATCCTGTTATAGTTATGGCCTTCACAGAGAGTTCCACAGGTTGACTATGAAGAAATATTTTCCTCTGTTTGTTTTAAATCTGCTGCCTATTAATTTCAATGGGTGACCCCTAGTTCTTGTGTTATGTGAAGGAGTAAATAACATTTCCTTATTCAATTTTTCCACACCAGTCATGATTTTATAGACCTATATCATATCCCCCCTCAGTCATCTCTTTTCCAAGCTGAAAAGCCCCAGTCTTTTTAATCTCTCCTCATATGTAAGGTGTTCCATACCCCTAATCATTTCTGTTTCCCTTCTCTGTATCTTTTCCAAATCCAATATATCTTTTTTGAGATGGGGAGACCAAATCTGCATGCAGTATTCAAGGTGTGGGTGTACCACGTATTTATATAGAGACAATATGCTATTTTCTATCTTATCATCTATCCCTTTCCTAATGAGTCCCAACAGTCTGTTCGCTTTTTTGATTGCCGCTGCACATTGAGCAGATGTTTTCAGAGAAGTATCCACAATGACTCCAAGATCTCTTTCTCAGCTAATTTAGACCCCATCATTTTGTATGTAGAGTTGGGATTATATGTTGCCATGTGCATTACTTTGCATTTATCAACACTGAATTTCATCTGCTATTGTGTTGCCCAATCACCCAGTTTTGTGAGATCCCTTTGTAACTCTTTGTAGTCAGCTTTGGACTTAACTATCTTGAGTAATTTTGTATCATCTGCAGATTTTGCCGTCTCACTGTTTACCCCCTTTTTCCAGACATTTATGAATATGTGGAACATCACTGGTCCCAGTACAGACCCCTGGGGGGGACACCACTGTTTACCTCTCTCCATTCTCATCATTTATTCCTACCCTTTTTTTCCTATCTTTTAACTGGAGTGCCTGACAATGCTTTCAGGATCATCTAACAATCCTTAATTTTATTTAATTTAATTTAATGACAAGCCTTTTGTTATCTTAATCACCCTGCCTCTGTAAATAAACAAACTCCCTGCCCCAAAGATGACGCTGGGAGCAGCACAGAACTCATCGGGCTGCATTAGTAGGAGCATTGCCAGCAGATGGAGGAAAGTGATTATTCCCCTGTATTCGGCACTGGTGAGGACACATCTGGAGTATTGCATCCAGTTTTGGGTGCCCCACTACAGAAAGGATGTGGGCAAATTGCAGAGAGTTCAGCGGAGGGCAACAAAAATGATTAGGGGGCTGAGGCACATGATTTATGAGGAGAGGCTGAGGGAACTGGGTTTATTTAGTCTGCAGAAGAAAAGAGTGAGGGGGGATTTGCTTGCAGCCTTCAACTACCTGAAGGGGGGTTCCAAAGAGGATGAAGTCCAGCTGTTCTCAGTGGTACCAGATGACAGAACAAGGAGCAATGGTCTCAAGTTGCAGTGGGGGAGGTCTAGGTTGGCTATTAGGAAACACTGTTTCACTAGGAGGGTGGTGAAGCACTGGAAAGGGCTACCTAGAGAGATGGTGCAATTTCCATCCTTGAGGCCAGGCTTGACAAAGCCCTGGCTGGGATGATTTAGTTGGGGTTGGTCCTGCTTTGAGCAGGGGGTTGGACTAGATGACCTCCTGCGGTCTCTAATTTTCTATGATTCTGTGATTCATCACTAAGGCTCAGATTTTGTCACGGATATTTTTAGTAAAAATCATGGACAGCTCATGGGCAATAAACAAAAATTCACAGAAGCCCATGACCTGTCTGATTTTTACTAAAAATATCCCAGACAAAATGGGGAGGAAGGATGATCCAGCATCAACAGCAGCTGGGGGCTCTGGGATCCCCTTGTCCCCCCACAGCGGCTGGAAGCTCTGTGGTCCCCCCCCCCACCCGCTGCGGCTGGGCAGCTGCAGGGAGCCGCACCACCTGCGGCAAGTGGGAGTTCTGGAGGAGGGGTTGGGAACTCCGGGGTCCCCCTGCTGTCCTGCGGCTAGGAGCTGTGGCTGAAAGCTGCGGGGCTTCCTGCTGACAGCTCCAGCGCCGGGGCAGAAAATGTCACGGAGGTCTCTGGAAGTCATGGATTGTGTGACTTCCGTGATCTCTGTGACATAATCGTAGCCTTACTCATCACATATCACACTCAAGCTGAGTTGCAGTTACGAGCTCCATCTGGGGCTAGGGCGTGGGCTGTGAGCAGAACTCAGGTATGAAATTCTGTCCCCCACACAAATGGCACCCCTGCTCCCAGTCAGACTAACACACTGCTCCCGAGGATACCTCTACCACATAGGCACACTCCAGACATCCAGAGAGGCCCCTATCACATCCCATTTCCCTGCCTTCCAGAAACATCCTAGCTATCAGTCCCACAGGCAGATTTCAGTTCCCCTCCCAGGCAGCATCCACTCACCTAACCCAGCACTCCCAGGAATCCCAACACTCCCCTACCCTGACAGCACCCACCTAGACACCACTGCTACCCTTAGGCAGCACCCAGGCATCCCAGATCCCCAGCACTCACCTAACCAGCCAATTCCAGACTCCTACCAGCACTCCCCTATTCAGATACCTCAGCATCCCTAGACACCTAGCCTGTATTTTGCACAGTTCCATATCCTACACTCACCACTACTAGAGGAAGGGTCAAAGGCTGTATTGACTATAAACTTCTATTGAAAGTCATGTGCAAATTATTTGAAAATATGCAAGTTCACTAATATTTTTTGCAATCAGTATGAAACATGGAGTTGAACAAAACTTGGCTGCTATGTTTGTGTTTGATTCTACTAGGTGTCTTTGCAGAACTGGTACTGCCACCTGGTGGTTTGAAAAGGGCACGATGAATAAACAGTAAAGATGAAAACCTTGGTGGATAGCACTATCTAGTGGTGTCATGGCAAAACTATTCAGTCTGTAAGAATAGATAGAGGCTTAAATGAGACTGTAATGTTAGAAGGTTAAAGTGTACAAGTCACCATCAGTGCTTTGCATACTCTGGCTCATTCGTTCATTTAGAGAGGGCATTATTAACTATACAACCAAAAGGAGGTGTTTGTCAGTGTCAAGGGTTTCTTGTTGCTTTCCAGGTTCATTTTTAGAGTTGCTGGGTATTTCAGACTGTAGCTGACAGTCTTCTTTGCTGGCTGGGTTATCACAGCTGCAAATGCTACTGGTATTTTTCCTCACGAGGTCTGCTGAGGTGTTTGGGAAGAAAGGGGATTCTGTGTGGGTTGTTTGAGTGGTCTGCATTGTTTAAATGAACTGAAGTAGTGGAGTTAGATATGAGTCACGCTACCTGCACAATTTGGATTGTGCTGGCTGGAGTTTTGGGGTATCCTTTCATTTTGATCTTATGGCCACATGAGTGGAATTACTAGACTTCTTCCCTCTCTTTCCTGGTGTCCCTTCACCTTTTTCCTCCTCCTCTCAGAGAGCCTGGGCTCAGAGTGAGCAGGAACAGGCAGAAATGTAGTTCTAACACCTCTCTGGAGGCACCATCAGTTTCTGTAGCATCTATGATTTCACTTGAAGAGTTATGTTTCTAAACTTTCTGATTGTGAAGGAAAATATTTCAAATGTGAACCCAGCATAAACTAATGCACTGTTATCTACCTGACCATCCAGGCAGCTATCTAAAAAATATAACCTTGAGAGGTATAAACAGTCTCCATACATAATAAATTACTGTTACCTTGAAGTCTAATGATGTCAAGTTAAGCTGACCCTGAAAGCTAACATGCCGATCCTTTGAGCCAAAACATCACGCTAATATGCTTAGCCAGAGTGGTTTGATACCATAGAAAGAAGAGAAGGAAAAGATCTTTTATCCATCTGGTGATCTGGAATTAACTATAAAAATAACTACTGATAAAATTTGCAGATGACATAAGAACAGCCGTACAGAGCCAGACCAATGGTTCATCTAGCACAGTATCCTGTCTTCCAACAGTGGCCAATGCCAGGTGCCCCAGAGGGAATGAACAGAACAGGTAACCATCAAGTGATCCATTCCTTGTCGCCCATTCCCAGCTTCTGGCAAACAGAGGCTAGGGACACCATCGCTGCATCCTGGCTAATAGCCATTGACAAAAATTGGCACAGTGGTAAATAATTATGAGTATGTGGACAGTCATACAGAGCAATCTGGATCTCTTGATAAGCTGGGTCCATTCAAAGAGAATGTGCTTTAATACAGCCAAATGCAAAGTTATATACATCTAGGAACAATAAATGCAGGCCATACCTACAGAATGAGGGGACTGTATCCTGGAAGCAGTGACTCTACGGAGGATTTAGTGGTCACAGTGGACAAGCAACTCAACATGATCTCCCAGTATACTGCTGTGGCAAAGAGTGCTAATGTGATCCTTGGATGTATAAAGAAGGAAGCAGTGAGGTGATTTTACCTCTGTATACAGCATTGGTGAGACCAAGACTGGAAGACTGCCAAGAGTTCTAATGTCTACATTTTTTTTAAAGGGTGTAGAAAAATTGGTCAGGGTGCAGAAAAGAACCAAAAAATTATTTGAGGGCTGGAGAAAGTGCTTTACAGTGAGAGACTTAAAGAACTTGATCTCTTTAGCTTATCAAAGTGATGGAGAAATAACTTTATGGGTAGAAGATACTGGGTACTAAAGGGCTGTTTAATCTAGTGGAGAAAGGCAAAACAAGAACCAATGGCTAGAAGCTGAAGTCATACAACTTCGAATTAGAAATTATGCACAAGATTGTAATAGTGAGGGTGATTAACAGTTGAAACCAACTACCAAGGGAAGTGGTGGATTGACCATCTCTTGATGTCTTCAGATCAAGAATGGAAGCTTTTTGGATGAGATGCTGTAGCTAAACACAAGTTATTGGGTTCAAAACAGGGATAAGTAGGTGAAATGTAGTGGCCTGTGACACACAGGAGGTCAGGCTAGATGTTCTAATGTTCCATTCTGGCCTTAAACTCTATGAATCACTATCTTCTTGGAAAATTGTTTGTGCCAAATTTAAAATTCCTACTAGCTTGCCTTCTCTTACTCATATAGAATGTCTTCCATTTTACTTTCCCCATTGCCCAGATCTGTCGGTTATAATTTGTAATTCACACCTTTACTCCCAATATTCTGAGAATAAATTTATTTCCCTGGCAGAGATGCTTAGGAAGCGGAATTTGATAGTTTTCTTTTTACTCCTTTCTATACTTTTAATATTTTCAAACAGAAAGCCTCCTTACTCTGCCTGCTAAGAAGACAGCACAGAGCAGAAGGGAGCTAATGGTTGAATCTGTTGTATTTTTGGTCAGTGAGTTCAGAGTTAATGAGATGCTTATACAACGCACTCATGAGTACAATGAAGTGCAGGAATAGGGAGCTGGGTTATTAATTTTTCCTAAAGAATGTGGGTTGAGATGGGGAAATATAATGACCAATTTATGTTCCAATCATAGGACTGAAAGGGACCTCAGGAGGTCATCTAGTCCAGTCCCCTGCACTCATGGCAGAACTAAGGGTTATTTAGACCATCCCTGACAGGTGTTTGTCTAACCTGCTCTTAAAAATCTCCAATCTTCTACAACCTCCCTAGGAAATGTATTCCAATGCTTAACTACCCTAACCGTTAGGAAGTGTTTCCTAATGTCCAATGTAAACCACCCTTGCTGCAATTTAAGCCCATTGCTTCTTGTCCTATCCTCAGAGGTTAAGAAGAACAATTTTTCTCCCTCCTCCTTGTAACAACCTTTTATATACTTGAAAACTGTTATGTCCCCTCTCAGTCTTCTCTTCTCCAGCCTAAACAAACCCAATTTTTTTCAGTCTTCCCTCATGGGTCATGTTTTCTAGACCTTTAATCATTTTTGTTGCTCTTCTCTAGACTTTCTCCAATTTGTCCACATCTTTCCTGAAATGTGGTGCTCAGAACTGGTCACAATATTCCAGCTGAGGCCTAATCAGCACAGAGTAGAGCAGAAGAATTCATTATCGTGTCTTGCTTACAACATTCGTGCTAATACAATGCCATATCTGTAGATATTGTAGAATTCCAGAAGAAAATATACCTTGGGTATCAAACTCTTGGTAAAATGCTAGGGTTGCCAAACCTCCAGGATTGGCCTGGAGTCGCCAAGAATGAAAGATTAATCTTTAATTAAAGATTATGTCATGTGATTGTATCTCCAGGAATATATCCAACCAAAATTGGCAACCCTAATCTTGGCTCAATAGATGGGCTAAATATTAGAGTGACTATAACTAAAACGCCTCACTGTTTATATACTTTGAGCCTGACCAAAACTTATTCTGGTCTCTTGTGAATTTTTTTCCATGTGATGGAGTACAAGTTCAGTGTCTTTGAACTCTGGGACAGCTTCATGTGCAGGAGGAAAGCTTGGTCAGCACACAGGCACTGGAGAAAGATGGATCCTCAACCCCTGTTAGAATGGTTAAATCAAGTACGAAAGATTGCTGAATAGCACACATTTTTTCAGGCAGGCTAGATGATCTGGTGATCTCTTCTGGCCTTAAACTCTATAACTCTATAGACAAAAAAGGATTATATTTGTTATTAGCAGATTACTTCAGGAGCTCTAAATCTCCTACCCACTATCTCCTTTCTCAAAACCACCATCCTGCGCTTGTCACTCAGGCCTGTAACCTGGGTGTCATCTTTGACTTGGATCTCTCTCTCTAGGTCAGAGATTTTCAAACTGTTGTGCGTGCCCCCTAGGGGGGCAAAGGAACATTTGTGGAGGGTGAGCGGAGACACCAGGCAGCTCAGGCTTCAGCCCTGTGCAGCGGGGCTTGGTCTTTGGCTTGAGCCCTGCATGGTGGGTCTTGGGGAGGGAGCGCCACCTCCACCCCCTGACTCACTTAAGTGAGCCACCCAGCTTGTGGGTCAGTGTCAATGCCTCCAAGACCTGTGCTGGCTCCGTGCTCCCCCCCCCCCCCCCCGAGACCATTACACATACCTTCCCCCACCCTGAAAACCCAAGTGGGAGGGGCAGCTATTGGGGAGGTGCAATCAAAAGACTTGCCGCGGACCGTAGGTTCCCCACCCTTGTGGTATACATAATGGACGCAATGCAGCTGTCATTCCAGTCTCGTCTGCTTTAAAAACTAGGTTAATACAATGTATAAAGAACGAGACTTTTTAGCCAAGCAAAAGCGGTCTCACGTTAGGAAACATCAAGCTGGAAGAAATGTTCCCTTCAGTACTCTGGGACATGAGCATCAGGCTAAACAGTGAAACATGTAATAGCTACCCTAGTCCAGTACAGCGAGTTCTCTTGCTTTTTCTTCCTTCTGTACAAGAACAGGTAAAAGGACACAGTCGGATATCAGGCAACTTTTCATTTTATTTCTTATAAAATATATTTTATATTGCTGCTGTAAAAATTACATTTCACATTTTTATTTTATTACAATAAAAAATAATACTTGGAAGACAGCTGAAAAAAGCTCCAATGAGACAGAAATTCACTGATACGGCATATCCCCGTTAAGCTGAATAGCATGCCAAAGAGCAGCTATTGGCAACAAATGTCCCATCCTTTCCACACTTTCTCATATCCCATAACTCCACAGAAAAACACGTTACACCCTACCCTACCTTTGTGTATCTACCTGAAGACTTCCCATTTCTTTAATCCAATGGGGGTGTAGAGTGACAGAATAGGGGGGTCACCAGGTGCTGAACTTCACACAACACAACTGCTTTGCTTCTTTTAGGGGTCCAATCTCCCATCAACAATGAAGGGTCACAACGTGTAGGCTGGACACACTCCAGTTAATGCCTAGCGGAAAGGTTCCTATGTACATACATATACATGCACAAAAAGACAATCAGACCAAACAGGTGCATATGGGAGGTGTTTCTTAGCTGAATTCACCAGTCACGGCTACCTAATGTTTGGAGGTTGAGGGGGACTTGCTTAAGATTAGAAAAGCTCTAAAGTATGGAGTCTATGCAAGAGTGACAGAAGGAAAAGTAGAGTCTACCAAGTGTGGTTGGAAGCAAGACAGAAAATTAGGCGGAGAAAAGCGAAGGGAAAAAAAAAAAAAAAAAAAAAAACTTTAAAAATCTTGCTGTGTCATTTCTGCCAACAAAAGAAGTGTAAAAAATAAAATTAAAAAATACGTGCACCAGCTGTTCCAACAAAAAACCACCCACATATAAAACAACCACCATATTGTTAAGAACTATTTTGTCCAATTAAATCTGTACCGCAAAAGCCCTCAAAATAAAGTGTAAGAATCCCCCATCCCCTTTCAAATCTTTTAAAAAACACTGATACAAAATATTCCTATGTAAGATCTTTTTTTCTTTATTATGATTAAGTGCTCTTCATTTTGGAATCAGGCATTGCAAGATGGCTATGTGTACAAACAAAGGTGCTGCAAGATAGGGAAAAAAAGCCAGTGGACAGTATTTAGTGTGTGTTAGTGGTGTAATTCTTCTCTTCTGCCTACCTTCCTCCCATCCCACACACGCCTGTGATACCAGGCAATAGCAGATAGATTCTGCATTCCTCTCTGGCCTAAGAGTTTGTGCAGCTTAGCGAGGGTATACGGTATACCACATGCTTCTATAGGTGACTGCTTATTCCAAAGTCATTTACACTTTTTAAAAAAAAATCACATTTAACAAAAGCAAAATGTTATTTTTTTCAAAACCCAATCTTCTGTCAGCAAAAAAATTATCCTTGAAATAAACACATATATAACACGTACAAATGTTTGGGTTGAGGACTCTGGATTGTTCAAGGCCAGTTACTGAGGGGTGAACCTTAAAGAGGCTCATAGGATTGGTTTGATCAGCACCCGTGAGTCTGGATGCATATTTTAATTTCCTGAGTGACCCAGATTGACCTTATGAATTGCAGGGTCCTAAGCAAAAGAAGGGCCCCAAGAGTCCCAGAGAAAGAGAGGGAAGAGTGGTCAGGGTGAGTTGTGTCCTGTTCCTCCAATCTCACGGCTGGAGAGAGAGATGAGACTACGATCAGTAAACTGCTAAGATGGCTTCATTTGAAGTCTGCAAATTGTACTAAAAATGTCATAAAATAGGCTCTCTAAGAAGATTTCTGGACCTCTCCACTTCCTGAAAGACACAATGGGTCCAACGATTAGGGTGCTAGGCTGTAACTCAAAACACTTGGGGGTTCAATTCCTTGCTCCACCACAAACCCTCCCATGAGTTAGGGGCTTCTGAAAAATCCCAGTAGGTGCCTATATCTGGATCTTTAGAAATCTGGCCCTTAGTCTCCCTGGATCAGATGTATGCAAGTGCCTAACTCCCAGTGAAATCAATGGGAATTAGATGGTGTCATGGGGTGCCTGGGCCCCTTTAAGGGGGAGCTGGTCTGCAGCTGGGCTAACTGCCCTGGGCTGAGGCTGATCGGAGAAGTTCAGCAAAGAAGGTTTTAATGAACAGCTGGACAGCTTGAGTGACCCTACTGGTTACACCTGGAGAGGGTGTGGCCAGGTAGGGAGGAGAGGAATTTAGAGGAAATGCAGGGTGGAACCCTCTCCGGGGTGGAGAGTTTGAAGAAGGACCTTGATATAGATCCTTCAAGTTGTCACACCCCATATCTGTACAACTTGCAACTTCTGGTTGATACTACAAAGTTATTATGAAGTGGTTACCATGAAAAATGCTGTATCACAAATGCTCCTCCAGCTATGCGTATCCACTATGGGCTAAGCAGAGCTGTATCACATCCTCCGAGTAGACCAGATACAACAGAAGGTCCTTAGAACTTATTAAGTGATAACACCTTGGAACAGTGGGTGAGTTTAGGCCGGGGGGGGGAAATAAACACAAACAGTTTTACTCTACCTCTCTGAAGGAAGGAACAAGAAGTGGAGAGCGGAAAGTTACCAAGCAGAACAAAGATACCTAGGTGTTAATGCTAGCCTTTAAAAAACACAGAGATTGGGTGGGTCAGGAGAAGATTGAGAGACACAGGAGGTTTGGGAAGAAAGAAGGAAAGACATGGATCAGCCAAGGTGAAAGTACTAGTAACTGAGCTGGGAAGAAGACTCCATGTTTCAGAACCTAAGGGTCCACAGCAGAAGGACCTGTTTGGCCCCAGAGGCTCTGACCCCAGCCCAAAGAATGCCCTGGTGAAGAAAATGAGAAATGAGCATAGGTTTTATTATTTTTGTATGGACCTGTGTGTTTCTTGTATGATTCAGTAAAGAGCAACAGTGTTCTAGAACTCTGGGCAAAGTGTCTATTATGCGTCACAACTTTTGTGTGTCCCCTGAGAGGGTTGAACGGTAACGCAGAAGGCTCATATTTTTGGTGCGGTTTTGGGAGAGGGGATCTTTAAGCTACAAGGGGAGTCTATGGTGTCTCAGCATTGGTTCCAGGCGCTGGGTAGTGGATGGCAAGATCACAGCTCTCCCGAGGGAGTGTTAGAGGATCTGTGCTCCAAAAGTATGCGTAGGGATCTCAAGATTGGAACATCTGGGGATCAAGAAGGTTGATCATAGCATCTGGTGAGGTGACCAAATTTGTGACGGGGAAAAATGGAATAAACTGCAGAAGCCACAATTAACTATAGCCATGCCCCCTCCCCCCACGGGGGGGGGGGGGGGGGGGAGAGAGAGGACTTGGGGCCCTGCAGGTCAGTATCATGACAATAGGTCAGAGGACTAAAGTGAACTGGAAGAGAGAGACTGAAATCTCAAACTCATAGGGCTGGAAGTGAGTTGCTGTTACTGTTTCACTTGCTGTCACTCGGTGAAGAGACTGGAACTGAAGACCCCAGGTGGGGCAGAAGACTTTTTGGTTCACTATGTTTGTTTTAATACTGATGAAGGACATTAAGGACACATGCCCCAAAAGGGGTGGGACTCTAGAGGGAGGAAGCCAGAGGGCCAAGTACCCCACGACATGAGAGAGATGACACCACCACAAGAGGGCACTCCAGGATGGTGAGAGACAACAACGCCACAAGGGAGCGCTCTGGGATGGTGAGCCCCATAACAGGCATCTAACACATTTAGAAATCTGGCTCTCTGTGTCTCAGTTCCTTACCTATAAAATAGGAACACTAGCACTACTCTACCTCACAGAGGTGTTGTGAGAAAAAATACATTAAAGATTATGAGGTGCTCAGATACTATAATAATGAGGGATGAAAACCTTAAACAGCAGAGCCAGGAATAAGAGATGAGGCATTTCTCTGGTTCCAGAACTGGGAATGAAAAACAACTAATAATATCAGAAACTGAACTTTTTGGGCCTCAAAAGAGGCTTCTATTTGAATTGCAGGCAATGGTTCTAGTCCGTTTTACTTTATCCTTCCCTAACTCGAGTGCAAAAAACACAGAAGCACTCGCATGCAAGTAAGCAGCATCCAATATCAAGAGTTCAAACTGGGAGACAAGAGGTTTCCTTTCATAATTTTATCAATGGGCACAGGTGCCAGCCTTAAAGGAAAACTGCAGTGTAACCCAAGAGATAGTTTAACCACTGCATTTAAGAGTTATGTATGCAATTCCGCAATCCTTTCTCATGTGAATAGTCCCACTGCAGTGCTGAGGTCACTGGGAGTACTCAAACAAGCACTGCAAGAGTAGGCCCCAAGTGCCTGAAATACAATAAAGACGAATTATTAATAAACAGAAAGGTGCATTGGCAGGTTAGGATTCAGCAAATTCAAGTCAAGTAAAAACAGCTGGAAATTAGACTGTTTTAAAGGTTTGTGGGTTTTTACATTTATTTTTAAATGTTTCTGTTTCAAAAACAATAGAATATATTTTAGAATGGCCCAATTTTCACCTATGTCCTGTGAGGGGTTCAAGTAGTACCCTGGCTGCTGGGAAGCACAATTCTTCACCATGAAAATGGCAGCCCCAACTGACTATCATCAACCCCTTTCTCTGAATGGTACTTTTTAGGCGAGCAACCACTATGTCTGAAATCTCTTTTGAAATGTCATTCTTTTCCAGTATTTAGTAAAATATTAAGCCCCAGGAAGGTATTATAACACCTGGTATGACAAACCACTGCAGTATTCCTTTACAGGTCACCTATATAGAACAGTTCAGCAACTTGTCTGCTTTCATAATCCACATTTCTCTCATCAGACTAAGACAGTGGATCTCAAACTGCTAGCTCTTTATGGTGGTCATCAGAGTAAGAGTCACAGTGGAGGGACTAAAGTGTAAGAGAGGGCCTCTTATGAACTCCTTCCTTCATAAAGTATCTGAACCGCAGTCACTGAAGTCAACTGAAAGACTCCCATTGTCTTCAATGGACTTTGCATCAGACCCACATGGACCCAGCTAGAGAACCTGACCCTACTGAATCAGACCTAGATGATTCCATTGGCTCAGAACCAGTGGACTAAGTAAAAAACAAAGAAACAGGGAGACACACTCACTTTGTTCCTGCTTCCCATAGGCCAATTTGGCAACCACCAATTTAACAGCGAGCAGAAGACTGGGTTCTAAAACAATATACTGTATATATGTATAAAATTACAAAAAAATACCAACAAGCACCCCCATATATAACCCCCTTTGACTGCACCACCTGCCCCTTTATCAACCAGGCTCACGTTGATCCAGGAGGAAATAACACCCTCCTGGTCACATGAATTGTTTTTTACAAAGAAAGTGTAGTCAATCCTATGGTCCTTAAAAATACACCAGGCTTGTTTCTGCCTTGCCCATGGGTTGAGCTCTGCAGTTTATGGCCTACGATTATCAAAAACGCAGCAAAAAGTTCAATGATCCCCTTCCCACCCACTCCCATTAATACAAAACCCTCAACTCTGACTGCAGCCGAGTTATGCACAACATGGACCACATGGCTCGTGTGTAGCTGCCATTTTGTATTTACAAACAAAACAGACTTCACAGCGCCAGGATTCTCTGCACAACAGAGCGTAGCATTTGAATGGCTTTAGTGACAGGGGCATTCCTTGCCCTGTTAAGAGAAACCACGACTCCTTAGTGACTGTGACAGAGCACTTCTGTGACACCCGTTGAGTTCAACACGATCAAAATGGCACCCTCTGGGGGCAGTGTCCCAGTCAACCTGCACTGCTATCATCGCATACTGTACTGAGTTCAATGATGGAAACACCACTGACTCCCCAAGACACAAAATGGGGATGTATAGAACAAAAATCTTTGCCTTTGTGCTCCAAGGCCACACAGTGAGATGGACAGAGACACTGACATTAGCAACCTGGTCGCCAGGGTCCTGTCCATGCAGGGCCAAGCTTCCACAGGACAGCTCATTGTGCCGTGGGATGCACTCTGCTGCTCCTCACAGCAGCTGCAATGTGTGTGCTGGTATTGTGGCTGGACTGCACTTGCTGCCAAGTGGCTTTTCACAGCTCAGACAGTAGATTGGGCACTTCCTACACGTGGCTGATCAGCCATGAGTGCAAAGACCAAAAACAATAAAAATTGGACCTGACTGCTGGTGGTGGATTAAATGGTGCTCTTCTCCAAAATCAGAGGGGCCTCTGGAACCTTTGATCTTTCCCTCCAGCTCCCCCCGCAATTCCAGAAAGACTCCTTGGGCTTGATTCTTCTCTTATTTAAACCTGTGCAAGTCAGGAGTAACTCCACTGAAGTTACACTGCTATAAGTGAGAAGCAGGCAAACAGGGATAAATTCTACCCCCAGAGGACAGTAAACTGTACACAATGACAGATCAAACCAGAAACATTTGAATCATGTAAAGAGAATATGAATTTTTAAAAAATGAAAGCCAGAAAGCTGGGTTCAGACATCTTTCACAATTCAGGATTTCGTAACATACGTATCTATGATGCTGATTCAGCAAATGACATAAGCACGTGCTTATCTTTAAGCATGCAAGTAATCCCAACTCATTCAGCATGTACTTTAGTCCCACTGATTTCAACATAATGTAAAAATGTATGTAAGCATTTTGCTGAATTGGGGCCTAAATTTTTGTGTGTCCACCCTTTCTAGTCCTCTTGGGTTAACAATATTGATCCTGCCAACTTCGCAGAAAGCTACATCAGGTTTCAAAATAAAAACTCATTCCCTGTAGGTTAAAGAGACACTGTGAGACCCAAAAAATAGGTTTTTCAAAGAAATACATTGTTTTCATGAATCTAACAAAAAAATTAGTTTTAAAAAAATTTGTTTTTAATTAAAAGATAAAAATATATGTAGATGTTTATTTTAAGATTTCAGCATTGCTGATGCAGCTGTATCAGAACACATAAATACCAGGAAGTGAAACTGACCAGAGACATAGCAAGTCCAGCTTTAATGTCAGAGCTGAGAGGTGTAAAAAGTAAACACAGTATCATTGGTAAAAAGCAAAGGAAAGAACTTTAAATTCCTCCCATTCCAATAATTTAAGGTGTTACTAGTAAAACATGAACATCATTTTCCTTTTTTAAACTATGATTGTTATTCTGACAGTGCCCTTTAAACAACAGCAGACTTTGAGCTTTCTAGCCAGTCAAGTAACAGAGAGAGATGATCCTCACCTCCTTATCTCAGCTACTGACCTGAAAGTTCAGTAGACTGTACTGTTGAGCTGGGAGATCAGTAAAAAGTTCTTTGGTCCCTGGACCACCAAATAACAAGTCTGCTGTGAACACCAAGCAACCAGCTTTCTTTCTTTCCCTCCCTATTTTTACTATAAAATAGGAGGACTTTTTTTTTTTTTTTTACATTTGTAAAAAACCCACAGAAAGTGTAAAAAATTAATAAATCCAGCTGACATACAATATACAGAACTTGGAATTTACACACAGCTCTTGAGATCTCTGCTGAAGCCACAGGAGATAGATACCTCCAAGTTTGCTGTGCCCTGGTTGCAGCAATGACCAACTTTGGGTGCTCTCGGCTGAGAGAGAGAGAGAGAAATTCAATACTCCTGAAATGTTCATGTGCTCAGTCCAGGAATCGCTGGCAGGCCTTTTTCCACCGGCAGGCCGTGCACCACTGGTCTCGGTGCTCAATTCCATACACTTTACGGCATTTCTTGGCTTCGCCACGGACTTTTCTGCAGAGTAACAAAAATAACCAAGACGGTGACATGGTTATTAAAGCGTTACAGAGCGCAGGGGAGAAAAGAGCATGTGCAACGCAATGCAAGGTTGAGCTAAACCTGAGGAGGAAGCCCCAGTGTGAACAAAGCATTAGACGTTCACAGTAGAGAGCAACCCTGCAATAGCAGAGGGATGGGCTGAACCCACGGTATCATCTCTTGCTTATGTGGCAGCTTCTAGAATTCTAAGGGCTTGTCTGCACTTGAAATGTTACAGCACCGCAGTTGCAAGTACACTGCTAGAGCACTTCAGTGTAGACACCACATATGCTGACAGGAGGGATCCTCCCACAGGTGTAGGTAATCCACCTCCCCGAGAGTTCTCCGCAAGAGTTCTTCTGTTGACCGAGTACTGCCTACACCAGGGCTTAGGTCAACTTAACAGTCTCTCAAGGATGTGGATTTTTGACACCCCTGAGTGACGTAGCTGGGTTGACCTAACTTTTTGGGGTAGACCAGGCCTACATCAAAGGGCTGGTCCCATCCTGAGGAAGTCCAAAGAAAGTGGAAGTTTAAACCAAGGGGTTTCCTTCTTTTCTTTTAGACTGTTTTCAGTCAAGAATCAGCAATACTAGCCATCTCCACAGCACCATTATTAGAATGCTAATACAGAGGAAGGCTGGTCTTATTGTTAGGGTACCGGACTGAGATTCAAAAGATTGAGAGTCAATTCACAGCTCTGCCACAGGCTCCATGTGTGATCCATGGCAAACCACTTGATCTGTGTTGTGAATTCCCCATTTGTAAAATGGGGATAACAACACTTCCTTTCTCCCACACTTTATTTCTCGTCTACTTAAATCATAAGCTCTTTGGGGCAGGGACTGTCTCTTACTATGTGTATTATGCACAGTGCCTATGCATAATAGCTGATCTTAGTGGGGCAAATAATTCAAATACAGAATAATACCCGCTTTCATTCTGAAGAGTCACAAAGCTGCAGACAAACTACATACAGAGTTCAGTCATTCACCACTGAAATGCAGTCACCTCTGGGGTGGAATGTGGAAGCTACTCTGTACCAGCAGCGCTACATAAGAGTTTTTAGGAGGAGAAATGAAGAACAGAGTCCCCAGTTATTAAGTATTTAAGCAAAGCTATTACATGCAGACAGCAAAGAGGAAGAAGTGTACAACAGGCTGGTGGATTGAATGGACATACTGGAACAGTTACGGACCTGACCTAAATTAGACTGTATAAAAGCCAGTCAGCTGCGAACCAGCTGAGCAGCGAACAGCAGAGTGGCTAACACAGGGAGTTTGCCTGGGAGTTCCCCGGGGAGAACCTGCTGAGGCTTACATCTTGCCGGCTTCTCTGAGAAGTTACTACAACTCCTGAGTGAGCTCATAGAAGGAAGATAATATGGATGGGGGGTGTTCAGCTGTTGTGACCTGCACTGGATGTGCCATGTTTGTCTTTCTTCCACAGGACAGAAACGACTTTGTCTGTACGAAGTGCAAGCTGGTCTCCATACTGGAAGAGAAGGTTCAAGGTCTGGAGAAACGAGTATCGACCCTGCATTGCATAAGAGAAACTGAAGATTTCCTGGACAGACGTCAGGATATGCTTCTACGGGCACAATGTTCTGAAGATTCAGAGCAGGCTGCGCAGCAGGGACAGGAGGACGGTGAAGAAATTTGGCAGCACGTGACCTCCAGAAGAAGAAAGGGGAGCATCCATGTACCAGCAGGGCAGATACAGGTAAGTAACCGTTTTCATGTTCTCTCCACAGGTACTAATGTGGAGAGTGGACCAGATGATACATCTGAGGGAAGGGAACAGAAGGAGACTCTGCCGATTGGAAGCCATGAGATGCACTGTCCTACGGTTGGGGGTTCCACGACCACCGCTCCCAAGAGAAGGAGGCGGGTGGTGATGGTCGGGGACTCTCTCCTCAGGGGGACTGAGTCATCTATCTGCCGCCCCGACTGGGAAAGCCGAGAAGTCTGCTGCTTGCCAGGAGCTAGGATTCACGATGTGACGGAGAGACTGCCGAGACTCATCAAGCCCTCGGATCGCTACCCCTTCCTGCTTCTCCACGTGGGCACCAATGATACTGCCAAGAATAACCTTGAGCGGATCACTGCGGACTACGTGGCTCTGGGAAGAAGGATAAAGGAGTTTGAGGTGCAAGTGGTGTTCTCGTCCATCCTTCCCGTGGAAGAAAAAGACCTGGGTAGAGACCGTCGAATCGTGGAAGTCAACGAATGGCTACGCAGGTGGTGTCGGAGAGAAGGCTTTGGATTCTTTGACCACGGGATGGCGTTCCAAGAAGGAGGAGTGCTAGGCAGAGACGGGCTCCACCTAACCAAGAGAGGGAAGAGCATCTTTGGAAGCAGGCTGGCTAACCTAGTGAGGAGGGCTTTAAACTAGGTTCACCGGGGGAAGGAGACCAAACCCCTGAGGTAAGTGGGGAAGTGGGATACCAGGAGGAAGCACGAGCAGGAGCGCATGAGAGGACAGGGGTCCTGCCTCATACTGAGAAAGAGGGACGATCAGCGAGTTATCTCAAGTGCCTATACACAAATGCAAGAAGCCTGGGAAACAAGCAGGGAGAACTGGAAGTCCTGGCTCAGTCAAGGAATTATGATGTGACTGGAATAACAGAGACTTGGTGGGATAACTCACATGACTGGAGTACTGTCATGGATGGGTATAAGCTGTTCAGAAAGGGCAGAAAAGGTGGGGGAGTTGCACTGTATGTAAGGGAGAAGTATGACTGCTCAGAGCTCAAGTATGAAACTGCAGAAAAACCTGAGTCTCTCTGGATTAAATTTAGAAATGTGAGCAACAGGGGTGATGTCGTGGTGGGAGTCTGCTATAGACCACCGGACCAGGGGGATGAGGTGGACGAGGCTTTCTTCCAGCAACTTGCAGAAGTTACTAGATCGCACGCCCTGGTTCTCATGGGAGACTTCAATCACCCTGATATCTGCTGGGAGAGCAATACAGCGGTGCACAGACAATCCAGGAAGTTTTTGGAAAGGGTAGGGGACAATTTCCTGGTGCAAGTGCTGGAGGAACCAACTAGGGGCAGAGCTCTTCTTGACCTCCTGCTCACAAACCGGGAAGAATTAGTAGGGGAAGCTAAAGTGGATGGGAACCTGGGAGGCAGTGACCATGAAATGGTCGAGTTCAGGATCCTGACACAGGGAAGAAAGGAGAGCAGCAGAATATGGACCCTGGACTTCAGAAAAGCAGACTTTGACTCCCTCAGGGAACTGATGGGCAAGATCCCCTGGGAGAATAACATGAGAGGGAAAGGAGTCCAGGAGAGCTGGCTGTATTTTAAAGAATCCTTATTGAGGTTACAGGGACAAACCATCCCGATGTGTAGAAAGAATAGTAAATATGGCAGGCGACCAGCTTGGCTTAACAGTGAAATCCTTGCTGATCTTGAACACAAAAAAGAACCTTACAAGAAGTGGAAGATTGGACAAATGACCAGGGAAGAGTATAAAAATATTGCTCGGGGATGCAGGAGTGAAATCAGGAAGGCCAAATCACACCTGGAGTTGCAGCTAGCAAGGGATGTTAAGAGTAACAAGAAGGGTTTCTTCAGGTATGTTAGCAACAAGAAGAAAGTCAAGGAAAGTGTGGACCCCCTTACCGAATGAGGGAGGCAACCTAGTGACAGAGGATGTGGAAAAAGCTAATGTACTCAATGCTTTCTTTTGCCTCTGTCTTCACGAACTAGGTCAGCTCCCAGACTACTGCACTGGGCAGCACAGCATGGGGAGGAGGTGACCAGCCCTCTGTGGAGAAAGAAGTGGTTCGGGACTATTTAGAAAAGCTGGACGAGCACAAGTCCATGGGGCCGGATGCGCTGCATCCGAGAGTGCTAAAGGAGTTGGCAGATGTGATTGCAGAGCCATTGGCCATGATCTTTTAAAACTCATGGCGATCCGGGGAAGTCCCGGACGACTGGAAAAAGGCTAATGTAGTGCCCATCTTTAAAAAAGGGAAGGAGGAGGATCCGGGGAACTACAGGCCAGTCAGCCTCACCTCAGTCCCTGGAAAAATCATGGATCAGGTCCTCAAGGAATCAATTCTGAAGCACTTAGAGGAGAGGAAAGTGATCAGGAACAGTCAGCATGGATTCACCAAGGGCAAGTCATGCCTGACTAATCTAATTGCCTTCTATGACAAGATAACTGGCTCTGTGGATGAGGGGAAAGCAGTGGACGTGTTGTTCCTTGACTTTAGCAAAGCTTTTGACACTGTCTCCCACAGTATTCTTGCCAGCAAGTTAAAGAAGTATGGGCTGGATGGACTATAAGATGGATAGAAAGTTGGCTAGATTGTTGGGCTCAACGGGTAGTGATCAATGGCTCCATGTCTAGCTGGCAGCTGGTATCAAGTGGAGTGCCCCAAGGGTCAGTCTTGGGGCCGGTTTTGTTCAATATCTTCATAAATGATCTGGAGCATGGTGTGGATTGCACCCTCAGCAAGTTTGCAGATGACACTAAACTGGGAGGAGAGGTAGATACGCTGGAGGGTAGGGATAGGATACAGAGGGACCTAGACAAATTAGAGGACTGGGCCAAAAGAAATCTGATGAGGTTCAACAAGGACAAGTGCAGAATCCTGCACTTAGGATGGAAGAATCCCATGCACCGCTACAGACTAGGGACCGAATGGCTCAGCAGCTAGTTCTGCAGAAAAGGACCTAGGGGTGACAGTGGACGAGAAGCTGGATATGAGTGAACAGTGTGCCCTTGTTGCCAAGAAGGCCAATGGCATTTTGGGATGTATACGTAGGGGCACTGCCAGCAGATCGACGGACGTGATCGTTCCCCTTTATTGGACATTGGTGAGGCCTCATCTGGAGTACTGTGTCCAGTTTTGGGTCCCACGCTACAGGAAGGATGTGGAAAAATTGGAAAGAGTCCAGCGGAGGGCAACAAAAATGATTAGGGGACTGGAACACATGACTTATGAGGAGAGGCTGAGGGAACTGGGATTGTTTAGTCTGCGGAAGAGAAGAATGAGGGGGGATTTGATAGCTGCTTTCAACTACCTGAAAGGGGGTTCCAAAGAGGATGGATCTAGACTGTTTTCAGTGGTAGCTGATGACAGAACAAGGAGTAATGGTCTCAAGTTGCAGTGGGGGAGGTTTAGGTTGGATATTAGGAAAAACTTTTTCACTAGGAGGGTGGTGAAGCACTGGAATGGGTTACCTAGGGAGGTGGTGGAATCTCCTTCCTCAGATATTTTTAAGGTCAGGCTTGACAAAGCCCTGGCTAGGATGATTTAGTTGGGGATTGGTCCTGCTTTGAGCAGGGGGTTGGACTAGATGACCTCCTGAGGTCCCTTTCAACCCTGATATTCTATGAGTCTATGATTCTATAGCAGGGTGGGAAGGTCTGATGGCTTCACCTGAAGGCTCGTCTCCAGAAATCTGAGAACCAAGGTATGATACAGGGGACATCCGTTATTATTTATGAAGTGCCACACACAGCTCCATGCCAGAGCTGGGGCTGGCAGAAAGCACATCACTTTCCTTTTTTAAACAGGAACAAGAAGGAAGGGGGCAGAGGACAGCACCTGACCCCTCAGGTTTGGGGCCCCAGAGCAACAGGAGCCTTCTGGGATGGGGATGGGCGATACTGAGGCTACTGTAGAAGATTCTCACACATCTTTTGAAATATGGAAGGGCCAGCTCTGGTCTTTGCTGAGGAAGGGCCCCAGGGTAATCCTGGACTAGGCAGGAATGCACCTGGTCTCCTGAACACTTGGGGTTTTCTCAGAAACATGGGGCAATTCCCCTGCAGGGCACTAACCTACTCAGGGGACCACGAGTGTAGACCCCGGCCCAACGTAGAGTTATGCAGGTGTGACAGTACCAGGCCTATCACCTGGATGCACATTAGACATGTCTGGGCTAGTCTGTTAATGTCTTGTACAAGGCTAAAGAGATTGGGTTGAAAAGACCTATTCAGGCAGAAGCCCCAGCAAGGAGGCTATGCAGACTGGAGGGGTGATTAGGCTTTAATCAATACAAAATAGCCACAGGAGAAGATTATAAGCCTCTAAAACATCCCCATTAACATCTCACCATCCTAGATCACCCAGTCCCAGAGCATCCATGATTTCTAAAGTGCCCAAAAGCACGCTGAGCGCCTCAGAGGAACATATCAAAAGACAAGGTGCTGATGCCAGGTTCCAAGCTAGCCAGGGACATGACACAGGAAGGACAAGGTCTGTAGCGAGGTCATGGGGTACCTCAGTTTGGGTACGTGCATCAGGAGATTTCATTACCTATCATTCTTATTATTTTAGTTCATGCTTCTTGTAAGCCAGGTGGTCAAGGGAGTTCAAAGGGAGGCTCCTAAGCCAGGAGAGGTTGGTGGCTTGGTTAACAGGAATTCTAAGCAGGGTTTGCATGAAAGTGGCTTAGAAAATACAAGGCTGTCCTCCTTTGCAGAATGGAAGAGATAGGAGGAAACTTGGTAGTAGACAGGTTTCAGAGTAACAGCCGTGTTAGTCTGTATTCGCAAAAAGAAAAGGAGTACTTGTGGCACCTTAGAGACTAACCAATTTATTTGAGCATAAGCTTTCGTGAGCTACAGCTCACTTCATCGGATGCATACTGTGGAAAGTACAGAAGATCTTTTTATACACACAAACCATGAAAAAATGGGTGTTTACCACTACAAAAGGTTTTCTCTGCAAAAGGTTTTCTCTGGCCCAACTTGATTATCATACACATTGTAAGGAGAGTGATCACTTTAGATAAGCTATTACCAGCAGGAGAGTGGGTTGGGGGGAGA
This sequence comes from Chelonia mydas, assembly GCF_015237465.2. Lineage (NCBI taxonomy): Eukaryota > Metazoa > Chordata > Testudines > Cheloniidae > Chelonia > Chelonia mydas. The sequence continues at coordinate 6,138,814 of NC_057851.1, read as the reverse complement.
GAAAACCTTTTGTAGTGGTAAACACCCATTTTTTCATGGTTTGTGTGTATAAAAAGATCTTCTGTACTTTCCACAGTATGCATCCGATGAAGTGAGCTGTAGCTCACAAAAGCTTATGCTCAAATAAATTTGTTAGTCTCTAAGGTGCCACAAGTCCTCCTTTTCTTTTTGGTAGGAGACAAGGCCAGAGGTCTGGGCCAGGGCAGAAGTGAGTCAATAATAATTGGCACCTGAACAGCACTTTCTCTCTGGGGATATCAAAGAACTCTGAGGACATTATTTGTTACCGCAGCTACTCATGGAACAGCACCCCACAGTGGGAGGCGCCATACGAACACAGAACAAAGAGATGGCCACTGCTCCAAAGAGCTTAGCCTCAAAGTTTCTGGGAAAATATTATTAACGTCATCCTCATTCTGGAGATGTGGAAACTGAGGCACAGAGAAGTTAAGTGATTTGCCCAGGATCACAGAGAGTCTGTTGCACAGTTGGGAAGAGAACCCAGGACTTCAGGTATTCAGTCCCATGTTTCCCCCAGAAGGACGGTTACAACCATCTTTCATACCACCTAAAAGACTGTCAAACAAGAAGTTTTTCCATCTAAAAACTCTCTTCACCTAAAGGCAACAAGGGACATGGTTAAAATGAGAGCCTCACGTAATACTTTTACATTCCAAATGCTTTAACTGTTTTTCCCCTCTTTCTGTATATCTTTAATAAAAGGTTAAAAGGATGTTTAAATGGTGTGTTTGCCATGGTACTAAATCTCTCTACTAAACCCCGAACCTTGTTTAACACTGTTTAATGTTGGTCAGTGACAGGGCCACATTAACACCTTTCACTCTTTGGGCCCATATAATCCACCTAAATTAATACAACACAACCATAACAGCATCCTTCCTCTCTTAAAAAGAAAAGGGAGTACTTGTGGCACCTTAGAGACTAACAAATTTATTTGAGCATAAGCTTTCGTGAGCTACAGCTCACTTCATTGGATGCATTCAGTAGCTCATGAAAACTTATGCTCAAATAAATTTGTTAGTCTCTAAGGTGCCACAAGTACTCCTTTTCTTTTTGCAAATACAGCCTAACACGGCTGCTACTCTGAAACCTTCCTCTCTCACTGTCCCACCTGCAATGGTGTAACCATACCCAGCTGTCCCTGTGCAGGATATGGTATCGGCTCATTACTACCTATGCTAACACTCTCTCTTCTCTGACAGTACCAGGGCAGCATGGTCCCCACCCGCTTCCCCTCTCTGCAAACTCTTACCTGGTGCCACTGGGAGCCCTGGGAGGAGACGCGACGATCAGGTGTGACTTCAGCATTGATGTTGGCTGTTGGTGTTCACTGAAGCTCAGTGATCTGCTTCGAACCTGCACATGAGAATCAATTCCAGATATATGAGTCATCACACACACCAGAGCTCGCTTTCTGCTACTGAGATCTGTCCAGGCAGATGGATCCAGCCCAGTCTCTGTACTGAATAGCCTATGGAGACTGGTTTTATTGCGTGCGTAAAGCAGCATAGAGAACATAGCTCAACCATGTGGTGCCATGTCCTCTGAGCTGGTGGCAATGCACAGATCTCCTCTCAGGCAGCACATAAGCTTCAGGGAGTGACAAAGGCTAAACCAGTTCTCTTTAAAACTCCCACTCCCTATGCCCTCCCACCCCTGCCCGATCACCCTTTCAAAGGTGCTGGGCAATTAACTGTGTAAAGAAAAAAGAGCCAAGCAAGCGTGACTCACCGGGGAGAGAGAAGGGATGGTGGAGGTGGCAGCAGCCCAGCTGATGCTGGTGAATATGTGTGGTGACACCGGAATCTGAATTGACGGTAAGGCCTGTAGAAGGAAAGGGGAGCAAAGGTTAGTGGTTTAACATTAACCCTTCAGAGGCAGTGTTGGTAACTGCAAGGACAGGGAAGCCAGGACTCCTGGTGTTGGATCATATTAAAGAAGTTCTGTATTAAAATCACAAATGAGTTTGATCCCCCATAGTTTAAATTCCAGGGTATTACTAATTAAGAGGTCTCTTGGTTTTTGGTACTGTTTCTCTCCCTCTATGTGTGAAACTTGCAAGCTGCTAATTGTGTTAGTACATTCTAAGACAGAGTCTGTTCTCAAAGCAATTCTTTGTAACAACAACTACTCACACAGAGAGAGACTCAAAGCAATACTCTGTAACAACAGAAACAGCACCCAGAGACTCCCCGTCCTTTTGTTGTATTCATCTCGCTTTGTTAACAATTGTGATTAAAATAGAGATAGAGGATGGATGTGGATGGATGCTTGGTGTGGATAACAACTGAATGATCAGGGAGGTGCCAGCCTAAGAATCCGGTGTCCATCGGCTGAAGAAGGCGTCAAGTGGAAATAACCAGAGGACCCCCGGAGAGCAGACTGGAATCCACCCAACAGCCTCAAGAATGGGAGAACCAAAGAACAAGATAACATCTGGCAGCACGGAGCCGTCAGGAATGTGCCATCTGCTGATTGATTCAGCAACAGCATGATGAAGCAATTCCCATAGACTGGCATAGGAAGAAATTACTATAAAAATGGACTCTAGAAAGTGAGAACTTTGGGATCTGATTCTGCAAACCAACCTCCAGGAGCATCAGATGAGTATCTGACAAGGCCCTGCTCCCTCCTCATGTTCAGGCCACCTGGCCAGTGGCTTGGCATGAGCAACTCTAAGGCTGGTAACTAGGATAACAACCTTGCAGAACCTGTGTGTGTGTGTGTGTGTGTGAATGAATGTGAGAATAAGTATGAAACTGAATGGAATGTTATAGCTATAACTAACTGCTTACTATGATTCTTTCTGTATTCATAATAAATGTGGCATTTTGCCTTTTCCCCTTTAATAAGATCCTGCTGGATTTTATTTTATTGGTATAACACTGGGTTCCATCTGACTATCACTGAGTGAATTGGCCAAACACCTCGGAGCCTCAATATCCCTCCTCCCTGACTTTTGCGCTCTGAACCATGCAGCCTGCATGTTCTCTTAATGGAGTTTTTAAAAGATGTTTCTTAGGTAAATTCCTTAACCTGGAACGATTTCACTAGGTCCCACCAGAACACCTTCTCCAGGACCATTATAAGGTCTGGAGAAGAGGGTACCTGACCTGCCAGCCACAGGAGCTGTGGGATACCAGCCTTCAGAGCCCCTACTCCAGCACAGACTCTGAGCTCCACTGGGCAGACACCTAACAGCTGCTGGCCTGCTTCAGAGCCCAGAGGCAGAGTCCCCCACCCTTAGGAGGGCTGCACCTTTAGTTCACTTTTCAGCATGCAGCCTCAGCAACCATATGTGCATAGCAACCTTCCTTACGATTATTTATTTGTATTACGGGAGTGCCTAGAGACCCCAGCCAAGCCCAGGGCCTCATTGTGGTAGGTACGTATATACACATATACAGCAAAAAACAGCAACAGCCCTCAAGATAGGAACTAAAGAGACAAGACAAAAGGGGAGGAGAGGAAATATTATCCTCATTGTACAGATGGGAACCAAGTCACGAGATTAGGGGTAAAATTTCCAAAAGTGATTTAGAAGCCGAAGTCCTATTTTTACGACAGACTTAGGCTCTGAGAGCCATTGGAATTTAAACTCCCAAGTCATTTAGGTACTTTTGAAAATTTTACCCTTAAATGACTTGCCCAAGGTCCCATGGACTCTGTGGCAGAGTCTAGAATTGAGCCCTGATCTCCCCAGTCCCAGTCTAGTGCCCTGACTACAGAGCAACCCTTCCTCTCCAACCTTAACTGCTCTCTTTCTGTGCAAGGGGTACTGCTCATGCACAGTGGGCGGCTTTCTTTCCTTCCGAACAAGCTGCCCCAGGGCACTAAGAAACGTTTCCCCCTGAAACGGATTTCTCCAAGGTAGTTACACAAATTTCAATTTCAACCCCCAACTGATTGGGCTGTGGGGCTAGTCAGAAAAATGTTACAAGATTCCCTGCCCCTCCCACACACCCCCATGTGTAAAGTGTATTTTTTCCCCCCTCTCTCTCTTACTTAAAAAAACAGGATACATTTTTTTTGTTCAGACTTTCCACACAACCTGCCCCCCGCCCCCAGTTTGCCTTCAGGCAGAGACCACGCCTGAAAGGTGAAAGTGACTGAAGACAGGCAGCTACAGTGGAAATGCTTATGCTGCCTTAGCTCCACAAATTGTCCCCTGTGTAACACAGAGATATCCTGGGCTGTAAGGCCTGGTCTACGCAGTTTGTCCACTAGTATTACTAGGTTGGGAAGGGGTGTGATTTTTTTTTTTTTAACGAATGTAGTTATACCAATACAAGCCCTAGCGGGCAAATAGATATAAAGGTGCCTTATATCAGTACAGCTTATTCCCCTCCCCATAAAGGAATAAGCTACACCAGCCTAAACACGCCAATGCTGGTATAACACCCCCTACAACAGGAAAGTTGTATCTCTTTAACTAAACTGGTTTAGGTACGCTTGTGTGTGTGTGTGTGTAGAGAAGGCCTAACAGTTTTAGCAGCATGAGGAACTGCAAGTGATGCAGTTACACCGGATCCCCATGCTTCCCATGTATTTGAACTCGGGACTCCTAATACCCAAGACGTGCAAGGATCCGGTATAGTTACATTCCTGGTTGTGTTTTATCTGCATACATAGGGATGTGCTGCATACCACCAAGCTGGCTAATTACAGGGTGGCTGGAAACTAGAGTGCTCACAGCAAGAGAATGACTGCGTTATACAGGCTAGCGAAAGAAATCCACTGATCACTTAAACAAAGAGTAACAGATACGCAGCTCCATGGTTCTGAGGCCTAGCCAGCAGGTAGGAGGACAACAAGGCTGCAAATGTTTATAAGACATAATGAAGTTCCTCCCATATGCTGTCTTGTAGTACGAAAATTATGGAAACACTGGATCAAAACTAAGTAAATTTGAAACCAACAAATCAAAATACTTTATGTCACCTATAGCCAATCTGTGGAACTCACTGAGCAGGAGGTACAGTCAAATTCTGTGGCTGGATTTTAAAACAGAACTGGATCATTTTAGAATCACTAACTTTTGTAGCTATCCAAGCCAAAACAACAAGGAGAATCAGACCATTAGCTGATCAACTGCTGGGTCCGAGAAGGAGATTTTCTCATTCCTGCTATGCACAACCACTACAGAATTCATTATGTGTTATTTTCTCTGATGCATCAGGCACTGGTCACTGCCATAGACAGGACCCTGAACTTGATGGACCAATGGTCTGATGTGGTAAGGAAGATTCTATAAGCAACCAGCTGGTTTCTGAACCTTGTCACTAGATATGAAAACAAATGCCCCTAAGAATGAGGATGCCAGATGCCACTCCATCATGATGTTTCCGTAAGTGGCCAACATACCTGATAGGCATGATCTGCCTGGATGTGCCAGAAGGAACTGGGGGCAGACTGACTGAGGGCACTGTTTGGGAGGTGAGACTCCAAGGTTGCCTGGTCCAAAGCCAAAGCCTCTGGCTTGGCTAGGGCCTGCTGGATGACAATGGGTGAGGACCCAAAGGTGGGGCTGGTGGCAGACTCTGGAGCAGCTTCTTCTTTCACCTGCACTTCGGTGTAGTAGAAGTCTTCCTCCCTCCTCCGCTGGTCAGAGTCTGCGCCATCTCTGTGGTGGTTTAAAAAGGGGAAAGGGTATGAGTCAGTAATCATGATAAGTAACTCCCCCTTCCAATCAGATCTGTGCGAGGTGCCAGCATGATGCAGGTGGCAACACTCAACCAATGAGCTATAAAAAAAAAAAAAATCATCACAGGTTCAAGACCCGCCCCAGTTTCAAGCTCATTCTCAGAGCTGACAGTGGGAGGCAGCAGGTGGGGTCACCCTTGCGGAGGGTTCTCTTCTTCGGTTATGCTATTAAACCAAGGTCTCTTTGGCCCGGCTGGGATTAAAGATTCCACGCACTTTTCCAAGAGACCAGGTGTCCTGGCCAACACTGCCTCTGCCAACAAAGCAAGTTCTGACGCTCAAGACAACAGCGAGCTATTGCTCAGTGCAGGAATGCAGACGGGTTTGCGCACACCAGTCGTACTGAAACCTGGAGAGCTGGCTGGCCCCAAATGGGGATGCAAAGGGCTATGAAATAATCACACAGCAGCAACAGCACATGCTGACCCAGTAAAACATTGTAACGCAACATCAGCATGCAGTTCTGCCAATATTTCATGAGCCCCGTTCGTACCATCTAATGTCTCCTGCCACCAGATCCAGTGTTATTAGCTGCTTTTGGGAAATGAATATTTTTCCTTTCTCCCTTCGTTGGCTGCATAAAGATTCAGTTACTTCAGTTCCTTTGCTCAGCATCGCCTGTGTTGTGTCACGTACCTCAGAAAGTACGGAAGACGTGTCAAGCAAACCTTTGGACTCTAAGGGCACTTATCCACAGCATTTTAGAGCCTGCGGGAGCGAGCATGCCAGACCTGACCGACAGACTTGGGTTAGCAGGACTTGAGTGAGAGCTGTAAAAATCGCTGCGTAGACAACGCTTTGAAGTTGTGGCTGAGGCTGAAACTGCACCTTCAAAGCGGTGTCAACACAGCGATTTTGTCAACCCGGGCTGGGAGGCTTGCTCTTGAGGGCTCCGAACTGCTGCGTAGACATACCCTGAAGCTTCAGGGTATATGGCCTACAGTCACTGCACCAGTAATATTTAGCACTTAGATGGGAAGGTGCTTTGTATCTTCAAAGGGATTTAGAAGCATTAACTAGTTAAACAGACATCATCGGCTTAAAAATCTCACTGCTTACTAATTTTGTTTTATCTACCATTGTTGCAAATAAAACCCAAGAGGAGTGTAGGAAAGAGATTAGAAAAGAGGTTTTTTTCCCCTCGATATTGCCAGCATGTTTATTTTGTGCTCCTGACAGTATTTCGTGAATTGTCAGTTTCCCCACATCCTCTGTATAGTCAGTTTCCCCCATGGTTTGTTTGGAGCTTTCACATGGAAACAAGGCGAGAGAAAAAACATTTCACAAAACAGAAAAACGTGAGGCTGTAAAACCACACTGGCACGGGGGACTGAGTGGTAGACATGGGTTTTAGAATGGACAGCACCACAATATCCCTACAAGGAGGGGAAGAATTATCCCCATTTTGAACATGGGGAAACTGAGGCACACAGGGACAGACAGACTGTGAGTTGCCCCTGGCGAGAATTAGTGGCAAAGCCAGGCTTTGAACCCAGGAGTTCCTGGCCCCCAGCCCTATGCTCAGACCCAGCTTCTCTTATGCGATAACTTGTACAGTACAGCAGGGAGACCATGGAACACAAAAATTAAACCAAAACCAACTTCCATTCGAGGCTGGATTTTTCTTGGAAACCTGAGCAAAGCAGGAGGTTTGACGGGACGTTAGCTTCCCCTGCACGTCCTGCTCTTGTGTGATAAAAGCCTCTTTCCTCACTGTACCACAGTTGCTGTACAAATGCAGAAGTGTCAAGCTTTGCGGCTTGTGCCTGTATCAGTCGGATGGGGCAGCAAGGGGCCCACTGGCTGGAGGTGCAACCACTTTTTCTTTACTCTGGGCCCTTGATGGTCAGGGAGAGAAGAGCTTACAGCTCACTCCTGTCCCACCTTTACACCCCTTCGCTTTAGGGAATTTGCAATGCCTGGAGAACCAACCCTGAACTGCAACTAGGGGGCCCCACCACACCAGAAACAAGCCTTAGCTGAACTGAGCAACTACAGTCATTACTTGAGTTCTATTCAGTTAATTAGCAGCTTAAAGGGGAGCATAAAGCAAAGGGCTTGTTTCCAAGAAATACCAGTTTTACCCTGGGGGGGGGGCCTTAAAGATACATCCCATCTCCCCTTTTCAATACCCCCCAGTCTCCGTCATTGTTATTTATTTGTATTTCAGCTGTGTCCAAAGGCCCTAAACAGAATTAGGGCCTCCACTGTGCCAGGTGCTATACAAATGTAACGCACTGGTCAGTGTCAGTTATGCATCCCCCTCTGTATGAGCCGGATAAAAACTCCCTGCCAGCCCCACTCTTAGCTTGGGCTGCAGAGACTCATAATTTAAGCTCTGGATGTCCCCGGTTCGTTCCCTGGTGGTGGCCAAGTGGCAGCCATCCCACAAACACACGAGACTGTTCCTGTCCCAAAGCGCTTCTGCTTTAAAATAGACAAGGCAGAGAGAGGCTGGAGAGAAGGGATGCAATACACGAGCAGAATGATGGTTGGCAAATCTACCTTTTCTTATTGTATTCTTGGGCGAAGGTGGGGGTGGAAGGCAGGAGAAGAGTTAACAGAGCAAGAGAGCAGGAAACATGAGGGAAGAGGGACACAGAGAAATGGGGAAGGGAGAAAAGGAAAGATGGAGAAGAGCACAGAAGGCAAGGGTTGGGGTGGGCAACGCAGCCCTGAGCTACCGTACCGGGCCCATCTCAGTGGTGTCCGAGAGGGAGAGGGGAGGGCTGGAAAGCAGGTTATGGCAGACATCAGCCATCTAGGCCAGCAGCAATTCTCTAGCCAGGGTAGTTTCCTGCGTTCCCTACTAGCCCAAGCAGCAGGTTTAGTGGAGGTCAAGTGCAGCAGAAAATCCTTTGGCATCTGCCCTAAGCACTGGTGACAGGTACTGCACCCACAACTCTGGAGACGGACGAGCTTTACCCACCAAACAGCCGCAGCGTGTTAGACCTGCCCCAAAGGGATTCCTCTTCAAGGGTGAGAGGGAAGTTCATTCTCCAGGGCCCCTTCAACCCTTGGCCTCATTGCAGAGGCTGCGGACACACAGGGACAACAATGATGGTGGCTTTGGGGACATGGATAACTGGTGGGCACTGGACTGAGAACTTCCAAACGCATTTCACACAGGCCAGGGCAGTACCAGTTTGATACCCAATATATCCTCAATTGGGAGACTACGTCCTGCCTTTCCGAGGGATAATCTCAATGATCTGCCAAATCTTTTCCGACTTTTAATTCTGTGAGCCTCTGAAATTCCTTCTTCCTTCTGCCCCCAGCCCCTCAGACCCTGCTTGGGTTCTGCAGGTTAATCGCCATTCAAGGTCTTACCCAAGGTGCTGGGTCTTGATGTGACGCTTGATACCGACAATGGATCGCAGGACTTTACCACAGTTTGGCCACAGGCACTTGTACATCACCTTCACCGAGTTCTAGGAAAAAGACAGCCCCACGTCACAGAAAGGTTACACCCCAGCCCTGCTCCGAAGGGACAGAAACAGCCCCAGAGAATTAAGATTCACTCAGGATCACTGAAAACAGTCTGCATGATGCTGCCGTTTTGTCCCATCCACCCCACACACATTCCTGGGCCTCCCTGGCCCTCTCAAGGTGCCAGTTCACAGAGGTGCCAAGTTTCAGCCAGACACAAGGAAGACTCCAGTTATCTGGATTTATTTCCGCCCTCCCATCCTGCCTGTTTCTCCCTCTCTGCTCCTCTTTCTCTTGCCCTAAAGTTGACATCAAAGCTGCTTGTTTCCCATACATTATTTTCCCCCTCCCCCAGCTCCTTTGATGATCAGTGCGCCTGCTCCACCTGGCTCATGTGGACAGAGGGGGGAACTGAGCCGAGAAAGAGCTCCATGCATGGAACGGAGTACTCCCCAACCCGCCCTTGGCTCCCTGCTCTGGTCATAGATATCAGGCAGAGTGGGAAATGCTGATGAGTAAAGGACAGGAGTGAATGGGAGCAGGGAGCACTCTGGAGTCACTAGCAGGATCTGGGGAGATGGCAGGCAACTGACCCTTGGGCTACTGTCTCTTCTTCCCCGCCAATCCCCTTTGCATTCCTGGGGTCTCTTCCCTTCTCCCATCCCCAGCACCCCTTCTGCTCTGGGATCTCAAGGTGAAGCTTGCCAGGGGTTAGTAAGAGGCACTTTGCTTCCACTCTCTCCTGCTAGCTTCAGAGACAGGTGAAACTTACCAACACCTTGTCAGTTTCACTAGGCAGCCCAGACCCCATGACTGAGATTTCACAGCACAGTTCCCCCTGCCCCTCCCGCCCTCGGTACCTTTCTCTTTCTTGGGGCAGGCTCATCGAGAAGAAAGGGATCCGAGTCTGTCTCAAAGCCATCGTCAGCCTGAGGGGAGCTCAAGGCCTCGCTCGAGTACTTGGGGCTGGCTTCAGGATGCGGGGGTGATGGGGTGGAGATGTCGCTTCCGCCACTCCAGTGACCACTGGTGGTGCTGCTGCCACTGTCTGAAACGTCGCCACTCTCCTTCCACGAGTCGCAGGCTGCCTGGGACGCTGAGCCAGGGGAAAGAGGAGAAGGGAACAGACATTAAAACCGACAGGTACAAACACAGCTCCTGCCTGCGGGATGCGGTAGCTCTGCTCCCAGCCCCTGCTCCTCTCCAGTCGGTCTGTTCGATTACCTTCATCTTGATCAACACCCAGGACTGAATCACAGACCTCTGGAGCTACGAGCATCTGTCTCTACAGCTCCACCAAGCGCCAGGCCCTGTAACACTCACATCCTCTGTGGATCAGGCACGGTGGGGAGACACATAACGCACTTCCCCCTGGGTTACGTCGCCATTAAGGATGGCGTGGATGCAACCAGAACAGAGACCTTTGGCCCAAAACTTAAACCACAGGCTTCAGGATCAAAACAACGTGTGTAACGTTTACCTTCTCCCCACTGCACAGGGCTGCGAGCCAGGAGCCCTGGATTCTATACCCAGCTCTACCAACGATTCACTGCGTGGCCCTGTGCCTCCCTCTGCCTTCGCGCCTCCTTCCGTAAAATGCAGCTAATGCTGCCTACCTCATTTAATCACAGTCGCAAAGCATTTTGAGAGCCCTGGATGGAAGAGAAGAGCAGAGAATCTTCCTCCTCCTTCTCCCAACAATGGAGATTTACTCCCCCAGGAACCAAAAGCCTCCATCGACCTGAAGACTAACTTTTCCCCAGATGGCACAGAAGGCTGATTATATGGACTCTTGCAGCGTCTTTTTCAGTTCAGGGCCCGGAGGCTGCTGGGCTGTTCAGCGATACACAGCTGCTCTCCAGGGGAATGCGCTTTATAATGTGGGACACTGGCATAGCTGCCCTGCACGCACCCTCACCTTGGAAGAGCTTAGCTGTGCCTTTAGTGACCCATGGTCTGAATGCAAGTTCATTTATTCCGCTTTAACCGGGTTTCCACGTCCAAGCGTTCCGGACAGGGCTGCGGCAGAGACTCACAGGCCTAGCCCCTCGAGGACTTGCCTGGTGCTAGCTAGAGCCAAGTCCGCGTGCAGAGAGTGAGCCGGTGGCAGGACTTGCATGTTTCCCACAGCTGCAGACGTCTATTTTTAACCACCTGTATCCACTTGACTACTTGGGAATGGAGCCGCCGCTAAAAAAAAAAAAGGAGCCGGGCCACTCCGTGCTCCCATGCCTGTGGCTCCCAGAATAGGTCCTGCCGCTCTATCGTACATGGCAGCTGCGGGCAGGGTTACGCTCTCCTCTCTCTCTCTCGAGGAATGTACATGGCCTCACAGCTTGGCCAGCTGTTCAGGAAGACCCGCATTAAAGCAGCTGTCCCAAAGCACCCTGCTCACGGAGCCCCACGGCTTCTGAACAGCCAGCACTCCCATGTGCAGACTCTTTTGGAAAGCCAGTCCCCCCCACCCTCCAATTCTTAGTTGGTTCATCCCAATCTGTTAGGCCTGATAATTCGAACAAACAATTCCAAATAAATAAGAGGAGGAGGGGGCCAGCCTGAAGAGCCATCTCCCAATTAAAACAGGGGCTCCCGGCACTCATAACTCAGGCTTTCCGGGAGGAATTCAACACGTTAAGCTACACTATCCTCCCAGCCGCATGCTGCTCACGACACCCAGACACACTTACACAGGGATTTGTATCAAAAGCCCAGTAAAGGTCCCTCTGCAGGAGATACACAGAACATGATCTGCGGCTGTCCCACACATGCCATGGGACACTTCTGCAGAATGGCCATGTCCCTGGCATTTTTCCCCTTTGTAATATTATAAGTGGGATCCGGACCTCACGTTCTCCTGACAGACACCAGCATGAGCGAGGTCAGAACCAGACCCCGTGCATTTCTCTGAAGTAGGGAGGGGTTTAAAAAGGTTACTTTACAAAACTTTTGGATCGAAAATATGAAAAAACAAAATTAACAAGCCCAGTAGGAATATTTAAAATAAAAGCCGGTGCTCGTACAATAAAATGCCTTTTAGTCATAGACCATATTGCACAGACCTGGAACCTGAGACGCAGAGGGTTATGTGACTTGCTAAGGAGCTGGGAATTAGACTCAAGTCTAACCAAGAAGCTAACAGCTGTCAGTATCCTGGATCCTTCTCAGTCAGGATGGGCCAGGGCATGGGTCAGACATAGCACCTGGTAAATGGCCTCCTCCTGCTCACTGACAGGGGAATTCCAGCCAGTCAGCTGGCTGCACCTCTCTGCTGCATTTGACTCACTTGCCATTCATCACCAAAGACACTTCTCCAGCCTCCAAGAAGTTGCAAAGGTGCCTGGAAACACTTGAAAATGGCTCAAGTCCTTCCTCTCAGACTGAGCTCACAGGGTCATCACGGACCCCTCCAACCTCCCCACCCCTGCAGTCTCAATCCTCTCCCGCATTTTATTCCAGGTCTACAGGATGCTGTTGGGAAAATGCAGGCTGAATGCACAGACACCACCCAGCTTACAGCCAATGCAATCGGCAACTCCCAGCACCTAGCTACAATCAGCAGCTGGATTGAAAGCAGCAGGCTCGAACTGAGCCCTGGCAAGACTACGGTGATGCTAGGAGGAAGAGGGAAGCATTTTAAAGAACTTGCTTCCTCTGCTTCGAGGGCACCTGCTCTCAGATTGTTAAGGCTGTCCATAGCTTTGGGTCCTTTGAGAGTCTTCAGCTCAGCTGGAACCCGAAATAGCCACGGCAGCAAACACTGCCCACATCCATCTCTGACAGGCCAGAAGATCACATCCCATCCTATCGGGCACAGCCTGGCAGCGTCCATGCTAACCCTTCAGGTTCCATCACTGCTATTCCTTAGGTCTAGGAATGATAACCTGGAAGAGCTCCAGCTAATACAGCCCATGTGCTTAGTAACAAAGGTCGCCATGAGGAACCTGATACACCAACTCCTCACAAATATGGAGCTCAGTTTCGAGGTCTCTGTCCTGATATTCCAACACCCTATGAGACTGGTCCCATCACCCTGGGAGATCGCTCTCCCTCTGCAGGCAGGCTGTCCCACGACAGCTACATGCCATGGAGCAATGTAACCATTGACTTGCACCTGTCCACGCTAGGAGCACTTTACCAACAGAGGCACACGCCCACTCCCGATTAGAGAGACAGCAGAGGGGACATGGATTTTATTCGGATACTCGAGAGGGCAAAAGCCATTCAGCCATTCACCAGCAGACTGGCCTCGCCCATGGTGTGGGGCTCATCCTCCTCTTCCTCACAGTCCCGGCCAGGACTCTGCTCTGCCCCGCCAAAACTGCAGGCTTCCCTGCACCTGGTGCCTGCAGGGATCGGGTGCCACCGGCCCTTCGGCAGCACAGGGAGCCCTCTGCAGCTTCGCTGTCACAGCCCTGCTCACTCACTCCCGTCACAGTGGGGCGGCAGAGGGCTCCCTGCGCTGCCAGAGCAGCCATTCAGCAGCAGCGTGGCCTCCCCCGCGGCCCGGGTCTCCTCTTGCTCCCCCTCCCCCTCACAGTCCTGGCTGGGGGTCTGTGCTCTCTTACCCAAACCTCCACATTATCTGACTCCCTTCCTCGTCCCCCACCATCAGGTCGGTGGGGGGCAAGGAAGGGCTTCAGATAATGCAGAGGTTCAGACAACAGGGTTTCGTACTGTACTCTACTGCCACAGCACTCCCAGTGTGGACGCAGCCTCTACCAGCAAACCTGCGCTTTTACCAGCCTGGTTTATTCCAGCTGCCCCACACCGGGAAGAGGGCAGGTCTGACAGAACAATGCGTCTACACGAGGGGCTTCTGCTGGCACAGCGACGTCGGGCAGAGGACACCCCACACCAACACAGCTGTGCGGGCAGAGCTCTGTACCCGCCGAGTCCCCACCATTCATCCCTTCACCAGCACAGACAGAGAACATCTCCAGCCACATTCTCGATCCGGAGATACATTAGAATGGGTCAGACAACTGACTTCCCGCCCAGTGGCTTATCCACTGCAGCACGGGGCCTCTCTACGTACCTGACCCCAAAGGCTGGCTCCAGTCTGCGGCAGAGTTTCATGGCGAGGGTGACATCACCAGCAGAGAGCATGCTGGGACACCGGAGTGTGCAACGAGGCAGACGTGGCAGTCAGACAGCAATCTGTTCACATTGCACTTGGGGCTCTGGTTACCTGGGAAAACTCCTTGTTTGAGGTGAGCAGTTTTCCCCTCCTTCTTCGGGGGCACCACAAAAGCAATTTAATTCAGCCTCCAGTTGCTGCAATCCAGAGGCAGGTAGGTTTGGGACCCCAGCGTCCAGCTGCACAGTCGGACTTACCCGGCATGCTGCTTTCACGGCTGGGCGGGCTCTGCACCACAGGGCTGCAGGACAAGCTAGTCAGCACCATAGCTGCCATCATCTCGTCCATTTCCACAGCAGCATCGGACTTCCTGCGCCAGGAGACAGAGAACCATTAAAGACTTCAGTGGGGGAGGGGAAGGCAGATATTCAGGAGACAAGGCGAGGATTCGATTTCAAAGACCCCATATAATCAAAAGGGCCACGGGAGCAAACACAGAGCCCAGATGTGTTACACTTGGGGCTGATTGGACCCACGGGGTTCTAATGATCATTGCTGCCTTTGGGTACCTCCTTCCTTTCTACAGGACCCCAGCGTGCCTTCCTGTATATAGAAAGCGCAGCACCCATGCGAGAGCCTTATGCTGACGGCTGGGATGGGAACTGGGGGGGGGGGGGGAAATGCTACCTGCTGCATCCGCCCCCGCAGGAAGGGAGCTTCTGGCAGTGAGACAGGAGACCCTCAAGAGAGACATTTCCTTGAGGCTGCTCTTTAATAGTGGCTGCAGCTTCTCGGTGGCCTGGCCCTGAGCTCCCCATCTCTGCCAGGACTCGCTCCCCCAGTCCCCTGCAGCAGCAAGGCCGGCCTGTGGATTTCGACTCACTCTGTTACCCATCTGGAGTCAAGCCCAGATTCTAAGAGGAATTTAGATGCCTAAAGATGGCAAGAGACATCCAGTGGGATTTTCAAAAGTGCCTCCCAGTGCATCTTTAACCACCTAAATACCTTTAAAAATCCAGCCCTGAGTCCGAGGTGTCTGTCCCTCCCCCAGAACCCCAGCAAAGCGAGCACCTGGGTGGGGACACTGCCTATTCTCAGCACGAGCTATACCGCTGCTCCCAGACTCATGCTTATGAAGGCATCAGTGCAGCACAGACCAGGGAACAGAGGCTGGGGCTCGGGAGAGACTTTTGTATTTAACGGTTTAAGTGGAAGTCAAAATTGAGGATTATTGTAGAGGTACGTGAACAGTGGCTCTGGGGGTAAGAACTGCTCCACAAAATGACTAGGGCCTCCGTTTAAATTATCAGGCATTTACACAACCACTGTAGCAACATGTTGCCCCTAGCACCACACAGAGGCCAGGGTTCAGAAAACAATCCAGCTGTCTACAATTAGCGGCGGCTAACTTCCTCTGCTTCCAAGAGGTTCCCTTGGAAGTCACCCATCCAACCACTGATCAGACCTGAACCTGCTTAGCTTCACAGTCCTAAAGTGTTCACACGCTGAGGCTGCATGGCCCGCCACATGTCTCTTTCCCCCTGTAACCTCTCCCCACTCTGCTGTCCCCGGGGCCAAACAGGACCAGAGCGATTTTAACTTGCAACTAGGGAAGTTTGCTTTAAAAGAGAACATTTTTTTCTCCTAAACCACCATAAAAATATCCTCTTAATCCTAAATTCAACAGCACTCTGGATAATCCACCCTTTGGAGAGGCTGACACAGTATGTCACAATGACGTGGTCTCATCCCGCGTACGAACAAGGCAGAGGCGGGAGACGGTTCATTTCTCATCATACACTGAAACAAACAGCATTTTACTGCTCTGGGTAAACAAACACTAAGGACCATTCTCGAATTAACGCCTCTGCTTTATTTTGAGCTTCCAGTGCAATCTAACAGCTCCTCTGCAGACTCCTGCTAGATTTTTACTACGTCCTCCCAACCCAGGGGACTTTGATTCTATTTTAGCCATAGTGACACTGAGCAGAACCAGAATTCAGCATCTCACATTTTATGTAGCCATGCGCAACTGTTTCCAGAAATATGCTTTATGCTATAGGATTCCAGGGCATTTTATAAACTATACACAGGGATCATTTCAGCCCCGCATGGAAATGCGGCCACCTCTGCAGTAGAATCCAGCCGCTGTTTAACAGCTCTCAGCAACACTACATACTAGTTTAGAACAGAAAGAGAGGAGGGAGTCTGTAAGCAACCAGTGCACAAACCCAGCTGTTGAACCAGGCAAGATGAACCAGAATCAGTCTCCAAAGCTAAAAGCACCAAGCAGCCAAGGACACATACCTTTTAGGCACATCGATATTCCTAGAAACCGATCTCTGAACTGATCCATTGGCAGGACTATGGTCCATCGCAGTGGCAGGACTATGGTCCATCGGAAGGGTAGGGTGCGGCGATCTTTGCATCTGAGCCAGTCTCACATCCTCTGTCTTCCAGCATGTGTGCAGACCCTGCTCCAGGAGCAGCACCTTCACCTCATCACTCAGCTGATTGTGTTGCTCTACCAGGCCAGTGCACTCCTGCCCGTTATAGGTGACGTAAACCTACGTGAGCACAAGTCACAGCTGGTCAGTGTTACTCTCCATCCTTTAAACAAAATCCAGCCAAAACTCACCAGCCCTGTCTCCGAGCACCCTCCTGTACAAAGCCCCAGTTGCAAGGATTCCATCACCGGGAATGGCATAAAGCCAGGGTTTTTCCTTTCCACCAGTTCAGCACCCCTATCCTGCACCACCACTCTGAGTGAAACAGTATTAGCAATTGTCACCCATCTCAGGACTTTCTCCACTTGCCTGTTGGGACTCAAGGGTCCCCCCTCAATATATGGTCATGGCTGATGCAACAGAGCTGCAGCAGGATATCACTCCATGTGATCAGCAGCGTTAACACAGGGACTCCCCAAGGGGGTAAATACAAAGGCGGTGGCATTCCTCAGAGACCCTGTGGAATAACGAAGAACTAGAATGCTCCCACTGAACCCAATGGAAGTTTTGTTGATTTGAATGGGAGGAAAATTGGGCCCCAGCAGGTCAGATTTCAGCCAAATTTAGGTTTTTGCAACAAAATTTTATAAAACTTACTAGCAACATTCCCATGAAATTAAAAAAACTCAACAACATTGCAGTACTGTGCTGGAGCATGGGACCAGGAAAGGAAAACAGACTAGAAACAAACAATAAAACTGACAGTTGCCAGACTGAGTGAAATCTAAAATGCAAGACCAGCAGAAATGCTGAAAGTCAGTTAGATTTCTTTACTTCTCAATTTCAACTTTTGAAAATGTTATTAGAAACATGGGAGAGGATTTTCAACTTGAACAAGGTCCCTTTAAACTCAGCTGGACAAAGGTGTGTGGAATACAGTGTAAAACACAACTCCCAGGGCTAGAGGAGATTTACAAAGAAATTGTTTGAACCCCTTCATTTCAAGCATAGAAACATTGTAAGGACCATACACACATACCATTGCCCTCTACTGGTTGCACTCAGAACTTCTCAGCTGTGTGTCAGGCCATATATTGCTAAAAGGAGATTCTTGATTAGCCCAGGTATCAGGGAGAGCTTGAGCCTTTAGGGTGTCTAACCCCCATTATTACCAAGAAGTTCCAACTGGCCGTGTTATTCAAAGCATCAGTGACAACCATGCTGTCCTACAAGGGCATGGATTTTTCATAATGCAAAGCCAAACTTCAGTACAAAATGGACAGAGTGAACAGCTGGGTGCATTCAGTACAGAAACACACAGAAAAGAAAGTGGAGGATATAATGCTTGAAGAGACTCCTTAGCAGGGATGGTGGTAACTGGCCCTTTAACAGTCAGAGCAGGACTATGGAAACCCTCTCCCCCACCCCATTTACAGGGTGGCATTCTTGTAGAACCTCCACTATACAACCCCAGAGCAAAATTCATGGCAGGCATAAGTGGGCACAACTGCATGGAAGTCAATGGAGTTATACCTGCTTAGGCCAGCAATAAATTTGACCCTTCTAGTCTAATTTTCATTTGCGGGGGGGGAGGGGCACACAGAGGAAGGAAAATGTACTCTAGCTTCCCCTGTCAACTATCCTCTTAAATGACTGTGCTCTGACCCCCAAAGCAACAGACATAGTAACAACATTCCTCCCCAAAAGGAAAGAAACCAGCCCCATCCCCTCCCCATATCACATCCTTGGGTTTCCGCTTATCAGTATTTGCATTACGGTAGTGATCAGGGTCCCTTGCACTAGGTGAACAGAGCCATGAAGTACCAAAACAGTCCCTGCCCCAAACAGCTTACAATGGGGGGGGTGTTATGACAAGACACAGCAGGTGGATGAAACAAAAAGACAGGCGGGGGAGAGAGGTGGTTTCCTTGGTTAAAAACCATCAACTCCTCAGAGGAACAGGACTGATCAACCATTTAAGGAAAGGGAAAGAAAACTCAAGAGCTGAGACATTTCTTCATTTGAGTGAGTGGACAAAACCAATGGAATATGCATCCTCCTTTGCAAGACAGGCAGAGTCTGGCAGAGAAGAGATTTCATTCATGTCATGTCTGGTCCCCATTCTCAGCTTCTCCACAGAGGAAAGTAGAGGAAATATTCAAACTCTTCCTTTCTCTCAAAGTCACCCAATGACCTAATAGGCTGCTTCTCCTCCTAATGTCTAAGTGTCTGTTTTTATTAAGGTAAATATATCTGTGCTGAAATATAGCACACTTCTGCAGGTTAGCGTTCGTAGGTATTTATAGGGACATGCACTCCTATACCTAAATACCCGAGGTGACGTGTGGACAGGCCTGTATATGATGGATACATAAACGTACAGTGCTCTGAGGCAGAGAGAAAATGTCTCAGCTGACACTGGATGCAGAAACCAAAGCAGAGAGGGGATGTGATTTGCCCAAACTCAAAGAGAACAGCTGCAGCAGTGCAGGGATTAGGACCCAGGAGCTCCTGACCACTACACCCTGCTTCTCTCCAAGAGTATCTTTGCAGACAATAAGGAACGAGGCTCCACAATGAACTACGCCAGCGGGCTCCCCAGACCTAGACAAGCACTGAGCAACAGAACACGTATGCTCGAGCATCTGCTGAGGCTGCAATGCAACCAAACACAAAAAAGTCATCTGTCACTGGTATGTAAATTCAGCACCCCACTCCCAATGACTATTTTTATGCTGCTTCTAGTGTGAAGAACAAAAAAACCCAACACTGATGTGTACTGGAGAAAACAGCCCTCACTGTCATGGGGTTAAAAACGTAGAGCAAAAGGAATCTGGCTTCTCTGTGAGCCTGTAGGACAGCTCTGTGTGCAAGCCAAAAAAAATCAAACGAGGACCTTACTGACACTTTGTTCCAGGCAGAACTCAGGGGCCCTGGTGGCACATCAGCAGCTGCCCCACTCCATTCGGACAGCCACACTCTGAGACCTTTTACTATTACTTCCTAACTGTCAGGGTGGTTAAGCACTGGAACAAGTTGCCTAGGGAAGCTGGGGAATCTCCGTCACTGGAGATTATTAAGAACAGGTCAGACAAACACCTGTCAGGGATGGTCTAGAATAATACTTAGTCCTGCCATGAGTGCAGGGGACTGGACTACATGAAACTATGGAGGTCCCTTCCAGGCCTACATTTCTAGGATTCTGGGAACAGTAATCATTCCTATACCACTGAAGATAGATCCAGTGCTCTGCAAAGCACCCTACCCCTAACAGTGTGCAATCTACTGCACTGACCCTCGAAGGGCCTCCACGCCCCTGAGCACAACCAGGGTGGAGGGTACTCAGCATGGGGAAGGCAAGATGCTACACATCTCTGCCTCCTCCTTATCCATGAGAGACAAGGAAGACAGGTGTGTGACCCTGGCTCCTACAGTCCCTAGTCTCTCTACTGAGGCTGCCAAAAGAAGCCAGTTAGTACCTACTGAGCTGCTGACGGAGACGCTTGTCTACTGGGAACCCACTAAACTCATTCCACACTGGCTACCCAACAGCTAGCAGATGCTAATGACTTGGTAATTACAAAGCTAGGCCAGATTTGAGCCAGCAACTCAATTGTAATCCCTGAACTAATGCAGTCAGACGCTTTGATCCCATTTCCCATCCCCTGAACCACAGAGGGCATGTCTTCACTGCAGAGTTAGCCCCGTCCTGCTGGAGCGGCCCCCCTGCAAAGCCCTACCCAGGTCAGACCCATGCGGTTGCATCCCCAATGGTGCTGTACTAGCCCGTGTGCTGGGCTGGATTTTCTCACAAGATATCCCATGGCTCTCACTGGTGCATTAAACTGGGCCAACCCAATGAATTCATTCGCAGTGTATTGTGAGAGAACTTGTCTGTCCTTCCTGGGCTCCCAGGCGAGAGTGCCCTGATGAGTCTTACTGGCATCACACCACAGCGTTACCAGAAGGCTGGTCACAGCTTCTGGCCAACTGGCCGCATGGGAGATGGATTTCTTGGCTGGCACCTCTGTCCAAATGCTATGGAGGTACAGCAGAAATGGAGCAGGCAAACTGGGGGGTGAGGGGGCTAAGACCCAGTGCCGAAGAAGGGAGGAGTTCAACAAGAAAGTACAGCCCAGGTGACACTGTGGGATAGGACTGGAGGACTAACAGCACCGTGGCAAGCTCATGTTTTCACTGCATAGAGGGTGGGTTGCCAGCTTGGAAAGTGAAATGCTAGCTCAAGCCTAAACCACCCTCAGTGATGCCTGCTAGCTTGTGTTTAGAGCACCCTCAAGCCTGGGCCAGAGGTTCTTATGTGTGGACGGAAGGGGGAGGCTACAGCCCAGGCTAGCTCTGCACTGAAGCCAGACCCACACCGGACTGCACCCAGGTTCAAGGGATTAACACTGCGGGTCAGCACTGTACAAACAGCCTCCTTACGTACTCTTTGTCCTGGGTGGAGCTGTAAGCGGTTCAGGTTTGGGAAGCTGGGATTCGTGCTGCTCTCCTCTGCCTGCTCCGTGCACCGACCACCCTCATACGAAGCCAGGTGGGAAGACACTCTGCTGAGCTCCGCCTGCAACGTGGGGATTTGGGCCGTCCCCAGCATCCTGTCTGCCAAGGAGCTGGGCGTGGAAACGCGGGCGCCCAGCAGGGAGCGCTTCCCCAGGCGCCTGGACAGCACGCTCGCCATCTTGACACTCTGTAAAGGACAAACAGACAGATGCTATTACCTCCAGTGCAAAACACAAACTGCTCTGCATCTGGGGTGCTGGTGAAAGGTACTGGGCTGAGAGTGCCCTGAACTCCTCCAGCGGCACTGTCTCGTGCTCAAAACAGGGGGCTGGGAGTCAGGAGGCCTCATTTCCGTGACTGGCTCTGATGGGACACTCACTGAGCCAACCTGGCCACGTCCCTACCTCTCTGTGCTTCAGTCTCCCCCATCTGTAAAACACAGATCACACCACTGACCACCTGCCAAATGGAAAGTGCTTTGAGATCCTTGGCTGGAAGGAACGATGCCTCCACACAAAGCGCTCGTCACAGCCCATTTCACAGCCTTTTGAAAAATCACATCCCTCCCCCTCGCTGTTATTTCTCAACCTCTTCATTGAACCTGGACTGACATTCCTTCCCTCCCATCCTGCACACAGTGGAAGGAGGTCCCGTGGTTAGGGCACAAAGTGGATAAAATCAAATATTTAAAAAACAAAACAAAACAGATTTATGTCAATGAAGTTTTTTTAAACATCTTATTTAAAATTGAATTTGAAATTGAGACAAAACCCTGAACTTACAATACAGCTATTAAAATCATTGACATTAATTAAAAAAATACTGTTAAGCAGAACATCTGCTGCCAAGTTTTAAAGAAAGGGAAACCACTGAACTGGTGGGAGTCACTGACCAAGCACCTGGAACCGGAGTTTAAAGTGCTAAACCAGCTTCTGACAACAGTGGCCTCTTCCGCAGGTTCAGTGAGAGAATATATTCTTCTCCGTTTATTCCACTAGTTCATTCAAAATTAAGAAACCACTTGGGAGTTGAAAAAGCAGGAAAGCTTGTTTTCCACTTCCAATCTATGAACAAAAGCGAGGTGTAAGAGGATGAGACCTACTAGTTCTAAAATTCTGAAGGATTTTGTGACCTAGAATCAATTCAATTCACTAACTACAGAAAATACCTCCTTAGTTTTATAGTCAAAACATGTTTTGATAAACGTTTTGTCTTATCTATCATCATGTCAAAGGTAGTTGTATTTAACTAAACAAATACTTTTTAAAATGTTTCTGTGCATTTTAATTTCCATCCAAATAGAGCCCAACATAAATCACAAGTAAAAGATTAATCAAAGTCTTGTAAAGTAGAAATGCATCATACACAATTTGCTAACTATTTTAAGAGTCTGAATAAACATAAGTTAAATAACTGCTTGAATGAATGTGTATAGATACAGTGTACCATCCCGTTAGCAAAAAGCACCACCAAATTCAGTGTAAAAGCTATAGTCAATTGCAAATCAACATGTTTTAATGGTTAGCAACTAATGAGAATCAACCTTTCTTTAGGAAATTAACTAAAAAGTACAAATGCAAAACAAGATTAAAATTGTTGATTTAAATCAAGGTTTTCTGTTTGCTGATTTAAATTATTATTAAAGTCAGTGATTTAAATCAATCCACCCTGTTAGAGCACTAACTTAGGACTTGCGAGACCGGAGTTCAATTCTCTGCTCCATCAGACTTCCCACGTGACCATGAGCAAGTCAACTAGCCACTCTGTGCCTCAGTTTCCCCGTCCGCAAAAGTGCTGCCCTGCCTCACAGGGTGTTGTGAGGATACACATATTAAAGACTGTGAGGTGCTCTCATATCTACTGACAAAAAGCACTATAAATATTATTGCTGTTATCGGAAGGGTGCACATGAGGGCTGAGCAGCACAAGGAGGTATATTATCACAGGGGGACACACGAGGGCTGAGCCAACACCAATGGGTATGGTCCTGTGCGGTGGCCTATGAGCACTGGGCTGCAAGCACTAATTTATCTTGTTAAACCAGGAGCAGGAGCCCAGGCTTTGGCCACATTGATCATTACACATCAGTCTCTTTGGGTGGCTGCCATCCCAGGAATATCAGTAGAGACACTTTTAAACCAATTACATTGTCAGAGGCTAATGGGAATGCACCACGGGCAAGTTTACAGCTCCAGCAGACAGCTATGGTTTGCTCTGAGGACATTCATCAGTTGTGGCAGTATCGGATCCAGTGGGCTAAGGGGTTTTACCCTGGCTGTCAGCTCAGCTGCCACTAAATCAGGTTCTACAGTCCATCTACAGACAAAGACAAAGCCCTTTGGGGATTCAACAACGATCCACAAAGCCACATAATGCATCCAGACTGTGCTTTACAATACGTAACAGGGAAGCCCAGCAAAGCAAGAACAATTAAAGCTTAAAAAATAGACAGGAGAATCCAAAGTTACTCTTACTACACTTACACACTGCATTTGCTGCAAACCATGGTTTTCTAACAGCCACCTCTGATCAGATTCCCCTCATCTGAACCTGTAACATTCCTGTGGGTGTTCCCCCCACCCCCACCCACTGAAATGATGTTCCCAGATGGCTCTTCCAAATCGACCTCATCCGCTGTTCACAGCTATGGCCCAGCAATATTCGTGGCCCTGGAGAGCCAAACATCATGTAGAGAACAGCTAGGAAGGCTTCCCACACACAACCTGCAGCCCCCTTGCTATTACAGACCTGGCCCTCCAAAAGAGACTCTGCCAGTGCACCTCAATCAGGGGCTCCCCTCAATTCCGCAACATCCACTTGTCAGTCCTGGGCACAGGGAGACAGTGGTGCCTAAAGAGACTGACAAGCTCATGATGTGGACAAAAGTCATCTCTCAGGATATCAAAGATCCACTTTATTGCTCAAGTAATCCAGATTCCAATTTAGGACTCCAAATGCAGAAGAACTGTGCCCGAATGCGCCACTCCCTCCTTAGCACTATTACCTCATCTCACTCTCGCTTGTGTGTTCCTGGTCTAGGGTTCAAGTTCCCACAGGCAACACTTGCGTTTTTTTAAGCCTTTGGTACCTCTGCTAACCCATACAGTTAAGGTGGCAGCCAGTCCACCCAGAATACACATGCAGCAGTCTCAAACCACCGGATCAAGAGAACCATGGAAATTGGTGACGGCAAAGTTCACCTGCACACTCTCTGCCAAGGCAGGGCTGTCCCCTCCAGTACCCTGTCCAGTCTAGTTTTAAATGATTTGTACAATGGGGCTTCCACCCCTTCCTTACGGGGACTATTCCACAGGCCTATGGAGCTTTGCTCTGCAGGCCTGTGTTATAGAAGTCAGACTAGCTGATCACAATGGTCCCTTCTGGCCTTAGAACCCATGAATCTATGGATTCTATGGAAGTTTTGGGATATACGGCCTAAATTTTCCTGACCTAATTTCCAGCCCACTCCTCCTAGTTATATCCCCTTGGTTCGACCTAAGTAAATCCTTGGGTTTTGCGGTTACATACCTCTATATTGCCAAAAGACACATACTTAACCCTTTCAGCCTCCCCAGCCCGGTGACCGCTTTTGCTGCTCTTCCCTGAATTCCCATCCATTTGCCAATGTTTTTCTGGCCAGGTGGTGCCCAAAACTGCAGACAGTCCACAAGATGAGCACCCACCAGACCCGTCAAGAGAGAAACGATCACCTCCAGAAACATCACATTAGGGCTGGCACTTCTGCATCCTTCAGGAATTCCTTTCCTCTCCCTTCCCTACCTGGGAGGAACAGGCGTTTCAGCCAGATGCGTTTTCCAGGGTGGGATTCCTCTCACACGCTCATTGGGTGCTGCCAGTCCAGTAGATTCTCTCCCTGATGATGAATGCAGCATTCAGGCACTGGACTATAATCAATAACTAAATGTGTAGTTCCCTCCTAAAGGCCGTTTCTTCCCTTGATCTCTGTGCAAAACCAGCCACTAACACCAGTGAGCATGCACACATTCCTAGACTTTAAAGCCAGAAGGGATCTGACCTCCTGTATAACGCAGGCCAGAGAAGATTCCCTCTGCACTGCAGTAAATATGTATTTTTGGATGTGCACCATGGCCCACAGACCAAAATTAAACACAACGCTTGACCCTCAAGTCCCAATGAATTTGACACCTTGGCCAAGACTCTAGTCAGACTAGGACACAGAGTTCCAACTATCCTCCTACACCGCTGACACAGGTGGATTGGTCTTAGCATGCAGAGGGAGAATCAGTGTTCTAATGCGACTGCAGCTTTAAATCCACTGTCAAAAGCTTATTCTTTCACAAAGATTCACACTGTTCCCCTTGAAGTCAACAGGCATTATGGCCACAACCTTCAGCGGGAACATGATCAAACCCTCAAAGAGGGCAATTAAATCTAAACTGTGTCATTACCGCCCCCTCCCTGTAAGGCAATGTTGGCTCAACAATTTAAACTTGTTTAATAATCATAAAAAAAAAAAAGGAGGGGGGGGAATCTAGAACTCAAGAAAAATAAAAGCGCAATAAAAAAAATACATTTCTCAGGGTTGTGCCTTTAGGACTTAAGAGAACAGATGAGAGGAGGAAAGAAAATAATAAAGGAGAAAGAGTTACACAAAGCTCTGAGATGGAGGAAGAGAGCGAGCATGCTGTAGTGGTCAAAGCACAGGAAGGGGATCCAGGAACTCCAAGAATCTAATTCCAGCTCTGACACTGACTTGCTATGTAACCTTGGGAATGTCACGTAGCTTCTCTGTGATGGAGTTCCCTCACCCATAAGCCTTGTGAAATGGGCAAGAGTCCCCTTAGGATATCGGTAAAACACGTGGAATGCTGGGTTATTAATGAAGTAGCCACGTCTTACCACTCCACTTTATTTGGTTAAAGCACCATTAGGAGCATTTTTCTTCTCTCTTGGTAACATTAACACATCCACAGTAATTTTTCTTAGGCTTTTTTCTAAAATTATTTCCGCCCCCACCCCCCACCCCCGTCTGAAAACAGGCAGTGATGGATTTTCCTTTTGACTGGTGCATGTAGCAAGTACATAAAGAGAACTTCTCTGTCTGGCTTTTCCTATTCCTTTAGATTTGCACGTTTTTCTGTTGTAAAAATATCGGTTTTCCTAAGAGCAAGGAGAATTCATGCCAAGGGAGGACAGAGCTTCCAACTTTACGCATAAAGAACCAAAGAGAGAAAAGACTGTAACATGCACTGTTCAGGGTAAACAGTGTTATAGTAATACTTAGCACTCTTCATCTTCAAAACACATTACAAAGTCACAGTGCCCCATTTTACAGATGGGGAAACTGAGGCAGAGAGTGGCGAAGTGATTAGACCAAGGACACACAGTGAGTGCGTGCCACAACTAGATTTAGAACACAGGAATCCTGACAACGCTCCCCTCCCGCCCCCCACAGTTCTATGCTCTATCCACTAGGCTTTGAGCACTTGAATGGAGTAGAGGAGGGCGGCTGCAAGCAGTCAGATGGAGCTCCCGGCACAGGGCCGGCCCTAACTTATGGCAGTGGAAGACAGGACATAGTTCTGCTCCACCTACCACACTCCCACCCGCCTGTGCCCCACCTAGTCTCTCTCTCCTTGCATCAAGCATAGGCAGCAGGGCTGCCTCCATCAGCAGGGAGTTCCCCTGCCCACAGAGAATTCTCCACCGGTTGCTTTCAGGCCACTTTGTGCGGCCTGTGCAAAGCGTCCTCGGCAGACCTGAGGACCCAACCTGAGCTAGCTCTGCTTGAGCTAGTGCACAAAACACAGAAGCGTGGACACTGCAACACAGACAGTGGCTTCCACCCAAGGGGTTTGGCAGGCTTGGACTTGAGTGACTCTCCTGAGGTGCCGTCTGTTCTGAAACACCCACACTGCTATATTTAGCACACAAGCTGAAGCAGAGCTAGCGAGAGTCTGTCTGCCCGGGCTGGGAGGCACGCCCCCAGCTCCAGGACAGACGTACCCAAGAGACTTGCCCAAACTCACACTGTGTAGATTTGAATTCCAAATGAAAACTTTAACCTGCCACCCCACCCCAAGCTTCAGAGAAGCCACTCGAAGCTAGGGAGCTGACAAACGTGAAATAAATGCACCACACTACGGTCAGGTCTACACGACAGACTTACGACTGGTATAACAACGTCGCTCAGGGGCATGAAAAATCCACCCCCCTGAGCGACGTCGTTATACCGAACTAACCCCCCATGCCGCTGGGCTGCTGTACGGGATGACAAGCCCTAAATGAATATATTACATTAAAGATGAGAAACTGAAGTGGAAAGTAGCTGCCACCTCGTAGGTGCTTCAGGGAAAGGTATTGGAAGTGGTGCTTTTCCATATGACTTTGTACTGAAGCAATGCACCTGCATGCCTCCAGGGGTCGCTACGCTGTTGGACGTGCCAGCTTCCTGATTACAAATAAAACTAAGGTCCTAGCCGCTTTTGGTTTTTTAAGACAGATGGTGGTTTTCCAAAGAGTTTGGGTGTTAAACCATGGTGTCCTGACTAAATACCAACTCTAGCACCTATATTCTGCTTCCTCTCACTGAAATTCCCCGTGTACTTTCATTTGACTTTAGCATTCTTTTTCATTTCCAGACCTAAATTGTTGCATGGTGTTGCTGTGTGCTGTTAAATAGCTGTGGAGTTCTCCCCCAGAGATGGCCACATTTCAGTGATGGATATATGTAGTTTATACAGCACTCTGGTAGCCTACATACCATTTCAGTCACACAGAATTTCAGAAAAAAAGGAGCCACAGAGATCACAATTTCAAACTGACCCTGATCCCAAATAACATCTCATTTCAAAACTGAAGCGGAAAGTAGCAGCTTTTTAACAGCCATAGTAACACTACAAAAGTGTTTCCAATGGGAAGTGAAGAAGAATATTGACAGGTTTCAGAGTAGCAGCCGTGTTAGTCTGTATCCGCAAAAAGAAAAGGAGTACTGCATCCGATGAAGTGAGCTGTAGCTCATGAAAGCTTATGCTCAAATAAATGTGTTAGTCTCTAAGAAGAATATTGTATCCACTTGAAACCACATAGGGAATATCAGGGAGAGCAGACACAATACAGTTACCAGGACACCATGGCTAGCACCCTACTCTTAAGAAACATGCTATTTATCTTTAAAAACTAAGGCCCTGATTCAACAAAACACATAGGGGCTGGTATATACTGGAAAATTAGATTGACCCAGCTACGGCACTCAGGGGTGTGATGAATCCACACCCCTGAGTGATGTAGTTAAGCTGACCCCAGTCCCTGTGTAGACAGTCCCAGGTCGATGGAAGAATTCTTCTTCAGCCAACCTAGCCACCACCTCTCGGGGAGGCGGATAACCTACCTTGATGGGAGAACCCCTTCCGTCGGCGTGGGTAGTGTCTGCACTGAGGCACTACAGTAATACATGTTTCAAGTGCAGACAAGCCCTTAACCACCTCCCTCCCTCTGTAGGTGCTCCAAGTGCTTTGCTGGGATTATTCAAGTGCTTAAATTTAAGCATGTGCACCTCAGGGCTTTGCTAAACCAGGTGCTGGAAGTGGTAGGCCCTTTTTCATCAGAAAGGCGCTCCCAGGAGCACAGCACCCCCTATGCCAGGTCAGGCCAGGCCTTTAGGAATAGCACCACCTTCCGTTTCACTGGCACCACTTCCGGGAGCACCTCTTAGTGGGTGGCAAAGCCTTTACATTTTTATTGCCTCCACCGCTGACACATACCTCTTCCCTCTCTTAACTCAGTCACATGGAAAACCTATACCGAGTTTTTTTCTGTTTTTGGGAACTTATGGAGACAAATTTGCTGACTTCTCCCCACCCTTCCTTAAAATCTCAGGGAAATCCCTCAGCATCCAAACTAACTTGCAAGTATGTTGAACACACCGGATTGCTACTAGAACGGCAGGGCTCTTGGGAATCACTCTCTCTCCTTATAACTAAGCCACCGTGTTCCCAGACTGGGCACTCATCCACACCAATTTACCGTGAAATTTAAAAATAGGACACCAGGGGACTTTTTCAAGGTACAAATGCACGTTCCCTGAGGCAGAGGGAAGCTATGTAGCAACAATCCAAATGTGTATTTATCTATCTCGATTTATCGCCTTCGGTTCACAGATCTAACCCCCTGAAAACATTATTCCCCATTCTACAGACAGGGCAGCAGAGGCAGAACGAGGTAAAGAAATTTGCACCAGATCACACAGCAAGCCTGTGGTAAGGCCTGTCTATCCTGACTCCGTGTTTACCACTAGACCACGCGTCAGCCCATAGACCACGCCTCCAGCTTTCAATAACTTGCACTCAAACACTGCCAGTGCCAAGAACTCTGTTCAAACAGTGGATTCTGGATTATCAGTGGCATTTTTATTCCATGCTGTTTGAGGGGCTTGACAGTTTAAAGACTTCCCCTTGCACCAGCCCGGCCCTACTCCTCCATATAAAGAAAAGCTGGGATATAATGCACACTTCAGTATCTCTCCAGAAAGTTTTTTTTTTTTTCCAGATACCTTGTAAATTCTATTCACATGACCCTTCCCTGCAGGTTTTACTGCCGGCCAAGCCCAGTCCTCTCCCACTTTAAAAGGTCCCGCTCATCTCCTCTATGCAAACAAACAACTACTGAAACCAACGGGGCTGCAAGGTTCCTTTAACTTGTGCTAATCTTTCAGTGCAGCACCTGGCTCTGATCCAGAAGAGGGGGTTGGGGTATTTTTGACTTGCAAAAAGAGTTTAAGAGTAGGGAGCTCAGGAACGCCAGCGCCACATCTGCTTTCAGCAGACCCTGTACGGTGAAACGTGGATCTTCTTTCAACCCCATGTCCCATACTGCGTGGCCTGTGATTATGAAGTGTACATGCTAACACAGCTACTCAGCTGAAAAGAGGACTGCTGAGGGGCTTTAGCTGAAGGCTACAGGGTGAGTGGAGACGGTATTAGGATCGATCGCTGTGAAGTCCGCTGAGAGCCACACCCCACTTAGAAGAACAAGGGGGAAATCCCTGTGAAAACTTCCGATGGCAGCTGAGCTGAAATGCTAGGAAACAAGAACCCTTCTGAGAGGGAAGCTGTTCAGATTTGTGCTGGACAGTCATGAACACGGCTCCAAACAACCTACAGCAATGGCATTTGAAAGACCCTACCTCTTACATACAGCAACTGCAGTTTACCAAGGTGGGGGTCATTATACCCATATTCCAGATGCAAAAACAGAGGCATATTATTTCTCTCTGACCTGCCCACAGCTACAAAGCAAGCTCTGATGGCAGAACTAGGAACGCAGTGTCTTCTGCTTAGATGCCCACAACTTAGACTCTGACCCGTATGAACACTGCCGACTAACGCACACAGTGCCTATCGGTTGCTAGCAACCACACTTCACACAGGTGAGAACCAGCAGAGAGATCCAGAATTATTTCTTGAACACTGAGCATACACTTTGGAGGCAATTGTCAACGTTCGGCTTCAAACAAGCAGTGGGGAAGACATCCGTCCGTCTTCAGCCTTTCCACACTGGATTCATATACTAATAAATAACAGCAATGCTTAGGTGCTTAACTGGGGTCTGAAAACTCTTTACAGAGAAGGTGAAGTATCATTCACTCAATTTTACAAATGGGGAAACTGAGGCACAGAGGTGAAACACTTTACCCAAATTCACCCAACAAATCCACAGCAGAGATCGGACTAGACCCCCAGTTCCACATTCTAATCACTAATGCTCCCCAGTCAGAACACCCAAATGTAGCAGGAAAGTAATTCTGCTATTAGCATTTGCATCACAGAAGTGACTAGAAGCCCCTCCCGTATTGAGCGAGGTACTGTACAAGCACATTACAGAGCCACGGTCCCTGCCCCAGAGAGCTTACAATCTAAACTGCTGCCTACTTTCTTAAAAACAGAAGTTTGTAGGTTTCATCATCTTGGAAATATCAATTAGCACACGCTAAAGCCAAGCTCACATAACACAGTATCCTACTGCACTGAAGTCACTGGAACTACTCATGGTGTAAAACGTTACTCAACATGAATAAGGGTGTCAAAAGTGAAATGGTACTGCGACCGACTGAAAAATGTATATAACTTCTGCCTCCTCAGCTCCACTAACTCACATTTATACAGTGCCTTTCTTCCAGAAGGATCAGAAAACACTTTACAGACTATGGCCCCAATCCTGCAAGCTGTTGCATGTGTCGTGGATGCCTGCCCAGACCCAGTTGCAAGATTTGGGTCCTGTATTCAAAACCTGCTTCAACCAACACTGAAGTGCAAACACCACTGAGATGGAACATGGCTGCTATTTATAATTATGATAGATGATATATATGATAATTTAGGACAGGAAGTGAAAAATTGCATCACCTATTAAAACTGCATGGGGAAAGTTTAAGAAAGAAAACAAAGTGGCAAATCAAAATTTGGCCAGGACCCCCACTCCTGCAGAAAATGCCCAGGAGTTCCTTAATTACAAGTGGGTAAGACTCAATTTCACAGCATAAATCTGGCCTTTACTTATTCTTATTAAATGCATTTATTAGTGAGAATAACAGCCAGCCTCTCTATATATGTGGGAGGCAGTGTGGTCAAGTGGGCAGTGCAGTGGACCGGGATTAACTCCTGGCTTGCTGTCTGGCCTAGAGCAAGTTCACCTTCACCTATCTGTGCTTCAGCGTTCCCATCCTTAACATTACAAAAATGATATTCCCCTTCCCTTGTAAAGAACTCTGAACGTGACGGATAAAAAGTGTTATACACCACTCAGACATTACCGACTCCAACAGGGGCAGAATTGGGCTCTTGGCTTGGAATATTTCAAATCTTTAGAATCAAAGGTTCAAATCCCAGCTGAGACAATTCACCCCTTCATCCTTCTAAGGCACATAAATTCAATTCCCCCTACTTTACTGAACGAGGATCTGTCAGATGAGACTTTAAAAACCCAGCTCCTGCCTGCTCTTCATGGACACTGAAGATCCCATGGTGTTTCAGTAAAAGAAGAAGCACTTTGCTCCAGCACCCTTTCCTAAAATCTCCATTTCATTCTGCTATGTTGCCTGCTGCCCTCCGTATCAGAGGTGGCTGCATTTTAGCCATGCGGCCTGTATTCATTCATGGTCTTTGAAATGCTGTTGGGATCCTTCTGATTAGAAACACTTTTTACTGTCCCAGCTTGGAGGATGCCAGAGAGCCCTGTTAAAACTGGGGCTAAGCTGACGACAACTATGACAAGTTTCATCTCCACCCATCTCTCTCTCATGCACTGAAGTTACAGAAAACTTCAGACTTGCCATTTCGTACTCTGCTGCATTTTTCCGAAGGCCTTAATTTAGGGTGGGTAGGGGTCTCTGGCCCTCCCTTTGGGGCCTGGACGAAAGCCTGAGTGTGAGTGTGGGGGGGGGAGAATCTTGCCCATTTCACTCCGGTGTGAATGTCTGAGTTGCTGCTGAGTTCAAGAAGGAGATAAGGATTTTGAGGAGAGAGAATTTTTAATTGGGCAGTAAACATATATAAACCCTCATACACCTACACATTCACCAGGCTGTCCCTAAAACAGCAGCAGCCCCACCACCCTAAGAAAGCCCCTCAACCAACACCAGCCATCTGCTAGCATTTGAGAAAGACAGCCGGCTCTAAGGGGTTAAGGTAACAGAGTCTGGGAAGGAAAAGGCGGAGATTTGCTACTTTCTCAAAACCAAGCCTACAGCTGGCAAACTCCCATCTGATACCCTCAGCACATGACTGCAAAGGGGCAGGGATGAGTCTACAGGAGGGGCTGTGGCACGCTTGCAAAAGGGCAAGGATGGGAACACGAGGGGCATGCAAAGCGGCATGGGGGGGGCTGTAAGGCGGATTGTGGAATGCATGCAGTGGGGCAGTGCAAGAGTGTGGCAATCATTCAGGAGAGAGGAGAGCAACAGAAGGGGGTGTGGCACGTTGGAACGGGGGTGTGGCATGCCTGCAAACTGGAGGACAGAAAAATATGAGAGAAGGAGTGGCCTGCACGCCAGGAGACTGGGGAGCACTGGGGAAAACGCTGAAGTGCATGCAAAAGAGGGCAGTGGGGTACAAGGGATTGACATGCAAGCTGATGAGCTGGAAGGGGTCTGGAAGGCATACAAAGAGTCATGGACAAGCACAAAATGCATGCAAAGGGCAGAGACAAGGGTGTGGCATGCACTGTAAAGCTCCAGGAACAGAGGTGCTGCAGGAGGGGGGTGTGCGTGTGTGCACGAGGGCAGGCGTGCGGCAGAAGGGGGAGGCGTGGCGTGTGTGCACAGGGCCCAGGAGTGTAGCAAAATGGCGGGGGCGTGGCATGTGTGCACCAGGCCAGGAGTGTAGCAGAGCAGGGGGTGTGGCATGCGTGCATAAAACGGGGCAATAGTGTAGCCAGGAGGGGGCGTGGCACCCATGCAATGAGCAACAGTACAGCCAAGAGGGGGCGTGGCACGCATAAAACAGGGCAAGAAGTGCAGCCAGGAGGAGGTGCCCAGAGCAGGAGTGCAGCAGGGAGGGGGTAGGGCCCTGGGACAGGTGTGCAATAGGAAGCAGCATGCTGTACGTGAGGGAAGAGGTGCCAGAGGAGGCCTGGCATGAGTGCAGAGGAACAGGGAATGGGTGCATGCACAGAGGACTGAGGAGTTAACAAGCAGGGGGACACTGGGGTGACATGCAGCAGGCACTAGGGAAGCATGGGGGTTTTGTGCAGAGGGAAATGGGGGGATACTCAGAAGTAACATGTGAGTTTCCAAGGATTTGCACAGTGGGAAATGGAGACAAGCCCAGAAGAGGAATAGGAATACCCGGACAGTGCTACGTGCAGGAGGAAATGGGGTGATGCACAGGGGGACAGAGAGGTGCCACGGAGGGAGCTGGGGGTGAATGCAGAGGGGAACAAGGGTGCATGAGGGAATGGAACTACAGGGTGTGTTGCACACAGAGGAAACGGGGTGCACAAGGGAATGGGGACAAACGGGACAGCTCCACGTGGGGGGAAAGTGGGTGCGGAAGGCAGATGTATACAAAGGGGAACAGAGGGTGTAGAGCAGGTTGAGAGCAAAGGGGCTAAGGGTGCATGGAGAAGCTGGACACAGATGGGAACAGAAGGTGCATGAGGAAGCTGACATGGGGAGGGGGGGGGTGCACGGCGCGGTGGCACCCAGCGAGGGAATACGGAAACAGGGACTAAAAGGGGAGGTTGCATGCAGGGAGGAATAAGGTTGTACATGGCGGGGAAAACTGGGGGTGCATGCAGCGGGTGTATGCGGCGGGGGACTATGGGAATAAGGGTAAAGGGGCCACTACATGCAGCGCAGAATGGGGGGGTGCACGGGACGGTTGTGTGGCAGGACAAGATCGGAACAGGGGGTGCGCGACGCGGCGGGGGAAACAAGGGGTGCGCGGGGCTGCTGCACGCGACAGCGGGTGCACGGGGCGGGGGGAACGGGGCGGGTGCACGGGGAAGGCGGGGTGCACGCGGCGGGGGGGACGGGGGGCGCACGGGGAACGCGGGGTGCACGCGGGGGGGGGACGGGGGGCGCACGGGGAACGCGGGGTGCACGCGGCGGCCTGTTGCAGCCCCAGCGCGCGCACACACCCCCCCCCGGCCGGTGCCCTGCAGCCCGCGCTGCCGAGCCCCCGCCTCCTTCTCTCCGCCTTGCTCCCTTCCCCGCCTTTTGCAGGCAGCGGGTCCCCCGGGGGCGCCTCCCCGCAGTACCCGGGGCCCGGCCCCCCTGCCCGGCCGCGCGGCGCGGCACTTACCTCCCGCTCCGCTCGCTTCGCTCGCTCCCTCCCGAGCTCGGCTTGTTTTGAAATTAACCTTCCCCTTCCCCCTCCCCGAGTCCCCGGCACAGGCTGCCTCACGTACGCGGCTGCAGGCAGCCCCCGGCCTGGAGTCCCGGCCGGGAAGGGACTGCGGGGGACTCCACTGGCCACACACCACAGCTAGAGACGCAATGCTCGGGGAGAGAGCTACAGAGCCAGGGAACAGGTGTACACACACACACACACCACACCCCGAGACAGCGGTAGGCAGAGAACAGCTACAACTGTGGGGCCAGGGACACAGCGGGAGCTACCTCGACCTACGCAGACACCCGTCCTAACAGGGAGACACTCAGCTGCCGGCAAACACGGACACGTGCGAACACACACGGGGCTTGGTCCGTGCAGACAGAGGCATACAGCTAAGTAGATACGCAGGGCCGGATCTTCGGAGGTGCTGACTATCTTCAGTTTGCATTTGATTCCTTTGGAATTATAGGTGCTCGGCACCTCTGAAGATCAAGATCGCGGCAGGGCAAGGCACCAATACATACACCCACATACACATGACTCCATGGGTCCCACTCAAGGCCCGGTACAGCAGGCATACGTACACACACGGTGCATATACATGGTTGGATGCCATCACACATATATGCAGCCTCATCTGTGTGTGCCCACACACATATAATTTGCCACACACACGCATGCAGCCACACAACGTAATCAACTATGTTAATCTTTTATTGGCGTGGCAAGCTATACCAGTGTAGACCGCCGCTAGGTAGCCACAGAAAGAGGCACAGCGGTGCACCCAAAGACAAGCATGGTCTCTTGCAGGCAGGAGCAGCCAAACCCCAACCATCTTCCTTGCAAAGAAAAACAAAGTCGTTGTTGCACCCTTATTCCCAGAGGTGCTGGAACGACGGGTGCTGGGGAACGCAGCAGCACCCCTGGCTTGAAGTGGTTTCCATCATATGCAGGGTTTACAGTTTGGTTCAATGGCTCTGGGCACCCCCACGCTACACATTGTTCCAGCACCCTTGCCTATTCCCCATAATAAGAAAAGGAGGACTTGTGGCACCTTAGAGACTAACCAATTTATTTGAGCATAAGCTTTCATGAGCTACATCCGATGCAGTGAGCTGTAGCTCACGAAAGCTTATGCTCAAATAAATTGGTTAGTCTCTAAGGTGCCACAAGTCCTCCTTTTCTTTTTGCAAATACAGACTAACACGGCTGTTACTCTATTCCCCATAATGGTTACTCTCAAATACCCTGGACACCGCTCAAGCCACTTTGCTGGTCACGTCTTTCTAGAGGAGAAGGAGGCCAGGAAAATTCATCCTCCCACCTCCCTTCCAAGCTATTCCCTGATCCAGGCCAGGGCTAGCTGAAGTGCAGCCCCGAGGGCCAAACACAGTCTGCAGTGACAGAGTTATACCTCATGGCCCTCTCTCTTTCAACCTCCACTGAGACCAGGGGTATCCAGGGTTGGAGATGGATGCACAGATGCTGAGACCCGTGGCCTGTATGGTGGGACCAGCAGCTGGGACCAGCTGTCTCCATGGGCCACCCCTGCATTAAAGAGGGGGGGCATGTGATGCAGCCACTGGTGCCCTTCCGTCAGAGCAGGTGCAGCTCTGGGTTTAGCAGCCCCTGTAACTTTGGACAAGGGCAAACTTGGGAGCCCTTTGGGCATCCTCCCTTGTTCCGTGGTTACCTGCCGCCTCGACTGCGCCGCATGCTTTACCTTGGTCTGCGCCCTCCAGGCCCATCCCTCGGGCTGCCGGCCCGGGAGGCAGCGCCACGCCGCACACGTGCTCCCAGCGCCGGGATTTGCCTCTTGCCGGCTGCCGGCCGGGTTAAAGCGCTTCGGGAAGGTCTGGTGTAAACAAGCTGCCCACATGCTCAGCCCCTTCCCGCGCATTGGCTGCCCGGCTCCCTTTAAATACACGCCCCCACCGGAGCCAGCAGAAAATAAACAGTGCGGGGCTGGGGCGAGCTTGCCGTGGCTTCCCCCTGGCTCCTCCCTTGCGAGTCCTGCACTAGTCCGCCTGTGGCCTGACACCCAAGCCGGGACAGCCAGGGCTTTTGGGGGGTGCGCACTCTGCGGAATGGCAGCTGGGGGGGGGGATCCCCTCCCCACCAGCCCCCCGGTTCCTGCATCCAGTAGCCTGAAATCACCCAGCCGCTCCATTTCTGCTGCTCACTCGGGGCGGGAGGGACAGATAGCCGCTCTGTGCCCGCTTCACCCCCACCCACTCCTCTCCTCTCCCAGCAGCAGGGAGATTAAAGGAGGGGGGGTGACCCCCTTAGTGATTCCCCCCCCCCCCCCACACACACACAGTGGCTGGCAGGGAAACAAGGCACACTCACTGTCCAACTTCTCCCTCCCCCCGGAATTCGGTGACCGGACTAGGGAGGGAGGAAGGTCCCGGCTAGATTTCGCCACACCCTCCCTGGGGAGCGGAACCAGCTCAAGGCCCACTTTCCACCCCAACGTGCAGCCCAGCAGCTCCTAAGCCACCCTTGTTGGCTCCCCCCTAGACCCCTGGCCGGGTCTCCGTCTCTCTTGCACACGCATGGGATGGGCATGATGCAAAGCCCCATGTGGCTGGAAAACGTGCAGGACTACCACTGTTTACCCAAACGCTTCTAGCTCCGAAGGGTGGGTGGGTGGGTGGGGGAGGCGGGGAAGGCGTGGCGTTTGGCAGCACGCTTGACATTTTTTGTTGCTTCCTATGCTGTATTGGCTGGAATGTCTCTCTCTCTCTCTTTTTTTTTTAAAGCGAGAATGTCCAGATTTTGCTTAACCAAGGGGGACAGCTTGGCAGCCTGCAAATGCTGAAGACAGCACCTAATTAACATAAAATGAGTACCTAACTCTCATCTTTAATATATGGGCAGCCTGCCGACACATTCACAGATCCCAGCGTGCCAGGGTCTGTCTTGGACCAAGATAGAATACGAACATTATATGCTGGAGTTCAGACCCTCTACTGGCTACAAAGCGCTTGGATCAAGATGAGGTTTGGCATGCTGAAATCCACACCCACTTAGCCCTATGCTACTCCAAATCGATATGGAGGAGGGCATGCTGGGGACTGTAGTCTGCCACAGGTTGGCCTGCTGCATTAATGAGAAAGGAGACATAGAATGCATTTAAGATCTCTGTGGCCACTCTGTAATTTAACTGCCTTCTGTTATAGGACTTTTTCTATCCCCATTTCTGACCCTTCTCAAATCCATTGATAAGGGTTTCTGTTTGTAATTTCAGATCTTTCCCTGCCACAGGATCCTGGATACTAGAGTCTTTTTTGTTACATCTTTAAGGCAATTTGAATTTAATGGGACAAACTCATCCACTTAGATAACTCCCTTAATTTCAATCAGACAGCAAAGATGACTTTGTGGTTAAGGCACTGGATTGGGGCTCTGGAGAGCTGGTTCAATTGCCAGACTCACAATGTGACCTTTTGCAAATCCTATAGACCTTGCTTATGCCAGAAAAGTTGTACTAGTCTGACTAAATCAATTTAGCTTGTTTTGGTAGAATTAAGTGAGGGTTAAACTTAGACTTCTTAGACATATGCTTAAACTTCTGTAACGCATTTGACTTGGTACTGCACAACAGTTTGATTAAAAAACTAGAATGATATAAAATTAATATGGCACACATTAAATGGATTAAAAACTGGCTGATAATGTACAAAATGTAACCGTACATAGAGAATCAAAATAAGCAGGAGTGTTTCTAGTAGGGTCAGTTCTTCGCCTTCCGCTAGTTAACATTTTTATCAATGGAAGAAAACAAAATCATCCCTGATAAAGTTTACACACAACACAAAAATTGGGGGAGAGGTAAACAGCAAGAGGACAGGTCACTGGTACAGCGTGATCTGGATCATTTGGTAAGCTGGGCGCAAGCAAACAATATGTTTTAATACGGGTAGATGTATACAACTAGGACCAAAGAATGTAGGTCACACTTACACAATGGAGGGCTCGATCCTGGGAAGCAGTGACTCTGAAAAAGATTTGTGGGTTGTGGTGGATAATCAGCTGAATATGGGCTCCCAGTGCAACACTGTGGCCAAAAGGGCTAATCCGATCCTGAGATGCATAATCAAGGGATTCTTGAATTGGAGTAAAGAAGTTGTTTTACTTCTGTCTTTGGCCTGGTGCAACCGTTACTGGAATATTGTGTCCAGTTCTGATGTCCACAATTCAAGGATGTTGATAATTGGGGATTGTTCAGAGAAGAGCCATGAGAATGATTAAAGGATTAGAAAAACACATCTTAGAATGATAGACTAAAGGAGCTCAATCTATTTAGTTTAACAAAGAGAAGATTACGGAGTGAATTAATTACAGTTTAAACATACCTACCTGGGGAACAAATATTTGATAATGGGCTCTTCAGTCTTTCTCTTCAATCTAGCAGAGAAAGGGATAACACGATCCAATGTCTGAAAGCTGAAGCTAGACAAATTCAGTCTGTCAATAAAGCATCAATTTTTAATAGTGAGGGTAATTAACCACTGGAACAATTTACACCAAGAATTGTGGTGGGTTCTCCATCCTGGAAAAAACTGGATGTTTCTCTAAAAGATCTGCTCTCAGAATTATTTAGGGAAAGTTCTCTAGCCTGTGTCAAACTAAATGATCATCGTGGTCCCTTTTGGCCTTGGAATCAATGAAAAACCAGTTTAAGTGCTTCTATATTAGGGGTTTGCACCAGTTTAATTTAGTCAAACCAATGCAATTTTTCTCGTACAGACAAGGCCTTAATCTCTGCCTTAGTTTCCCTTCTGTCCAATGGTGAGAACACTTGCTTTTTCTAACCTTTGTCTACTCTATTTAGATTGTAAGATCTTCGTGGCAGAGGCTGTTTTTTACTATGTGTACGTATAGCATCTAGCACCAGAGAGTGCTGGGTCCCAAGCCACCATTGTAATAAAAAGAGTAAGTAATAACAAATACTCCTGGGACTAAATTGGCCCAATTGTGCATGAGATTATTCAATACCAGAGATAAAGTGGGGCTGAAGCAATCTGTCTGGATGCAGGGAAAAGAGGATGGGTTTTTCTGAGAATAAGTTAAGATCCTTGTTCCCCTGCTAATAACAAAAATAAATAATAAATCACACACATGCATATGTTATTTGAAGAGGGGCAAGTCACGTGAACAAAGATTCCTAATCCAAGACTTTATTACTGGGATGTTACATCTAAGGATATCCTAACATCAGACCCACCAAGCCTC
Organism: Chelonia mydas; assembly: GCF_015237465.2. Taxonomy (NCBI): domain Eukaryota; kingdom Metazoa; phylum Chordata; order Testudines; family Cheloniidae; genus Chelonia; species Chelonia mydas. Next base: position 6,098,567 of record NC_057851.1, on the reverse strand, counting down.
GCGCCTCGGAAGGCAGGAACTTCTCATTCAGGGTAATTTCTCCTTTTTATAATTACTTTCATTACAATAGCCTCTAGAGGCCACAGTCAGGATCAGGGCCACATCATGTCAGACACTTTGCAAACGCATATAATGAAAAGAACGTCCCTGCCCTAAAGAATGTACAGTCTAGGTGTCAATGAGATACCTTCATTCACATTGAATAGTACCTAATACCATAAGTAGCCCCACTGCAGTCAGGGTACTCCAGGCCTGTTTTAACTAACACATTTTTAAACTTGAGTGTAGTCAGGGAAGTTTTTTTTGTCCAAAGTGACTCAGGTGCCCACATCCCATTTTCAAAGAAGTGACAGGCTCTTAAGAGCCTAAGTCCCACTGACTTTCAGTGAAAAAAGTTCTTAAGCACCTCTGTCACTTCTGAAAATGGGACCAGAGTGCTTTTAAAAAATGGTTTCAGAGTAACAGCCGTGTTAGTCTGTATTCGCAAAAAGAAAAGGAGTACTTGTGGCACCTTAGAGACTAACCAATTTATTTGAGCATAAGCTTTCGTGAGCTACAGCTCACTTCATCGGATGCATCCGATGAAGTGAGCTGTAGCTCACGAAAGCTTATGCTCAAATAAATTGGTTAGTCTCTAAGGTGCCACAAGTACTCCTTTTTTTCTTTTAAAAAATGTGGCTAAGGTCCAAGTGAAGACATGGTGCTTAGGAGGAGAGCCAAAGTTTCAGCTTGACCAGCTAACATATTTCAATACAACCTGCCCTGTCTATTCTAGGTGTTAGCTAACACTTCCAAATACCTGCGTTATAAGCGAGTGGACAGAATGAGTGAGAAAGGACGCCAGAGCATTTCTAGCTAACATCTCTCCCTCCAACAAGGAAGGGGTTTCTACCCAGTATGTGCATGTCAACCAGTCCCCTCTCCTCCTCCAGGACAGTTCAGCATCTATGCCCTGGTGTGGGTACAGGGCCATTTGGAGGTGTATGCAGCTCTCATACCTCCCAATTCCTACAGGGAAGGCGGCTCCAGTCCCTTCCCCCATCCAGTTCCTACAGGGAAGGTGGCTCCATTTCCCCCCAGCTCAGTTCCTATGGGGAAGGTGGCTCCCATACACCCCACCTCCACCAGTTCCTACAGGAAAGGTGGCTCCAGACCCCCCAGTTCCTACAGAGAAGACAGCTTTAGTCATCCCCCCCAGCCAAATTCCTATAGGGAAGGTGGCTCTAGTTCCCACCCCACACCCAGTTCATATGGGGAAGGTGGCTCTTGTAAACTCTCCCCCCTCCCCCACCCATTTCTATGGGGAAGGCAGCTCCAGTCCCTCCCCAAGTTCATATGGGGAAAGCGGCTCTAGTTCTGCTCCCCCCCCGCAGTTCCTAGGGGGAAAGCGGCTCTAGTTCTGCCCCCCCCCGCAGTTCCTAGGGGGGAAAGCGGCTCTAGTTCTGCCCCCCCCGCAGTTCCTAGGGGGGAAAGCGGCTCTAGTTCTGCCCCCCCCCGCAGTTCCTAGGGGGGAAAGCGGCTCTAGTTCTCCCCCCCCCCGCAGTTCCTAGGGGGGAAAGCGGCTCTAGTTCTCTCCCCCCCCCCCGCAGTTCCTAGGGGGGAAAGCGGCTCTAGTTCTGCCCCCGCCCCCCGCAGTTCCTAGGGGGAAAGCGGCTCTAGTTCTGCCCCCGCCCCCCGCAGTTCCTAGGGAGGAAAGCGGCTCTAGTTCTGCCCCCCTCCCCCCCCGCAGTTCCTATGGGGGAAAGCAGCTCTAGTTCTGCCTCCCCGCCCCGCAGTTCCTATGGGGAAAGCAGCCCTAGTTCCCCCCCCCCCCCCGCAGTTCCTAGGGGGAAAGCGACCCTAGTTCTGCCCCCCCCCCCCCGCAGTTCCCATGGGGGAAAGCGGCCCTAGTTCTGCCCCCCCCCGCAGTTCCCATGGGGGAAAGCGGCCCTAGTTCTGCCCCCCCCCCCGCAGTTCCCATGGGGGAAAGCGGCTCTAGTTCTGCCCCCCCCCCGCAGTTCCCATGGGGGAAAGCGGCTCTAGTTCTGCCCCCCCCCCCCGCAGTTCCCATGGGGGAAAGCGGCTCTAGTTCTGCCCCCCCCCGCAGTTCCCAGGGGGAAAGCGGCTCTAGTTCTGCCCCCCCCCCCGCAGTTCCCAGGGGGAAAGCGGCTCTAGTTCTGCCCCCCCCCGCAGTTCCCAGGGGGAAAGCGGCTCTAGTTCTGCCCCCCCCCCGCAGTTCCCAGGGGGAAAGCGGCTCTAGTTCTGCCCCCCCCCCCCGCAGTTCCCAGGGGGAAAGCGGCTCTAGTTCTGCCCCCCCCCCGCAGTTCCCAGGGGTAAAGCGGCTCTAGTTCTGCCCCCCCCCCGCAATTCCCATGGGGGAAAGCGGCTCTAGTTCTGCCCCCCCCCCCCCGCAGTTCCCTTGGGAGAAAGCGGCTCTAGTTCTGCCCCCCCCCGCAGTTCCTAGGGGGGAAAGCGGCTCTAGTTCTGCCCCCCCCCCGCAGTTCCTAGGGGGGAAAGCGGCTCTAGTTCTGCCACCCCCCCGCAGTTCCTAGGGGGGAAAGCGGCTCTAGTTCTGCCCCCCCCCCGCAGTTCCTAGGGGGGAAAGCGGCTCTAGTTCTGCCCCCCCCCGCAGTTCCTAGGGGGGAAAGCGGCTCTAGTTCTGCCCCCCCCCGCAGTTCCTAGGGGGGAAAGCGGCTCTAGTTCTGCCCCCCCCCCGCAGTTCCTAGGGGGGAAAGCGGCTCTAGTTCTGCCCCCCCCCGCAGTTCCTAGGGGGGAAAGCGGCTCTAGTTCTGCCCCCCCCCGCAGTTCCTAGGGGGGAAAGCGGCTCTAGTTCTGCCCCCCCCCCGCAGTTCCTAGGGGGGAAAGCGGCTCTTGTTCTGCCCCCCCCCCGCAGTTCCTAGGGGGGAAAGCGGCTCTAGTTCTGCCCCCCCCCCGCAGTTCCCAGGGGGAAAGCGGCTCTAGTTCTGCCCCCCCCCCACAGTTCCCAGGGGGAAAGCGGCTCTAGTTCTGCCCCCCCCCACAGTTCCTAGGGGGGAAAGCGGCTCTAGTTCTGCCCCCCCCCACAGTTCCTAGGGGGGAAAGCGGCTCTAGTTCTGCCCCCCCCCCGCAGTTCCTAGGGGGGAAAGCGGCTCTAGTTCTGCCCCCCCCCCGCAGTTCCTAGGGGGGAAAGCGGCTCTAGTTCTGCCCCCCCCCCCCGCAGTTCCTGGGGGAAAGCGGCTCTAGTTCTGCCCCCCCCCCGCAGTTCCTAGGGGGGAAAGCGGCTCTAGTTCTGCCCCCCCCCGCAGTTCCTAGGGGGGAAAGCGGCTCTAGTTCTGCCCCCCCCCGCAGTTCCCATGGGGAAAGCGGCTCTAGTTCTGCCCCCCCAGTTCCTATGGGGATGGCGGCTCCAGGCAGCTCCCATACCGCCCCTCCCTGAGTGGCGCCATCCCCCAAACCCAGCCACAGTCAGGCGCTGCTGAGCCCCCCCCTGCCGCTGGGGCGGCTCCCCCAAACCGCTCCTCCCCCCGCTGGGCTGCCTACGTGCAGATCCCCACGTGGCAGCAGAACCGCTCTCCTCGTCTTGCCCCCCGAGGCCCGAGCACAGCCGGGCGGCACGTTCGCGCCAGGCAAGGGCGGGTGGGCACTGGGGAGCGGGCGGCCAATCAGAGCCCGGAGCGGCAAGTGGGGGGGGGTGAAGGAGGAACAGAAGAAGCCAATCGGAGCCCGGGACGAGGAAAAGGGAAAACCGGGAACAGCCAATCAGAGCCCCGGAGCGGTATGACCCCGCCCGCCGCTCCATTTCGTAGCCGCGCGCGGCCGGCTTCCGACTCCGAGCGCCGACTCCGAGGGGGCGGGGCGGGGCGCCCCTGCGGGGGGTTCCCACGCGGTGCGGCCGCTTATTGCCCCGCCCTCCGACACTGCAGGGCGTGGGCCCCTCCCCCCACAGCGCCCCCCCAAGGGGCACAGCCGTCCTGACGCCGCGGGGCGTGGGCCCCTCCCCCCACAGCGCCCCCCCAAGGGGCACGGCCGCCCTGACGCCGCGGGCCGTGGGCCCCTCCCCCCCCCATCATGACTCCCCCTTGACACTGCAGGGCGTAGGCCCCTTCCCCTGTAGCACCCCTCAGGGCCATGAACCCACCCTTTGACACAGCAAAGCATGGGTGACCTCCCCCCACAACCACACTCCCCTGAGGGGCATGAACCCCTTAGGGACACTGCAGGGCTTGCCCCCCTCCCCCCCACGGTCTCCATAAGGAACATGAGCCCTCTCCCTCCCACACATAATGCTCCCCCCCACCACCGACATTGCAGGGCATAAGCCTGCTCCCCTCCACACACAGCACTCCCACCATGAAGGATGTGAGACTCCCCCACTCCCCAGACGCTGCAAGGCACAAGCCCCCTGCTTCCTCTGGCAGCAGCCCCAGTGTGAGGGGCACGACCCCCACGCCCTAAGTGGCACTGCAGGGTGAAACTTCCCCTCTTCAATGCCCCTCGGTGAGGGGCACGCACTCTGGAAGGGCAGAGTGTCAGGTTGCAACATGGCTTGAAAACGTGAAAAACACTGGCACAGTGTGTGGCCAACTGTTGAAATCTGGACAATCCTGCAGAATTCAGGAAGGGCAGCAACCCTTCTAGTCCGGCCTCAAACTAGCCCTGGGGGACACTGTTTGTTTTTATGCTATTAAAAGGGGAAAAGTTCAGTTAAGTTGTAGGAGTGGGTGGTTTTTTTTTCCTTTTAAAGAAAGAAACAAGACATTTAGTTGCAAACAATTAGCACTCAGTTAACTCACAAACAGGGCATCCCAAGACCACAAAGCACCCACAGCACTTACCATGGTGTAGCATATGCAAACATTTCCTATTTGTGAGGACATTTTCTTCAGTTTGTACTTCTTTGCTTTAAACATGGCTACAACCCAGTAACGAACATCATCAGCTCAAGATAATAAATGAGTAAGAATTGTGCTAATCAAATATATACCCCAATCCACAAAAATTCCTCTCTGGTGGTAGAAAGTTCTTCCAACAGGACATTTTTTTCTGTATATCCCCATTCTCTCCCTTCCAAAAATCCTAGCCTTACTGGACAGCAAACTGCAAAATCATTGCTTCTTCTGGTTTGATTCATGCGTGCTTTGTTGTCAGACTGATTTTCAGCTGAAGGTAAATTGCACACTAAACAAGCTGAATAAGTGCTCATTCTGAGCACATGCACACACACAAATAATACTCATGGCATCCATATAAAGCATGGATCTAAGGAATCAGGATAGGTGTGGTTAAAATATTTACAGCATTTATGAATATAGTGAAAGCAATGTGTGGATGTGCAAGTTTAGTGCTAAAGAAAGGTCCCACCTTGACAGTCTGTGAATTCCTCTGTCCACAGATCAGATATGGTAGAGGCAGCGAAATTCTCTGCCAATGTAACTGAACCATAAACTAGAAGGACTCTATCAGATGGGAGTTTATTCTCCCATTACACTTTAGCATCTCTGCTAAGATTGCCAGCAAGGGTGACAATTAGTGTCAAATGTGTTTTGTTCTTTTTTATGTGTGGACTTTAATATACTAGAACTTGCACTGCGAATCACCAATTCATTTCACAGGCTAGAAAGCTGCCATGTGGTAATAACTTACCTCTAACATTTATGAAGTAGCATTAACTTATTTTACACTATTTCAAAGGCATTCAGAAGCGTCTCTATTTTTGCTTCCTGAGTTGTTCCTGGTTATAGTTTTTCCAATGGTGATATATATGCAAGGAACTTACCCAAATCTTTATTAATTTTGCAACACTTTAAAAGAGATATAGACCAAAAAGCAATGGAGCAAGAAAATGCCACACATAATAAACCACACGTCAACAGAATGGTATTTAATCACAGCGTAAGGTGACTTCAATAAATATTACATGTTAGTGTGCATTTAACAATGTTGTCTGCTTGAATACAGGTAGCTCAATACTATCTGCCTGGTTGTTCTGCATGACATTTTACTTTGGCATCTGTCCATGGACGGTGGACCTCTACAGATGCTTTGTTTCTAGGCATACCAGTTCACAACAAATTGCTTAACTAACATTTTGAATCCATTAATATAATTTATTTCATTTTTAGTAGCGGTGAATTTGAACCAAACCACCAGACCCAAACACCCCCTAAAATACAGAGAAATGTGCATGCAGATTTTGCTTCAAGTCCCTATAATGGGCCAAACCTAATCCAGATCTGAACACCACCAAACTGGAAAAGTTCAGAACAGTCTATTTTTTATCACAAGTCTTGTGGTATTTGATGTTTTCTTGCAGCTCCAGCTCCTGAAGGCATGTGATTTGGGGAGATGCTCAAAGTTCTTTTTTTGCTTTAAGTAAGTTTCTAGCCCTCATGGTTGTCGAGAAAAGCTTGAAAGTGTGAACTGAGTGAGACCTAAAGGCTCAAACACCAGAAGGCAAATGAAAAAAAGCCTACTTTTAAAAAATCTCATGATTTTTAAGCCCATCTCACACTGGGGGGAAGTTGACGCATGATTGTTTATCACTTGGGGTTGGCAGTACTAGAATCTGAACTCTGTGGTTTGGGCTACACTGCCACTAATTCTGGATGCTTCTATTTTTAGGTGCTCAACCTGAGACACAGATGCCTGGTTTTTCAGAAGTGTTAAGCACCTGCAGCTCTTATTGATGTCATTGGAAAGTCAAAATCATGATTCACCCAGGCACCCAAAAAGTAGCTGACCCACTTTAAAAAAAATTCAACCTAACTGATTACAGCCGCCACGCCAGAGGCAGACACACATCTAAACAACACGTGCAGCCAGACAAACTGGCCGCCAAAATCAACGAGCTCCCCACATGTGTAAGGGACATTTCCTGCTGAACAACCACACCGTTTTTCACTATTATCTACAGGCAATAACCTCGGCTGAAGCACATAATGTGTCGGCAAACAGAAAAAGATGGACATTCTGGGCGAAAGGTATAGATTTTAATATCCCCCTTTTATGGAAAGTATCAGTGTGTCTTCAGTGCTCATGCAGAGCACTTAGGAGCTAGGTATTTCAGACCTGGAGCACCCACAGAAAAAAATTAGTGGCGGCTTAGCACCCACCATCAGCCTGCTCCCCCCCCCAGCGCCTCCCACCCACCAGCGGCCCCACCAATCAACTCCTCCCCCTCCCTCCCAGCGCCTCCCACCCACCAGCGGCCCCACCAATCAACTCCTCCCCCTCCCTCCCAGCGCCTCCCACCCACCACAATCAGCTGTTCCGCGGCATGCAGGAGGGGGTGGGGGAGGAGCGGGGATGGGGGACGCTTGGGGAAGGGAGCAGAACTGGGAGGGAAGAGGCAGGGTGGGGCATGGCTTTGGGGAAAGTGGTGGAGTGGGGGCGGGGCCTAGGGCTGAGCAGGGGTTGAGCACCCCTGGGGAAAGGAGGAAGCCGGTACCTGTGATAGGTCATGAGGGCCTTGAAAGTGAAGAAAAGTAGCCTATGTGGGATATGATAGAGACGTGGGAGCTGGAGGAGGGATGCTAGGAAAACCACCTCTGCAGCAGCTTTCTGAATGGATATCAATGGGGCAAGATTTCATTTGTCAGGGCCACAGAAAAAGACATTGTAGTAATTGGGATGCAAGATGATAAGAGCCCATGTGGATGGACAGGAAAGACTGTGTGGATGGATAGGAAAAGCTGTATCTTAAGAGAGACATTCTACAGAAAGAATCTGCAAGACTTAGACAGTGAAGGAAGTGAGGACCTAGAGAGAGATGACACAAAAGTTATGGGCCTGAGTCACAGGCAGGATGGTGGTGTTGTCCACAGTGATCGAAAAGAGGTGGGGGCGGGGGGAGGGGATTAAGAGCTCTCTTTTAGCCATGTTGAACTTGAGCTGATGGCTTGACATCCAGGAGGAGATGTCAGAAAGACAGGCTGAGATTTTAGTTTGCCATTAACTTCAATGGGGCCAGAATTTCACCCCTTGTGTGATCCATAGAATCTAGGATGCGTTGACACAAAACAGCTATGCCATGACAGACATAACATCCATACTCCACTTATTAAAGATTTCCCAACTATGACTTCAATTCAGCAAGGTTCTTAAGCACATGCCTAACTTTAACCACATGAGTTCCACTGATGAAGATTAGTCAGGTGTCAATGGGACTACTTGCTTAAGTACCTTGCCGAATTAAGGCCCCTGCTAAAGGACTCAAAATAGATTGGTTTCAGAGTAGCAGCCGTGTTAGTCTGTATCTGCAAAAAGAAAAGGAAGACTTGTGGCACCTTAGAGACAAACAAATTTATTTGAGCATAAGCTTTCGTGAGCTACAGCTCACTTCATCGGATGCATCCGATGAAGTGAGCTGTAGCTCACGAAAGCTTATGCTCAAATAAATTTGTTAGTCTCTAAGGTGCCACAAGTCCTCCTTTTCTTTTTTCAAAATAGATTGTAACAACTCCTTATGGTCTTCTGGGTAACAGTGCTTCTACCAGGCAATTGCCAGAAAGCAGGATGGTTTCTCTCAATACAATGGGGAACGGGAAGAGTTATATGTAAGAATGATCTCCTAGTACATGCCCCTGGACTACCTGTATCTTAGTGAAGGATCACAGCATCTTGCTTACTTGTTTCTGTTATGCAGTGTGTGTGTGAGACACAGAAATGTTTCAGAAAGGCCTCCAGGAAAAGATGGGTATTATGTGCTGCTTTGGTGACAAGTAAGGCGTAGTCAAGTTGTCTGAGCACGTGACTAGGTGCCGAGAACAACTGAGTTCCAATCCAAGGTCTACATGACTGTCTCACCTGGCTCTGAGCAAATAACATAGCCCTTCTTCCCATAACACTTAGTGTTCATGGGCAGCCATGCTCTAAGACACCAATGTGGACATCTCAGAATTCACGAGTAGCCTATAATAACAAATTGCCGTGTCGTTTAATGCTACCCTACAATAAACAAAGCATTCTGCAGTGGAGGAGCTGGGATTTTGGTAAAGACGCATATGCCAGTTAAAAACTTCCCAGGGATTATTATAAAAAGAAAGTAATTAAACTATTTTTAATTAAGAAAAATCCCTTAAATCTGTTCTTTAAACTCCTTTTTTATGTTTTTTTAAATTTGTTTTTTAGTTAAAATGGTTAGTGAAATGGTTGTTTCAGTGGGACTTCTACAGTCATGAGTGTCAAATCTGGCGGCTTGATCCTAATACAATTTTAATGTAATTCTGACGCATCTCCCATCTGGAAGCATATCAGACACTGGGCCAGATGTGTGGAGGTGTATCAAAAGATTATCCTCGAAGTCCAGCATCACGAACTGAACGGTGCTGTTCAAAAACCTTTCTGCGACTCCATTATCTCCAGGGTCATAGACCCACAATAGGTCACAGAAATTGCCTTTGAGCCAGTACACCTGTAGTAACAGCGCATATTATGTTATAGGTGGTAACTAAAGACACTAATTTACACATCTACTACTGCAGGCAATAATTACATTTTTAGTTACAAATCCAAAAGAAGATTACAATAGAATGTATCTACAGCTATGTTTCTAAGTTACAGAACTCTGCTGTTCGCAATTTTGTTTTCTTCAAAACAACCCCATGTCATTATCCTACAATACGGACAAAAAGCCTTCAAAATGTAATTCAAAGGGCAGGCGGTAACTGCACAGTGTGGTATGTGTTCTACAGGATGAACTACATGTTGCCTCAGTTTTCTACAAGTACTTTTCTTTTAGTGACAATCTGGAACAATGTGTAGTAGCTCTTTCATACTAAGGATTTTACAATATATATGAAAAGAGTAGATGTACCATAACATCCTGCAAATAATAAACAGATTGTTTTAAAAGAAAGTACAAATCTTTCTTTTTCCCCCCAAAAAATTAAAGCAAGGCAGATTTTGTTGTGTTTTAAACATATAGTGCAACAAATCCTTGGCCACCTAAGAACTTCATCATTGTTAGAACTCAGAACTACCTGCTGCAAAAGCACACAGTCCTAACACCCCTATCGTAATTGTCTCTGTTGTATCTTTTACTCTTTACACAACCAACGTAACAGGAAGCACCTGGTTACAGTGATGTCCACATTACTGTGATTACCACCTATAACATTCAAGGGCTAGTGACATAGGTACACAGCTGCTTGGGCAGTGTTCTGGTGGATTCTGAAACATAGAAGACATTCAGTCACGGCCATCAGAGGGATCACAAACTATTTAAAGGACTACTACTCAATTCCTATACATTACAGTCTCAGTTACCTTGTGCTTTCTCCACTGTCTGTTTGTTGTATCTACCTGTTGTCCCTCAGCTTCTACATAGATTTTAAGTGTTTTGGGACAGGAACTGTCTTTTTGTTTTGTGTGCCTACAGCGTCTAGACCAGTGGGACTGGGCTCTCTAGGTGCTACCACAATGCAAATTAATAATAAGTACAATAATAATAATGCAAAGTGACTGTTAGCAATATAGGGCCTCTGACACCCCACTGAGCGGTAGTTCTGATTCCACTGGGTAATGGGCAGAGCACTAGCCTGTGCATTACAACAGATCTATATTTTCAGAGTTTTAAATTGAATTAAATCTGGTTTGCAACCCCAGCAGACTGGTCATATCCATTTATCCACAGAACAGGCCCAGCAGCACCGTGACTGCACAAGGTTCCCTCACAGTGCCCTGTCCATTGTGACTCAGTGCAGATCTGGGGTGAGTCCCCCATAGCAGTGGTCGCCAACTTTTCATGTGGCCCCCTCTTCCCCTGTCTGCACACACACACACCCAGGAGCTGGGGTTGGGAGCACGGCTACGGCTTGGGAGGGGAGGGGGACAAGGTAAAGGAGGCCGCAGCTGGGACCACAGCTGGGGGCAGGTCTGGGGCCAGGAGTGGAGCCATGGCCAGGGGCTGAGGCTGGGGGCAGAGTGGGGCTGGTTGATGCTCCCTCCTCGCCCTCCGTGGGGGCTGGCCTGGGCCCTGCTGCACCCCCCTGGACATTCCTCCATGCCCCCCTAGCGGGGCACGCCCCATAGTTTGGGGACCGCTGCCCAATAGGGAATCAGTTGCCAGGGCTATTTTGTGCCTACAGTGACGGTGTGTTTTTGTGATGTGAACACCTGGCAGGCTGTGCTGCCAACTCTTGCCAACTGATTCCAAGGCTTATGACATTAGGTGTTTTTCTTAAGGTCCCACCTCCTGGATTCATGAGAATATGTGAGAATCTCAGCTTTCGTTTGAAAACACTTGCTAATCCTCATGGTTGGTGCAAAAAGTTTGAAAATGTGACCTGAAGGTCCAAAATTCTGTACTCAAAGAAAAAGAACCCTAAATATATTATTAATTATTATTATTATTTGAAATCATGCTTTTTAAGACAATCTCATAATTTTTGGGTGACCGATTTGTGATTTTTGAACACTTGAGGTTGGCGATTCTGTGATTGTAACAACTTTTAGCTGTTACTGTCCCTGGACTGAAATTGGACTCAAAACTTAGAGGCAAAAGGCTCAGATGCAAACCTCTATTCCAACCACTAAACACTTCTTGCACAGTTGAGATGTAATGAAAATATCACTATAGGCAGAGGTTTGCTTAGAGAGCAACATTGCCCTAAATCTACTGGAGAAAGCTAAGCTGCTTCCTTTGGGAGGTTTCATTGTCTTCTTTTAGAGGCTTCTGAATCATGATTATTATTACATAGAATCATAGAAGGTTAGGGTTGGAAGGGACCTCAGGAGGTCATCTAATCCAACCCCCTGCTTGAAGCAGGACCCATCCCCAATTTTTGCCCCAGATCCCTAAATGGCCCCCTCAAGGATTGAACTCACAACCCTGGGTTTAGCAGGCCAATGCTCAAACCACTGAGCTATCCCTCCCCCCAATTTCATGGTTTAATTTTTTTTCTTTCCATTTTGGAGATTTGCCATTGTGCCTGAGTGTGTCGTGTTGTATCATACTTGTTTGTGTGACTTCCTAACAATGAACAGACTCCAAACTGTGCAACTGTGTCTCAAAGGCTCTATACTGCTAATGCTTAAAGAGGCTTCTCCTTTAGTTTGGTATGGGCCTATTCTTCTCGATTAAGAGGGTCTGAGTTCTAGCCCCAATGTCATCATAAGGCTCCGAGAAGCTACTGTGCAAAGTAGAAATTCCCTGAAAAAGCACAAGAGCAAATCTGCACAGACACACCCCTAGAACTCCAAGCAGAGGTATTCTATCTGCTACCCAAGATCCATAAACCTGGAAATCCTGGATGCCCTATCATCTCAGGCATTGGCACCCTGACAGCAGGATTGTCTGGCTACGTAGACTCCCTCCTCAGGCCCTATGCTACCAGCACTCCTAGCTATCTTCGAGACACCACTGACTTCCTGAGGAAACTACAATCCATCGGTGATCTTCCTGAAAACACGATCCTAGCCACTATGGATGTAGAAGCCCTCTACACCAACATTCCACACAAAGATGGACTACAAGCCGTCAGGAACAGTATCCCCGATAATGTCACGGCAAACCTGGTGGCTGAACTTTGTGACTTTGTCCTCACCCATAACTATTTCACATTTGGGGACAATGTATACCTTCAAATCAGCGGCACTGCTATGGGTACCCGCATGGCCCCACAGTATGCCAACATTTTTATGGCTGACTTAGAAGAACGCTTCCTCAGCTCTCGTCCCCTAACGCCCCTACTCTACTTGCGCTACATTGAGGACACCTTCATCATCTGGACCCATGGAAAAGAAGCCCTTGAGGAATTCCAACATGATTTCAACAATTTCCATCCCACCATCAACCTCAGCCTGGACCAGTCCACACGAGATCCACTTCCTGGACACTATTGTAATAATAATAAGTGATGGTCACATAAACACCACCCTATACCGGAAACCTACTGACCGCTATACTTACCTACATGTCTCCAGGTTTCATCCAGACCACACCACATGATCCATTGTCTACAGCCAAGCTCTACGATACAGCTGAATTTGCTCCAACCCCTCAGACAGAGACAAACACCTAAAAGATCTCTATCAAGCGTTCCTACAACTACAATACCCACCTGCTGAAGTGAAGAAACAGTTTGACAGAGTCAGAAGAGTACCCAGAAGTTACCTACTACAGGACAGGCCCAACAAAGAAAATAACAGAACGCCACTAGCCATCACCTTCAGCCCCCAACTAAAACCTCTCCAATGCATCATCAAGGATCTACAACCTATCCTGAAGGACGACCCATCACTCTCACAGATCTTGGGAGATAGGCCAGTCCTTGCCTACGGACAGCCCCTCAACCTGAAGCAAATACTCACCAGCAACCACACACCACACAACAGAACCACTAACCCAGGAACCTATCCTTGCAACAAAGCCCACTGCCAACTGTGTCCACATATCTATTCAGGGGACACCATCATAGGGCCTAATCACATCAGCCACACTGTCAGAGGCTCGTTCACCTGCACATCTACCAATGTGATATGTGCCAGCAATGCCCCTCTGCCATGTACATTGGCCAAAGCAGACGGTCTCTACGCAAAAGAATAAATGGACACAAATCAGACATCAAGAATTATAACATTCAAAAACCAGTCGGAGAACACTTCACTCTGTCTGGTCACTCGATTACAGACCTAAAAGTGGCAATATTACAACAAAAAAACTTTAAAAACAGACTCCAACGAGAAACTGCTGAATTGGAATTAATTTGCAAACTGGACACCATTAAATTAGGCTTGAATAAAGACTGGGAGTGGATGTGTCATTACACAAAGTAAAACTATTTCCCCATGTTTATTTCCCCCCCATAGTGTTCCTCACATGTTCTTGTCAACAGCTGGAAATGGCCCACCTTGATTATCACTACAAAAGGTTTTTTCTCTCTCCTGCTGGTAATAGCTCACCTTACCTGATCACTCTTGTTACAGTGTGTATGGTAACACCCATTGTTTCATGTTCTCTGTGTATATAAAATCCCCCTACTGTATTTTCCACTGCATGCAGCCAATGAAATGAGCTATACCTCATGAAAGCTTATGCTCAGATAAATTTGTTAGTCTCTAAGATGCCACAAGTCCTCCTGATCTTTTTGCAGATACAGACTAATACGGCTGCTACTCTGAAACATCTCTAACTACCGTGATCCTATGATTGCCCTTAGCTTTAAACTCACTACCGAGAATCTGTCCCTTGGTTTATATATTCATAGGCTGTATGCAGTCATTAATTTGCAGCAAGTACTAACAGCTACTGGTCTGTAGGGTTCCTCTCAACTGCAGCTTCCACTATAACAACAGGAGCCATATGAACCAATCCGAACATCTTAGCTTTTCACTCCCTGGCTGGGGCTGCCAAATATGCCTGAGCCAGAGAAATCTAGTCTCAACAGGCTGGATATACAAACGTGAGAGGGGGAGGGGATCTGGGTTGTTTGGCTTGGCTCCCAACAGCACACTCACATGGAAGCAGAGATCTTTCTTGCCTTAAAGGGACAGTACCCTAAAACCCATTAGGGAAGCTTCAATGGCAACGGATATGTACACATAACTGACTTCAGGATGATGTAAGTGACTGAGCCATATTTAGGTTAAAGAATTCACATTTTTAAGCAGTAATCACCCCCTTCCCCCCACCACCTTCCAGCTTTGCTTTTAGCAGCAAAAGTTGTCCTAGATTCAGAATCTTGAACCTGGTTGTTATATTCTGCAAATAACAGCACCATAAAGTCAATATTGCCTTTATTCCAAGGATTTATTGCCATGAGATGTTGTGAAGGCCAAAAGAAGAATGGGGTAGAAAAAGAATGAGATAAGTTCATGGAGGATAGGCCAATCAATGGCTATTAGCCAGGATGGGCAGGGACACACCCCCATGCTCAGGGTGCCTCTGACTGCCAGAAGTCAGGAATGGAAGACAGGTGATGATCACGCCTAATTGCCCTGTACTGTACACTCCCTCTGGAGCTCTGGTACTGGCCCCTGTCCAAAACAGGATACTGAGCAAGATGTTTTGACCCAGGATGGCAGAGCTTGTGGCAGCTTCTACTCCACTATTATTACTATTATTTGTATTACAGTAGCACCTAATGGCCCCAGGGACTCGCTGCGCTAGGTGCTGTACAGACGTAGAGTAGTAGGACCTTACAATCTAAGTAAACAAGATAGACCATGAGGCATGGAAAGAGGAAGTGTCTTTTGCATATGCCTTTGATATTTGCAACCCAATTTATACTGTGTCAAATCAGGAAAGGAAAGGGAGTGAAATTAAAAAAAGGTTAAAAAACAACAGCAAAAACGGAGCAGGTAGCATTAACAGTGTAATGTAAGTATAGTCTCGTGTGATCATTGAATCATAGACGATCAGGGTTGGATGGGACTTCAGGAGGTCATCTAGTCCAACCCCCTGCTCAAAGCAGGACCAATCCCCAACTAAATCATCCCAGCCAGGGCTTTGTCAAGCCTGACCTTAAAAACCTCTAAGGAAGGAGATTCCACCACCTCCCTAGGTAACACATTCCAGGGCTTCACCACCCTCCTAGTGAAATAGTGTTTCCTAATAGCCAACCTAGACCTCCCCCACTGCAACTTGAGAACATTAATCCTTGTTCTGTCATCTGCCACCACTGAGAACAGCTGAGCTGCATCCTCTTTGGAAACCCCCTTCAGGTAGTTGAAGGCTGCTATCAAATCCCCCCTCACTCTTCTCTTCTGCAGACTAACAAGCCCAGTTCCCTCAGCCTCTCCTCGTAAGGCATGTGCCTCAGCCCCTAATCATTTTTGTTGCCCTCTGCTGGACTCTCTCCAATTTGTCCACATCCTTTCTGTAGTGGGGGGCCCAAAACTGGACGCAATACTCCAGGTGTGGCTTCACTAGTGCCGAATAGAGGGGAATAATCGCTTCCCTCGATCTGCTGGCAATGCCCCTACTAATACAGCCCAATATGCCGTTAGCCTTCTTGGCAAGAAGGGCACGCTGCTGACTCATATCCAGCTTCTCTTCCACTGTAATCCCCAGGTCCTTTTCCGCAGAACTGCTGCCTAGCCAGTACGTCCCCACCTGTAGCGGTGCATGGGATTCTTCTATCCTAAGTGCAGGACTCTGCACTTGTCCTTGTTGAACCTCATCAGATTTCTTTTGGCCCAATCCTCCAATATGTCTAGGTCACTCTGGCCCTAGACAAATCTATGGTACATCCATACTACATCCCGCTAACACATCATTCTGTTTTCCCCAGTATGAAATCTTTACTTCCCCTAGCAGAGATAAAAGAACCCAGCAATAACCATGTCAGTTTGTTTAATATTGTGAGTTTGCAGCATCCAAAAGTGTTTTAAAGGCACATAGGAAAGACAGGTCCTTGTGTTAAAGAACTCACAACCTAATGTCCTGATTCTGCAAAGGAATCTGCCTGCACAGTGCCTAAAACCCACAAGGGATATAGTTCCCTTCGCAGGATTAAACTGTCAGGGCCCAGTCTTGCAACTAATTGAGCACCCTCCACTCCCGTTTACACTTATAGAAAGAACAGAAAAAAAGGGCAGGGAGGGAAGCACCACAAGACTGTCTTTGCACCTGTTTGTAATGTTTATCATCATGGTCCATTTGTCTCTATTTTGGTTGCTGTTGTTTAATCTTTGTTGGTTTCACTCCCTGCACTCCCATTCCATTCCTGCTTTGACACGGTATACGCTGATTGGCAAATATCAAAGGCATATGCCAATGTTCGAAGTATCCAAATTAAAATGTCTCCCCTACCAGGTCTATGACACAAAGTTGAACAGTTCTGAGTCCATCCAGCAGAGCTCAGCGGCACAAGGAAGGAATTCCTGCGCCTGCATGTTTGCCTCACTTACAGCACAGTGACAAGCATTCTGAAGGTGGTCATGGGATCAGGCAAACCCCGTCTTTTCCTTAGTTCCCATGGAGCGTGTTAAACGTACAAGAAGCCCTCCCTCAACCCCGGCACAGTTTGTATGGGCTGCAGACGGAGCCCAGCTCTGAGGCACCTCAGGGACAAAGTGCCTTTCTCAGCTGGACACCTGGGTTCTCTTCCCTGTTTTGCCACAGAATGCCTGTGGGACCGTGGGCAAGGCACTTAGTCTCTTCATGGCTCAGTTCCCCATCTGTAAAATGGGGTGCCCAGCTACTCTGGTAATGGAGGTTATATAAACACATAGATCATACATAAGGGGGAGGGGGACAGGCAAATTAAAGTTGCACAGGCAATCTTAATTCTGGCATTTCCTAACTTTAGAGTACTTGACTTTGCAACCTTAATGTTCTTTTAACATTTTTGTGCGTAATTTCCTAGGTTAAAAAAGCAACCTGAATAAACAGAAACTCCACTATGTGGCATCATCTCCACACCTATGGCTGAGCAGCAGGTTTGGAACTGTTAGCTCCACTGCCTAGACTTCGGGCACTTAAGCTAACAAAGTAACTGATCACAATAGTAGGTTGTCATCCTCTAGGTGGACCAACACTGGAGGGGGGTGGGGTGAGATGCACAGGGGGTTTCACAGATATTTGCTGACAGCAGAGGAATGTTGACACTCAGGAATCTGGGATTCCATTCCAGGCTCTGGAGGGGAGAACGTTTCCCCCAAGCTTGACCCTCTGCCTCTGCCCCAGTCCTATCTCTTCCCTACCCTTGGCTTGTCATCCCCTCCCATTCTCCTTCTCTCCCCATTCCCAGTCTCCACTTCTTAGGCTTCTCATCCCAGGACCAATCTCCTTGCCCAGCCAGTCCCAGTCTCCCCCTCACAGGGTTCCCCAGGGCTCCCCATCTGAGTTGTAGTCTGCCTCCCTACCCCAGACTCATTGCCCAACAACCAGACCTAGTTTCCCTCTTCCAACTCCAAAACAATTCTTCCCCCCGCCCCCCACAACTAACTGAATTATCCTATGAATTGCACATAAGAAAGGCTGCACTGCTGGCTGAAAAGAAATGCATACAGCATGTGCTCCTTGCCGCTTAAAAACAGACCCCATGATTTAGGCCAGAGTGTCTGTTTGCTTTTCCCACATACAGCAAGATATCTTCCTTGCTCTTCTTTGGGAGTGATGCAGGGCTGGCAGTGCAAGATGGACTAACTAACCTAGCAGAGCTTCTCTTTCACTAACTCCCACAGATAGATCAACCTCTGTGAAACCCCCTTCCAGCTGCCCTGGCCTTGTTCCTACATCTCCTCTTGTGGTTATTGCTCAGGAACATTTGTTTGGCACATGCTAAATTGACATCTCTCCAGAGGCTAAATTAACTCGCAGCCACTGTCACATTTTTGCACGCGCACACACACACACACACACACACACAAAACTCCCTGTACTAAGGAGACCTCATACATGCCTGATTTCAGAAGTCCAGGAAAAGGATAACTGTGTCAGAATAGACTAAAATAAAACATTGCCCAATTCCCTTTTTATTCTTTGGCAAACACCAATCTGGAGCCCTCTAGTGCTAGATGACTGGTACTGGTAACATGTCCTATGGCTATACTCTTGGGACCTTACTCTACCAGTCTTGCTGTCTACTTTCTATCTCCCTCCGTCCTCTCTTGTTCTGTTGTCTCTATCATCTTTATTCTTCTTTCAAGACAGCGAACATGGATTTCTTACTCCGTCCCATTGCTGCCTTCGACCCTGATTCCAAGACATCTGTCCCCCAGGCATTTCCTCCTCAGCCCACTTTCCAGTTCTTAGTGCATCACTTCCTTCCCTATTCCTGATTTCCTCCCTGATCCCTGGTATCTCACCTCCTCACTCTCCTCCAAGCCCAGGTATGCATCTTCCCTGCTGTCTCTGGTGATGCCCCCTCTAGCCCCAATTTCCTCCTCTCCTTGGCTGCTCCAATTGCTACGAGCGTGGGTAAACTGAACAAGCTACCATGACTCCAGCTGTTGGAGATGAAACACAAGGAGAGTGTGCCTTATGTTTGCTATTGGACGGGGTATAAATACACCCTGAAAGGTGATTTTTTTTCCTTCTGCACATTTTTTTTACATTAAAACCTCAGTTCTTATCGACCATATTTCTCCTGGAAAGCTGGGGAACTAGTAAATTGTTGTGAGGAAAGATTTGTGATTTAATAGCCCCATCTCATCAACTAAAAACGGAGAAAAACTCCCATGCCACCTCTGAGATCCTCCAAGGAGACCTCCAACAAAAACAGGGAAGAGAAACCCTGATAATCCTGCTATTTTATTTTTTTTTAAAGCAAAAAAAATTCTTTTGAAAACTTTTTTTCAAGCCATCCCTTTTTATACATAAAAAATCTTGTCTCCTTTAAGTCAATCACTGTTCCATGCATGTGAACTCATTCTCTGGTTTTGAAGGGTTAAATATGTCCTGTCAATAACAATTACCCTCTTTGAGGCAGAGATACACGGAGAGGGTTATTAGGTGGCACCCGTTTGGCACCTATCTGGCTACCAGTGGTAGTGTAAATAGAAGCGTTTTGCTCTTACCGCATCTCATTCTATGGGTGTTCTCTTTACTGATAGGTTTCAGAGTAACAGCCGTGTTAGTCTGTATTTGCAAAAAGAAAAGGAGGACTTGTGGCACCTTAGAGACTAACCAATTTATTTGAGCATAAGCTTTCGTTGTAGCTCACGAAAGCTTATGCTCAAATAAATTGGTTAGTCTCTAAGGTGCCACAAGTCCTCCTTTTCTTCTCTTTACTGTGCGCCACTTGATGTGAGATTTCCCTCTTTCTCCAGAGGCTGAGACGAGCACTGCTGGGCCTTGCTAGTGTTACTTTACAAATCAAATGTGGTGACATTTCACTCTAACGTCTCGGGCGCATCGGTAATTGCTCTATCAGAGCCACAGTCCTGCCCGTCATTCCAGCTGTGTGTATACTCAGAGCTGAATAGGATTGCTAGACTCTGGAGGTGAGTTAGGAAGACGACGAAGGCTTTTGTGAAGAGAGATACATTCAGTTACATGAGCAGGTGAAAGCAAACACGTGTCTGGTTAGTCTCCACAACTCCCAAGATAGAAACATTGCATGATCAGCATACCGTCATTGACTGAACGTACCCTCGGGGTAGGACATTACGTCTACACTAGGATGTTACAGAGAGCTAATTAACCCTTTCATAATTGTCACGCACCAAGACACCATAGGGTCAGTGCAGACGTCATATCTGGCCTTGTGGGTAGGGTACTGCAGTGTTTTCCTTCTCCAGCTCTGCAATCTTATCATGGCATCAAGAGGCACATGGTCACAAGTCTATTGAGTCATCACTCGGGAAGAACTCATCAGTGACTGTTCAGTGACCTTGATTTAGAGTAAATCATCATGTGGTAACATGCCATTCGGTGTGAGGAGTTACCAGCAGCAGCCATGTAAAAAGGCAGACAAATAAGGTGAACAATTGTGTGAGAAAGAATGTTATCTCGTGGTTAGAACACAGAGCTGAAAAATAAGGCAGTGTTCTAAGAGTTATCAGATAGGGCTATCTCCGTGATGACAGACGTGGCCTGATTCGCCATTCACTTACATGAGGACATCAGGAATAAAGTCTGAGTTAAATCAACAGCGCTACATCAGTGTAAAGCCACTGCGAGATAAGAATAATGCCCAGAGTCTTATTCCCAAGCTCTACTGTTGACACCGTATATGGCCTTGTGCAAGTCACTTGACCCCTCTGAGTCTCGGGGCTGGTCTACACTAAAGCTGTAAGTTGACCTAAGTTACATTACTTCAGTAATGTAAGTTACATAATTGGAGTCGACGTAACTTAGGTCAGCTTACAGTGGTGTCTACACCGCGCAGTGTCGACGGGAGACACTCTCCCACCGACTTACCTGACGCTACTTGGGGAGGTGGAGTACAGAAGTCGATGGGAGAGTGCTCTGCCATTGACGCAGCTTGTCTTCACCAGACCCGCTAAATTGACATGGGCAGTGGTTCTAATAGGTCAGGGGAGGCTCTGCCTCCCCTAACGCAGCCGCTGCTGTGGGACCCCGGTTGCAGGGGAAATTTTTTGCTTTTTGTTATGTCCCATGCAGGTTCCGGGGCGGCTGAGGAGGCGGTATGTGCTATTCAGCTTCCTGGGTTCGTTAGTAATCTCCCTGCATGCCAGGGAGGTTACTGATGAACCCGGGATGCTGAGTAACACATTCCGCCTGCTCAGCCACCCCGGAACCGGCATGGGGCATGGCAAAAGCTTAGTTTCTTCTTCCGGAAGAGAGAAGAAGAGAAGACCTTTTGAATTTTCATGGGGCGGCTTGGGGTCTGCAGAGGGGAGGCGCGGCTGCGGGGGCTCCAGCCAGCCCGGGGCTCCTCCAAGCAGGTTGTGGGGGGACTCAGGGTTCCGGCTGGTCCAGGGCTTCTCTGACCGTGGGAGAAGGGGGTCTTGGGGTGCCTCTGGCCACGGGGGGGGAGAGCAGGGTGTCTCAGGGCTCTGGCCACAGGAGGGGCAGGGGCTCAGGCAGTGGTGGGGAGGGGGCCTCAGGGCTCCGGCCACAAAGGAGGGTGAGGGAGACTGGTGGCTCCGGCCATGGGGGAGGCAGGGGGTGGGAGGAAGGGGTGGAGCCAGGGGCTAGCCTTCCTGAAGTGGGGCTCCACCTGCCGCCCATGCTTCTGCATCTATCACAGCAGTGCCGATTTAGCCATAAGTTTAGACAAACCTTCAGTGTCCCCATCTGTAAAATGGGTGTAATAATTCCCTACCTTTGCAGGGTGGTTGATAATCCTGACCTACCTCAAGAGGGTTATGAATGTGCATACGTGCTTTGAGAGCCTTTGATGAAAAGCACTATAGACAAACAAAGGATTCTGGTTTCCTCACTCGCTTTCCCAACCTGATTAAAACCCGGCGTCATTACACATTTATACTGAGGCAGCACCTGAAGGGCATCACCAGGTTGTGCTAAGGGCGGCAGGAGCATAACATGACAGGGATATATGGCCTCCTTGCATGCCGTTCTCCGAGCACCATTATAGCTACAAATTAAAATGAAAACAAGCAAGAAATAATCTCCATGGAATTGGTGTTTGGAAGTGCAATCTCCTTTTGTTTACTCCTCTCCTACTCACTCCCTATTAGCCAACTGTTCCTGGGGAGAACTTCCCCCTCTTGCCTTTCTTCCCTGCAGGCAGGAGTACCATGCAGAGCCACACGTAAAACAGCCACAGCCGTGTGCATGGTCAGCTAAGCCAACAGAGTCATCTCCAGCCAACAAGTTCTGATGCTCTGGTGACTAAGGCACTCACTCCTTTCCTGTGACTAAGAGGAAGAAATGAGAGAAGGCTGTGATTACAGACAGTGAGGCAAACACAGGCTTGTAACCCACGTGGCTGTTGGGACATATTTTTCTGGGTGGAATATAGGAAATGCCGCCTGATTTCACCAGGGTGAGATAGGAGGGCTGCTCACACTCTCTTTGCTCATCTCCTAGTTCTGTCACACCCAGAGGCAATGCCATGTGCTTTACAACACTGTGAAATAGACTCAGTCAGACTTTAAGGGCCTGAGCCAACTAAATGGAACTCTTCCCCTCAATTTCAATTGGATCGATTACTATTATTTAACATTTATATTGTGGTAGTGCCTAAAGGAGAACAAGGGCTGGTCTACACTAGAAAATTAGGTCAACCCCCACAACAGCACTCAAGGGTGTGAAAAATCCACACCCTAGAGAATCATACTTACGCCAACCTAAGCCCCTGTATAGCCAGCATTAGATCAATAGCAGGATTCTTCTGTCCAGTGTTTCCCCCAGGAATTGAAATTACAGGGGGTGTTCAAATATACAGGGGGGGAGTCAGGGCCGATGAGGGGTGAGACCGTGAGGGTGAAGGTGGGCTGGATGGCACCATAGTAAAAACTGAAAAATGTTTCATGACCATTTTATTAGATTTTAAAATTATCACACAAATTAAAGTTGGCTACTCAAGCCTTCTATGAAGCACCAAGTTTACATCCTCCTTGGTTTCTTGTTATAATTTTGCACAACTCTGTTAATGAACTTCTTGAATGCAATGCTTTGGTGGCCTCTCGTGTGTCCGGTACTTCCATTCCTTCAATTGACATGCTCATTAGTTCATTCACATGATCAGGCAGAAGGCGACTTCTTTCAAAACACAAAATTCTATTCAATGATGAAAAAGAATGCCCAACTGTAGCTGATGTGACTGGGAGTAGCAAGAGATGAATCACAGAATCATAGAATATCAGGGTTGGAAGGGACCTCAGGAGGTCATCTAGTCCAACCCCCTGCTCAAAGCAGAACCGATCCCCGACTAAATCATCCCAGCCAGGGCTTTGTCAAGCCTGACCTTAAAAACTTCTAGGGAAGGAGATTCCACCACCTCCCTAGGTAACGTATTCCAGTGTTTCACCACCCTCCTACTGAAAAAGTTTTTCCTAATATCCAACCTAAATCTCCCCCACTGCAACTTGAGACCATTACTCCTTGTTCTGTCATCTGCTACCACTGAGAACAGTCTAGATCCATCCTCTTTGGAACCCCCTTTCAGGTAGTTGAAAGCAGCTATCAAATCCCCCCTTATTCTTCTCTTCTGAAGACTAAACATCCCCAGTTCCCTCAGCCTCTCCCCATAAGCCATGTGCCCCAGCCCCCTAATCATTTTTGTTGCCCTCCGCTGGACTCTTTCCAATTTTTCCACATCCTTCTTGTAGTGTGGGGCCCAAAACTGGACACAGTACTCCAGATGAGGCCTCATCAGTGTCGAATAGAGGGGAACGATCACGTCCCTCGATCTGCTGGCAATGCCCCTACTTATACATCCCAAAATGCTATTGGCCTTCTTGGCAACAAGGGCACACTGTTGAATCATATCCAACTTCTCTTCCAATGTAACGCCTAGGTCCTTTTCTGCAGAACTGCTGCCGAGCCATTCGGTCCCTAGTCTGTAGCGGTGCATTGGATTCTTCCGTCCTAAGTGCAGGACTCTGCACTTGTCCTTGTTGAACCTCATCAGATTTCTTTTGGCCCAATCCTCCAATTTGTCTAGGTCCCTCTGTATCCTATCCCTACCCTTCAGCGTATCTACCACTCCTCCCAGTTTAGTGTCATCTGCAAACTTGCTGTGAGTGCAATCCACACCATCCTCCAGATCATTTATGAAGATATTGAACAAAACTGGCCGCAGGACCAACCCCTGGGGCACTCCACTTGATACCGACTGCCAACTAGACATGGAGCCATTGATCACTACCCGCTGAGCCCGACAATCTAGCCAGCTTTCTATCCACCTTACAGTCCATTCATCCAGCCCATACTTCTTTAACTTGCTGGAAAGAATACTGTGGGAGACCATGTCAAAAGCTTTGCTAAAGTCAAGGAACAACACGTCCACTGCTTTCCCTTCATCCACAGAGCCAGTTATCTCGTCATAGAAGGCAATTAGATTAGTCAGGCATGACTTGTCCTTGGTGAATCCATGCTGACTGTTCCTGATCACTTTCCTCTCCTCTAAGTGCTTCAGAATTGATTCCTTGAGGACCTGCTCCATGATTTTTCCAGGGACTGAGGTGACGCTGACTGGCCTGTAGTTCCCCGGATCCTCCTTCTTCCCTTTTTTAAAGATGGGCACTACATTAGCCTTTTTCCAGTCCTCCGGGACTTCCCCGGATCGCCATGAGTTTTCAAAGATAATGGCCAATGGCTCTGCAATCACATCCGCCAACTCCTTTAGCACTCTCGGATGCAACGCATCCGGCCCCATGGACTTGTGCTCGTCCAGCTTTTCTAAATAGTCCCGAACCACTTCTTTCTCCAGAGAGGGCTGGTCACCTTCTCCCCATGCTGTTCTGCCCAGTGCAGTAGTCTGGGAGCTGACCTTGTTCGTGAAGACAGAGGCAAAAAAAGCGTTGAGTACATTAGCTTTTTCCACATCCTCTGTCACTAGGTTGCCTTCCTCATTCAGTAAGGGGTCCACACTTTCCTTGACTTTCTTCTTGTTGCTAACATACCTGAAGAAACCCTTCTTGTTATTCTTAACATCTCTTGCTAGCTGCAACTCCAGGTGTGATTTGGCCTTCCTGATTTCACTCCTGCAAGCCCGAGCAATATTTTTATATTCATCCCTGGTCATTTGTCCAATCTTCCACTTCTCGTAAGCTTTCACTATTAAGCCAAGCTGGTCGCCTGCCATATTTACTATTCTTTCTACACGTCGAGATGGTTTGTCCCTGTAACCTCAATAAGGATTCTTTAAAATACAGCCAGCTCTCCTGGACTCCTTTCCCCCTCATGTTATTCTCTCAGGGGATCTTGCCCATCAGTTCCCTGAGGGAGTCAAAGTCTGCTTTTCTGAAGTCCAGGGTCCGTATTCTGCTGCTCTCCTTTCTTCCTTGTGTTAGGATCCTGAACTCGACCATTTCATGGTCACTGCCTCCCAGGTTCCCATCCACTTTTGCTTCCCCTACTAACTCTTCCCGGTTTGTGAGCAGCAGGTCAAGAAGAGCTCTGCCCCTAGTTGGTTCCTCCAGCACTTGCACCAGGAAATTGTCCCCTACATTTTCCAGAAACTTCCTGGATTGCCTGTGCACCGCTGTATTGCTCTCCCAGCAGATATCAGGGTGATTGAAGTCTCCCATGAGAACCAGGACGTGCGATCTAGTAACTTTTGCCAGTTGCCGGAAGAAAGCCTCGTCCACCTCATCCCCCTGGTCTGGTGGTCTATAGTAGACTCCCACCACGACATCACCCTTGTTGCTCACACTTCTAAACTTAATCCAGAGACTCTCAGGTTTTTCTGCAGTTTCATACTTGAGCTCTGAGCAGTCATACTGCTCTCTTACATACAGTGCAACTCCCCCACCTTTTCTGCCCTTCCTGTCCTTCCTGAACAGCTTATATCCATCCATGACAGTACTCCAGTCATGTGAGTTATCCCACCAAGTCTCTGTTATTCCAATCACATCATAATTCCTTGACTGTGCCAGGACTTCCAGTTCTCCCTGCTTGATTCCCAGGCTTCGTGCATTTGTATATAGGCACTTGAGGTGCCTCTTTCTCAGTATGAGGCAGGAGCCCTCCCCTCTCATGCACTCCTGCTCGTGCCTCCACCCGGTATCCCACGTCCCCACTTACCTCAGGGCTTTGGTCTCCTTCCCCCAGTGAACCTAGTTTAAAGCCCTCCTCACTAGGTTAGCCAGCCTGCTTGCGAAGATGCTCTTCCCTCTCTTCCTTAGGTGGAGCCCGTCTCTGCCTAGCACTCCTTCTTGGAACATCATCCCATGGTCAAAGAATCCAAAGCCTTCTCTCTGACACCACCTGCGTAGCCATTCGTTGACTTCCACGATTCGACGGTCTCTACCCAGGCCTTTTCCTTCCATGGGAAGGATGGACGAGAACAGCACTTGCACTTCAAACTCCTTTATCCTTCTTCCCAGAGCCATGTAGTCCGCAGTGATCCGCTCAAGGTCATTCTTGGCAATATCATTGGTGCCCACATGAAGAAGCAGGAAGGGGTAGCGATCCGAGGGCTTGATGAGTCTTGGCAGTCTCTCCATCACATCGCGAATCTTAGCTCCTGGCAAGCAGCAGACTTCTCGGTTTTCCCAGTCGGGGTGGCAGATAGATGACTCAGTCCCCCTGAGGAGAGAGTCCCCGACCACCACCACCCGCCTCCTTCTCTTGGGAGCGGTGGTCGTGGAACCCCCAACCCTAGGACAGTGCATCCCATGCCTTCCAATCGGCGGAGTCTCCTTCTGCTCCCTTCCCTCAGACGTATCATCTGGTCCACTCTCCGCATTTGTACCTGTGGAGAGAACATAAAAACGGTTACTTACCTGTATCTGCCCTGCTGGTACATGGACGTTCCCCTTTTTTCTTCTGGAGGTCACATGATGCCAAATTTCTTCACCATCCTTCTGTCCCCGATGTGCAGCCTGCTCTGAATCTTCAGAACCTTGTGCCCGTAGAAGCCTATCCTGACATCCGTCCAGGAAATCTTCAGTTTCTCTTATGCAACGCAGGGTCGATACCTGTTGCTCCAGACCTTGAACCTTCTCTTCCAGTATGGAGACCAGCTTGCACTTTGTATAGACAAAGTCGCATCTGTCCTGTGGAAGAAAGACAAACATAGCACATCCAGTGCAGGTCACAACAGCTGAACACCCCCCATCCATATTACCTTCTTTCTACGAACTTCCTCAGGAGTTGTAGTAATTACTCAGAGAATCTGGCAAGATGTAAGCCTCAGTGGGCTCTCCCCAGGCAAACTCCTTTTGTTAGCTGCTCTGCTGTTCGCTGCTCAGCTGGTTCGCAACTGACTGGCTTTTTATGCAGTCAGGCCCACTTAAGGCTCACCTGGAACAAAACACACCCAGTTCCCGCCCTTTTCAAACAACCAATCAAGCACACAGCACACAGTCACACTGTCCTCACAACAAACACTCAGATACTCACCAACACAGCCTCCTTAATGCAGCCCTTAGCGTACCTCCTCTCAAGTACGGAGAGGTAATGAATTCCTACTTCTTTCAGCCCAGGAAACAGCATAAAGATCGGGTCGAACCACTAATGATGCTAAAAAAGAAGTTGAACCCAAATCTTCATTCATTCATCATATGATGTTCTACTCTGTGTTCAAATTCTCTATTCTGTTCTGAGCACATGGCAGACCCATTGCTTGTGGTAGATGCATCCGATGAAGTGAGCTGTAGCTCACGAAAGCTTATGCTCAAATAAATTTGTTAGTCTCTAAGGTGCCACAAGTCCTCCTTTTCTTATTGCTGGTAGTGCATCACTCCACTCAACTGTCAGTGTTTTATAAGACAGGGATCTGTAAAAGCTATGTAGAAGAAGTCACTGTTGTAGATTTTTAAGGATCAAGTCTGTGTACTTTTTCAGTTGTCTTAACAAACACTTCTTGTCCTCTTCACTTAAGGAGTCAATATAAATGCCTTCATTAGTCAAGTTCTGGACTGAAGTCTTTGCTTCTTCCAGTACTTTTTCAATGGATAGCTCTCTGATTGATCCAAATGTAGCTTCTATTGCTGGACAAAGATCTACTGCAGTTGTAGCAGATGCCTGGATGGCATTGTTTAATGACCCAAGTGGTTTCAACAGTAGACTTACAAGAGAGAGAATTCAGAGTAGCAGCCGTGTTAGTCTGTATTCGCAAAAAGAAAAGGAGTACTTGTGGCACCTTAGAGACTAACCAATTTATTTGAGCATAAGCTTTCGTGAGCTACAGCTCACTTCATCGGATGCATAAAGTGGAAAATACAGTGAGGAGATTTACATACACACAGATCATGAAAAAATGGGGTTGGGGGGAGAGAAATGGCAGTAGTCTTCTCTGAACGTAGTAACAAAAGTAATCCACCAGCCTCACTACTTAGATCCATACCATCTTGGTATATACTTTCCAAAGCCAGTAATAATGGCTGGAGTAATTTTAAGACAACAGCCAAGGATCACTCATGAGAAAGCCAGAGGGTTTTCCCAGGTTGGACTAATTTGAACTTCAGTCCCAGTGTATCGTCTATATTTTCCAAGATATTCAGTCCTTTAGGACTTTTGCTGAAAAAAGAATATAATGAAGACATTAAATTTATAGCTTTTTAAATGTTTTTTGAAGAGTCTTGTACTAGCGCTAGAGTAGATGGCCTCTGCAGTGTGTATACGAGAGACTAGGGTTACACTTTTCTCTGAGCAAAACTTGTGCTCCACCATGTCTTCCAGAGAAGTTTGCAGCTCCATCAAATGCACAAGCAGCCATCTGTTTGGGGTCAATTGACAAGCATTTAACTCTTCTAAGATGTGGGTTGTCACAGATGCAGCCAATCTGTCTTCTATAACTTGAACATCTAGAAATGCATGTACTGGCCTACCACTGACATCAAGATAACGTACACAATGACTTAATACTTGATGACTATTTGCATTGGTGCATTCATCAGCCATGTATGCAAATTTTTTGAATGTGGTGAGAGAGTTCTTCACTTTTTCAACTGTTGAGTCTTTCACTGTTGCACCACATGCATCTAGCCAGTCTGTTGAGTTTCTTGCAGAAAGACAGTGAGCACTTGCTGGTCTTGTTCGGAAGCAGCGTTCAACTTCAGGATGAACAAGTGACAATGCATTTAACTTTGGCCTCCAGTTTGTAGTGTGTGGTATCTCTTGCCTAAATAGAAAGTAGGATGCCACAGCCATGTTTGTTCGCATGAACTGTGTTGAGTAACAGCCTCATTAACACTCACCGGTGTTGTCCTTGGTCAGTGGAAACTCAGAGTTCAGAGGTGCTTTCACATGAGTTCACCGTTGGTGAACTCATGTGAAAGCACCTCTGAACTCTGAGTTTCCACTGACCAAGGACAACACCAGGTGGGGGGCAAGAAGGCACCTTGTGCCTTCCTCCAGCTGCTCACTGTTCACTCTGTCCACTGTTGTTCACTGTGCCACCGTTCACTCCACTGCTCTGTTGCCAGTGGCCCTGCACTGTCACCTTCTGCTGCCACCTGCCACTGTGACCTCTGCGAGTCGGTCTCTTGAGGTTCCACCCAGCTCTCCGTGATTTCAGCTGAGCTCTCAGTGTGGGAACCTCACTACTAGAGCAGACTGGGCCGTCTCTTCCACAGAAACACTGTCCCACAGCAGGTCTAAGCACTTAGACCTGATTATCAGTGATTTCAGCTGTAGTGGTCACTTAACAGAACAAAAGACTCTCTATGGAGCCTAATCAGTTCTGTCTGAGGGGCAGGTCAAATCATACTTGTGACTCAGGCAGACCATCAAGCAAAACAACTGCCCCCACCCTCTCTCTTGATGCCCTCAATCAGTACAGGCTAAGTACAGTTCTACTGTCTTTTACTCATACAATAAGAATAACAATATTTCTTTACCCCCCGCATTCAAGTGATTTGTAACCCAACCCCAGCCAAAATCTATCACTTGGGCAACACAGCTCTGTTTGCTGGATACCTAGGTAGATTAGGTGTGAATGTAAATACAATCTGGTCCTGAAGCCTTCCAGCCGAGGCCCTAGCTCATCACTAGCTGTCAGGGAGAGCTCATTTAGATTTTACTTACAAATCATAATTTGAAATTATTAGGTTGGCCAACATCACCAAAATGGATGCACTGACATGGTCATAAAAAACAACAGCTATATAAGGAAGCTAGTCTATGTTCATACTTTTCAAATCCATTATACTTTTTCAGATACACGTATTTTATCATACACTTTATATGCTTTTAAAGTGTGTATTAATGTTTCAACTTCAATTCACTTTTCCAAACAATCACTAAATTGGCAACACTGCATGTAACTAGTTCACAAAACTGGGGGGGTGGGGTGTTGGGGAAATTCAGGGGGGGGAAACACTCCCATGGGGGGGTGTAGGGAAATCCTTGCTTCTGTCGACCTAGCTACCGCCTGCTGGGGAGGTGGATTAACAACAGCAACAGAAAAGCCCCTCCCGTGGGCGTAGGTAGTGTCTATACTGAAGTGCCAGAGCAGCGGAGGTGCAAAGCCCTGGTAGCCTTTCAAGTGTAGGCGAGCCTTCTGTCTGAAGCTCCATTGTGCTAGGCACTGTACAAAATGCGGAGCACTCTCAACACCCACTGAAGTGCACTGGCAGAGCAGTGTGTGCGTAGTGGGGGGAAGACCAGGATTGAAATAGTAAAGAGAGGGGGCCACAGGTCAGGCAGGGGATGGACTGGCAGAGCTGTGAGAGAGGCTTGCCCAGCCACTGCCTGCCCTTTAGCTGGGCCCCAACCTCTTTTACACGTCCTTTACTGTCACACAGCAAAGCCACCGTTCAAAAAGGAAAGCTTGAAGGAAGATATTTACTGCATGTCGGTCCACTGAGCGCGTTTCCCCCTCTCTAACCAGGATGTAAGTTACTACATTTAAAATCCAACAGCAGCCTGTGCAACAGAGCTCAGCACCTGGGCGGAAGCGTCTTCCTACGAATTAGATGCACAATAAAAATAAGTGCAACCCAGCGATCTTATTGTAAACAGGAACGTTCTATGGATCCCCCTGTCTTCCTGCCTCCAACGGCCGGTGTCAGCTGTCACACGCGCCCTGAGCAGAGCTGTGTGCATGCAGACCCGTCTGCTGTAACATTTCAGCAGGGTGCACATTTCCCCAAGGGTCAGGGTAACGAAGCGGAAGGCTGACAAACTGCAACTGGAATGAATTGCTTATTAACCATTTCTTCCTGAAGGCACAATTCCTACAGCCCTGGCTATGCTGCAGCCGTCGCACTAGAACAACTGGAGAACACTTGCTGCTGCCTTAAGCTTGAGAATTTTCGGGGAGGTTAGTTTTATCCTCAAGATGTGCATCTGTTGATTCCATGGAGCGCAGCAAACAATGCCATCAAGGGCAGAATTTGACTGCTAGAGTCCCTGCTTCCTTCCACTCCCCGGAGAGGAGCCTGCACCTGGGGGCTGGGGGGCAGTGATCCTACCTTGGCATGCTCCCAACCTCCCTTAGACTCTGTGGGTGGGCCGCAGGGATCTGATCTGGCAGCGAGGAGGGGGCTGGACACTGTAGTTTCCTTGTTCAGCTCCACCCCCTCCACCTTCCCACATTGTGGAACATGCCCACCATCTGCCAATGGGCAGAGGGGCCCTGCCAACATTGCACGCTGAACGAGTTAGCTTATTTTAATATCCTACACCAATTCTCAGAGGTGCGGAGTTCCTGATGCTCCCACTGACTTCGTCTGCAAAGAGGTACTAACGCAAAATCCTTTCATGGCCAAACAGCAGGAGGACACAGCTCTGCTGCAGGGGGATGCTGTCGACACAGAGTTTGGTACATTTACAAAGCCTGGGTCCAGATTGGTTTGTGACCCTGGAAACACATGAACAAAAAGTGAAGTTCAAAGCTGATACCGAAGCGGAGTGCCATGTAACCACAACACGGAATGTTAACACTGAAAATTAAGCTTGCTTGGTGTAGCAGGCACAAAAATGAACTCACATGGGAAAACTGCACTGGACTGTCTATATAAAGACAGATACCACGTAGCGGAGTTTGAAGTAGTGGGAATGGAAGCCCCGTATGTACTTGGGCTGAAGTGCAACTGCAAATGCAGATGATCAAATGGTGCATAACTTGTCCACCGAACAGGATGCAAAAGAATTTGATGAGGTGGGCAACAGCTGCCACAAACCCCAGCTACCTGTGCCATGCAAAGTCCCATTAGCACTGAGAGCTGAACTGGATTGCATGGCAAAATTAGATGTTACTGAGAGAAAGCAGACACCAGCTGACAGGGTTCACACTATGGTCCCAAGGTAGGGATTTGTATAGATCCAAAAGGTTTGAACAGGGGCATCAAATAAATAGGCCTTAACGCATAAGAACAGATGGGGAGGTGATGCCTTGATTTCAAAATGCAGGAGTATTTTCAGATTTGGATGCAAGCCAAGGATTTTGGCAGGTCTGGTTTGATACAGAAAGTGCAGAACTTTGCCCCCTCAGCCTCTCCTTGGTAGCTATAAGTTTAGACAACTTCCCTTTGGGATTTCTGGAGCACCTTGGGTGTGCTAAAGCATCCTGGCCCAGATCTTCAAGGATCTAGATAAGGTGGGATTCATTGTTCATGATCTGCTGATTTTCGTGTGCTGAGGGAAAGAACCTTGAACAGAACAGGAACCAGCGCCAGGGTGGGCTAAATGAGTTTAGTTACCCAGGACGGCTAGAGACACAGGCACTTGACTGGACTTAAGAAAAGTGGAGGCAATTGGACAAATGGAAAGACTATAAGCAAGGAAGCTTTACAGAGATTCATGGGCATGTTATCATAGCTAAGCCAATGCATCCCTAAGTTGTGCTCAGACTGCTGCTTGAAGACACCTAGAATGCTGCTGGCAGGGCTCCCAAGCAGCAGACGTCACACAAGCCCATGCAATCACTGACCATGAAATACACCAGGAGCAACAAGCAGAGGCTCCCCTGCTAGTGCATCCACTTCCTAGCCTCCCAGCAGGCCACTGCCTTTTGGAAACACAAAGCGGTCATGTGATCAGAATGCAATGGGAGTGTCATGGTGTGGAGGGGGCTAGTCTGTGTCCAACCTGGAACCAGTCTCCTGGGAGTGACCCATTAATGGGCTAGGCCCCAAGGACTCAGACAGTTCCACAGGGGCAGGCCCCTGGCCTCCAAGACTATGAGACCAGGCCTCCTGCACCAGCGAACTCATGTCAAGTGACAGGGATAGTCTATGTCAGATGACCGGTTCCAGCAAATAAAGACCAGTGTGTTACCAGCACCCCTGTGTGTCAGACCTTTATTGCAGCTCAGGCTTGTGCTTCCTCCATTTGTTACAGGGCAAAGAGCCAGATGTTCCAGAGCCAGATGACATTGGAAAGCACCATGGACTCAGAACTGTCCCAGGCGTCGTGAAGTGTTCCAGGTCACTAGAGGCTCCGGTATTTGTTTTTCACAGTGTTCCTTTGTATGATCTTTCATGCATTTCTGCACTCGCTCTACGCCAGGAATGTGCCAGGCTCTCTGGCAATGGAAAAATCGAAGTGGGTCTAAATTCCACGCTACAAGTGGGCCTGCTTTGTTTGTTCAGGTGTAAATAAATCCAGCACACGTGATAAATCCAGTCAATGAAGCCCGGCACTGAGATGTTTCCAGCACGCCCGAGTTAAAGGAGCGACGGAGCCTCTACCAGCAAAAATGCCGCCTTCCATGTCCCTGCTTTTATTTGCTTCTTAGTTCAAAGGTGTTCAGTAATTATCAGCAAATTTAACTGATGGTGCATCTCAGCAACCCCTTTTGATCTTCCAGGAGCTGCTCAGGGAGCACTGCTGCCAACTTTCCTTAGCCCAAAAGCCTGGTCAGCCTGATCGCAGGGTTGTTAAGGCCAGGGGGAAAATGGGAAGGATCCCAGCGAAACTCTCCCCTCCCCACCAGTAAAAATGAGAAGGGAAATGCAATTAAACCTGCCAAATGTGAAGTAAAGTACTGCTGCCCTGAGTCTGATACACTCTGTGAAAGGTACGAATTGCCTCATCCATCCCTATGTGCCTCAAGCCACCAGCCTTCCTCTCGGTGTCCGAGAGGGGAGTTCGGCCTCCCTGTCTGCGGAGGGCGTGGCATGCTCATATATCATGTGCCAGTGAAAGGGCTCAGCTAATGCAGAGACCGGGGAGGGCACAGAGTGTCTGCACTGCCACCTTGAACATGGACCTTGCGGCCCCTGAGAGATAACCCGCCAAACAACAGGGCGGGTTTAGAGTGCACACAAGCAGCTCAAGTCTTCCGCCCTCTGGAAATCATTAACCCATGTATCTGCTGTCGCTGGCTTTGCTGTTTAGCTGATTGGTGTGCCTGCTGGCTCTCTGTGCCTTGTTGTGGGAGCAGCCTGAACATGCTAAGACACACACACAAGCCCCAGGAACATTCACAACGAAGTTATCTTGGTTGCTCCAAAAAAACCCGGTTGTTTCTAATTATATGCTGGCATCAAAGTCTCCTTGTGACTTCTAGAAGCCTGGCTGTTTGGAGATAAGCAGTGAAAGTCCATGTTGGAGCCCCACGCCCCCTACCCGGCTATGCCACACCCAGGGATTGCTGCCAGCGAAGGACAGCAGGAGAAAGTCGGCAGATGGAAAGTTGAAAAGACATTTGCACTTAGGGAAGGACAGTGAGAGAGAGCTTCTCTTTACAGCTCTGCCAGCGACCCTCCATGCAACCTTGGCCAGATCCCTTAACTTTTCTGCACTTCTGTTCACACAGCTGTAAAGTGGGGATAATAATCCATCTAGCACTTCATTCTGGCCATTCCAAAGAACTTCGCAATAGTGACTGTGATTGAGCCCAGATCCTTCTGCTCCAGAAGCACAGGCCCCAGCCACTGGAGCTAATGGAGAATCTTCATTAGCTGATGGCAGTATAGGGCCTCTGACACACATTTGAACAGTTCTGATTCCATTCAATGAAGGGCAGTGGTGGCACATACACACTACCCTTCTCTGACCAACTTCACAGGGCATCACAAGGATTGACTCGTCAGCGGAATAAAGTGCCAGGAGGCCTTCAAGTGAGAGGAGTTGCAGAAGGGGACAATATTGTTATCTGGTTGTTGTTAAGTGGTCAGACTGGTTGTTAGAGTCTATTTAACTAGCTTCCCTTCCATAGTCTCTAGCCCCCCCTACAGTTCATCCGATCTGTATGCGGAGCAGTGGTCAGGCCTGAGAGAGACTTTTGCTTTTACAGCTGACTGAGTGACACCAAGACATAGAGTTCTTGGCTGGCTGGTGTGTGTCACCTGGAAGGGGAGTAGAAACAGTGAGAGCTGAGATGCGATTTGTTTTCGGAATCCTAGGCTGTCTGCCTTAGGAGACGACTCTGGCCCAGAACACAGGGCAGCGAGACGACAGGAAAGCAAGCCCCAAGGAACCGGCGGGCTCCTTTCTGGTGGGCTCGCTGCCATGCAATAGTCTGCTCTCAGGGGTGCTGCTCAGGAGCCGAGACACCCGGGATTACTGCAGCAGCTCTGCAATGACCCTCTTTAGAGCCCTGACATTAAACGAGGTATAGGGCAATAAGCCCTCTGATCTGGTGGTGCTTCTCACTGCTTGCAGGCCTTCTCTGTGTGCACATTTGACGGCATGACAACATTTTGGGACAATCTCGTGCTGATGATCGATGGGGCAAAATGTGTCCAGAGCAGAGCTGGAGGGCGGTGGGGGAGAATCAGATCCGTTCATTAGTCAGAGCTCCCAGTCTGAGTCAAAAGAAAAGGAGTACTTGTGGCACCTTAGAGACTGCTGCCTGTTGGGTCGTATTATTCGTCTTTCACAAGCACTCGGACGACCCTTGGGAGTTGGGGAAAACGCTTGAAAATTCCCACATTTGCAGGGATTTTAGCACGGATGATCGTTTGTCCAGAAATTCCTACCTGAAAAGACATTATCTGCCATTCACTCTGCTACTCTACCGCTTGAGGAGTTTCAGTCATCCGCGTAGGGAGCAGAAACTATTCTGGGTCATTCAGGGGATCGGTCACACATCGTGAATAGTGGATCAACAGGAACAGCTCACAAACAACCCAAAGAGTGGGAGAAAGTGATTTTCCTCGTTCTGCTTTGCGAGTGAGACCTAAGGTGGCATAAAACCAAAATTAAACACAGAGGAGTTTGAGGGAGGGAGCTGAGGGTCATGAACACCTGGAAGAAGCTACCAGGTATACCTGGGGGAAGCACCAGTATTTAAAGGAATTTACACATAGGGTCGATGATATTTCTGATTAGATCTCCTGAAAAGCAGGAGTCAGAGGCCAGGCCATATGTGCCTCTCCTTCCAGTCAGTCTCCCTGATTCTAGCTGTCATGTCCCTAGGTATTATACGCTGCAGCCCTTAGAACAGAATCTCTTGCTGTGACTCTAATGCACTAAAACCCTGCGATGCCTTCAGGTATAAAACTGACGAACAATATGAGGCAGTGTTGGTTATCGTGAAATTATCGTGCTCTTGGTATTCTGAGGCAATCAGCTGCATCCCCCTGTGCCTCAAAGCATCTCTGTGATTAGATGATTTCCTTGCAAGCACGGCACCTCACCATGCACCTTTGCTTAATCATTCTCTCTGAAACGCCCACCTTATAACTGACATTAATCTTTGCACAGTAGCCTGCTGACAACAATGCTGGTGCTTGCAGCCTGGCACCTCTCCATGCCGCGAGAGTTATTAAAGCTGCTAGTTTTCATCCCCCCAACATTGGCCTGGCTTGTTTTTGTCCTTTGACTCAGCCTCCTTAAAAGCCCTTAGAAGTTACAATTCTCCCTGAACCTGTCTCGACCATGGGGAACGAGCCAGTGGGCAGCTTCCCTCCACCTCAGGCTTTTGAGCCCCCCGTTCCGTGTGTGCATTCTCACGGTTACCAATAAAAGTGGAGCAGGGAGACAGCAACAGGGAGTGCATGTGAGCAGCCAAGGCTGAGAGCAAAACAGGTACGACAAGTTTGGGACCTACCTGACAACACAAACACTGGGTTGCACAAAAACCACATTGCCAGATAGAGTGTGCGTGTGTGTACGCACATGAGAAACAGCTGTGTGCACGTCCAGACCAGCTCTTTGGGGCTGCCCCAGCCAACCCCAGGGCTGCAGCGCCCCCAACTATGTACACGCACGTTTTGCACACGCTCCTTCCCCAGACTGGCAGGGCTGTGGAGCACAGAGTCACATTGCTCAGCACCTTCCCAAGCCAAACCAGTCCCCTTGGGCTGTCAGGGCAATGGCTGCAACACAGAGGAGCGGGGGAAAGGAGGGGAAACCTCTTGACTCCAGAGGGAGGAACCCCCACCGCATGGCAGCCTTGTGATACTGGTTCAGCTTTCAGTAGGCCCACATGCCCTATCCAAGCTCAGGTCCCTATGTGCTAGGCATCGTGAACACACACAGACAGCGCCTGCCTCACAGAATTTACCCTCTCTAACTAGACAAGACAAAGTGTGGAAAAGAAAAGATGATTATTCCTGTTTTACAGATGGGAAACTGAGGTGTATAGAAATTGAATGACTTGCCCAAGGTTACACAGGGAACATATAGTAGCGCTGGGAACTGAACCCAGCTCTCTTGAGCCCAGTCCAATGTCTCAGCCATTAGACCATCTTTCCAAGCACCACATCATTGGGCATTATTGTGAGTGTAAGGGGAGCAGTAGCCTTGTGGTTAAAATGCCAGACCCCTTTGTAGTTCTTGCTTCCCCACAGATCAGGTCATGACTTTGGGGAAGTTCCTTCACTTCTTTGTGCCTCAGTTTCTCCATTTCTGGGACCATGATGGTGGCTACGTCATGCAGGCTCCATGAGGCATCATCCATTGACATCTGTAATAAAAGCACTTGGATGGAGGGTGCTCAAGAAATGAAAAGCATCGTTGTTATCCAACTGGCCAGCCAACATTCAGGGTGACCTGGGAAGTGAAGACAAGGGAATTTTCACCTTGGATAACTCCCCTGCTTTTGCTGGAGTCCTCCTTGCTGGGCCGGAGACCTGGAGGGTGAGGTTTCCTTGCCTTTCATCAGCATGTCCCAGGCTTTCCGGAGAAGATCTTTTTAGCTCACGTGTTTGAGTTAAACAAAGAATTTTAAATAGTCTGATTTAAAATTCCCTTCCCAAGAGCTCAGCTCTGAGTCGCTTCTCTCCTCATCATCCTATAACCCCACTAGTTCTCTGGTCTTCCACAGAGCCCTCCAGCAAAGACAGAGCAAGAGAAAAACCAGATATTTTAATATGAAAGCAACTAACCCCTGCTCCCCCAAAAAAGCCCATATCCCTTTTCCAGAAGAGGGAAAAAATCTTTCAGGGCTTCTCTCTACATTAGAAAGCAACAAAAATGGAATTTTGTTGTCCTTTACGGAGAACCTGTAAGGCAAACAGCTACGTTTCCTCATGAACATGTCAAGCAACTTGAAGGCCAAGTCACTAAAATAAATAAATCCCAGGTTGTTAAAACCTTTAAAAATTATTGTGCTGAGAAAAAGGGAAAGGCTGTTCCAGATACAGCCCAGCTCCCAGCTTTGCTGTGCACGCTGGTGGCAGTTTGCGTAGATATGGCCGATTTGCAGCCACGGGAAGCAGCATAAATAACAACCCCAGACGACAGCAGCTAAAGATATTACAGACAGAGGATGCCAAGGCAGGGGAGGAAAATAAAGATTATGATTTATTGCAATCCAAATATACTAGCCCCAGCAAGATACTTACATTTAGAACTAGAGCTGCTAGGAGCACAGAGGAGTTTCTAAAGCTTTGTATAGCCTGTGCATGCAGGAAAAACACGGCTAGACAGACCCATCAGTGAAGTGCAGTCACCTCTGGGCTGAAAGGTGGAAGCTGTTCCACCGTGCACAGCACCACAGCCCAGCCACTTCACACAGGAATGAAGTGTGCCCCAACTGAAGTGGTATTTAGGCAGGAATTTGACCAGGCTACATTTATCTATTGTCTAGATGCTGCTGCATGCCCTGCTCAGTGGTTTGAGCATTGGCCTGCTAAACCCAGGGTTGTGAGTTCAATCCTTGAGGGGGCCATTTCGGGATGCAGGGCAAAAATTGGGGATTGGTCCTGCTTTGAGCAGGGGGTTGGACTAGATGATCTTCTGAGGTCCCTTCCAACCCTGATATTCTATGATTTAAATCTATTAGAACTTCAGTGACTTCAAGGGTCCGTTTTACATTAAATCTGATGTGGCAAGTAGGGGAAGAGGCTGATCCTTAGAATGGCAAGAGTCTCGGTGTGCAGCCCCCAGCCACGACCAGGGTGGGTAAGCTATAAATACAACGACACAGACAGACAGAGCAGGGGACCAGGAGTCAGGACATACCTGAGTGCCAGCTCAGCCACCGAGGTGTTAGGTGACCTTGGGCCAATCACATAAGTTAATTAATGAAGCCTGTACCTCAGCTTCCTCATGCGCAAAGCAGGGGTGACTCCCTCCCTGCAGGCTCCATTGTTTGTAAAGGACTTTGGCCTTCCCCCATGAATGGAGCTATTGAAATGAAAAGCCCCATTAGAGATCCCTGCCACCCCGACTCCCTCGAATGCCACACACCCTGACTATTGCAGCTGCAGCCCTCTTCGTGGCCTCCCCCATCCCAGCTGGCTTGCCTGCAGCCTGAGCAGATTGCTGCCACCTGCCGTCTCCTCATGCACAATGCCACATTCCTCCACCCGCAGGCACCTCCCTTCTTGTCAGGAGCCAGCTCCAATCTGCCCTCCTGGGTTTTCAAACCCACCCTGCAGCCAGGCTGGGCCCTCTCTCATTCCACTCACCTGCCTGCTCCTTCCACTAATTAGCCCTGCCTTCCTCTCTGCCCAGTCACCTGCCCGCACCTCTGCTGACCAGAGAGCATACACCTCTGCAGCTCAGCCCCTGCCGGCTGCACAACCTCCCTGCATCAGTGATACTCAATCCATTTTCACCCCGACCGTGTCCCCCTGCTCAAGCCCTCGAGATCCTTCTCTCTTTCGGAGGTGGTTTATTTATTTATCCATATCACACATCTCCAGAGACAGCTTGCCTGTTGGGACACGCCACACAAAACACAGTTAGCTTGAGCTCTGTGTCCAGGGCATGACGGCACTTAATGGGGCCTCCAGAGATCAGCGTGCCAGCCCTAGTTCTGCCACAGCCTCCTGGTGGGACCTTGGGCAAGTCACTTGAAATCAGTGGGAGGTAGGTGCCTAAATATCTTTGTGAATCCCACCCTTAAGCCCTCTCTGCCTCAGGTCCCCATCTGTAAAGTGGGGACAATCATCCTCCTTTCTCCCCTGGCTGCTGAAATCGTAAGCTCTTTAGGGACTCTATGGGTTTGTACAGCCCCTAGCACAGTGCAGTGCTGGTCTCCAGCAGCTTCTGTGATACATAACAATCAACAACAGCACGTCATTGTTACCAAACGGCTTAAATCCTGAATGCCTGACGCAGCTGGCTGTGGAAAAATTGGACAGAGTCCAGCGAAGGGCAACAAAAATGATTAGGGGTCTGGAACACATGGCTTATGAGGAGAGGCTGAGGGAACTGGGATTGTTTAGTCTGCAGAAGAGAAGAATGAGGGGGGATTTGATAGCTGCTTTCAACTACCTGAGAGGTGGTTTCAAAGATGATGGTTCTAGACTAGTGGTAGAAGATGACAGGACAAGGAGTAATGGTCTCAAGTTGCAGTGGGGGAGGTTTAGGTTGGATATTAGGAAAAACTTTTTCACTAGGAGGGTGGTGAAACACTGGAATGCATTACCTAGGGAGGTGGTAGAATCTCCTTCCTTAGAGGTTTTTAAGGTCAGGCTTGACAAAGCCCTGGCTGGGATGATTTGATTGGGGATTGGTCCTGCTTTGAGCAGGGGGTTGGACTAGATGACCTCCTGAGGTCCCTTCCAACCCTGATATTCTATGATTCTATGATTCTATGAGCTCTTATTCTGGCCAGACTCTCACTGCGGCCAATGGGAGCTGCCGATGCTGTCAGTGAATTAAGCCCCACAGCGTCCCAAGGAGGTAGGGCCTTACTTTGAATCCCTCTTTTACAGATGGGCAGACTGAGGCACAGCATGGGGCAGTGACTTGCCCAAGGTCACCCAGGAAGTCGGTGGCAGAGCTAAAGGCAAGCACAGGACAACCTCCCGCAGGGAGGAATACACACATGGGGAGCGGGGCTTGCCTTCCTTTCTTGGAGCCAGAGACTGGCCACGCTCCGTCAGGGGCAGCGCTGTTTCAGTTTTTATGCCAAAACTCCTGCCAGCCTCCTTGCCTATGGCACGCCCTGGGGACAAGCCTGCTCTGCGCCCCCTCTGCCCGGCAGGTCAGCCCGGCTAGCGACACCGACCGCAGCAGACATCTTATCTGTACTGTTGTGTAAACAAGGCCCACCCAGTCACGCCAGGCCCCTGGCAAACCCCTCTTCTGGGGCCAGGAAGGGCAAGGGCTCAGGATCTTTACTGGGAATTTCCATGTGACAGCAGTGAGGGCCAGCAAAGGTGAGATGACAACCATGGAGTGCTGGCCCGCCAGCCTCTCCCTCCCCCAGTCTGGCCCCTTTGCCACAGAGATCAGACTCCCTTCCTCCTACCTGCCACCCCCAGCACTGCCTCTCGTAGTGGTCTTACCCTGAACCTCCACTGCTTTTCATCCCGCCCCAGTGGCGCAGCCTTCCAGCCGCCTCAGGCTTCCCAAACACGACAGCCTAACAACATCTCCCCCCCAGCAGTTCTCTCCATTCTGCCCCCTGCTGCCTCCCACTTGCTGGGCTCCCTCGTGGATCTCCCAGACTAACTTGCCTCCCTCCTTGCTTGAGGCAGGCCGGAATAGGGCTAACCCAGACCTGACCTCCTCCACTCATGTATAGATTAGGGCTGTCAAGCGATTAAAAAAATTAATCACGATTAATCGCACTGTTAAGCAATAAGAGAATACCATTTATATAAATATTTTGGATGTTTTCCACATTTTCAAATATATTGATTTCAATTACAGCACAGAATACAAAGTGCACCGTGCTCACTTTCTATTTATTTTTGATTTCAAATGTTTGCACTGTAAAAAACAAGAGATAATATTTTTCAATTCACCTCATACAAGTACTGTAGTGCAATCTCTTTATCATGAAAGTTGAACTTACAAATGTAGAATTATGTACAAAAAATAACTGCATTCAAAAATAAAACAATGTAAAACTTTAGAGCCTACAAGTCCACTCAGACTTAAGTTCTTGTTCAGCCAATTGCTCAGACAAACAAGTTTGTTTACATTTGCAGGAGATACCGCTGCCCACTTCTTGTTTACAATGTCACCTGAAAGTAAGAACAGGCATTTTCATGGCACTGTTGTAGCCAGCGTTGCAAGATATTTACATGCCAGATGCACAAAAGATTCATATGTCCCTTCATCTTCAACCACCATTCCAGAGGACATGCATCCATGCTGATGACGGGGTCTGCTCAATAACGATCCAAAGCAATGCGGACTGACACATGTTCATTTTCATTATCTGAGTCAGATGCCACCAGCAGAAGATTGATTTTCTTTTTTGGTGATTCGGGTTCTGTAGTTTTCGCATTGGAGTGTTGCTCTTTTAAGACTTCTGAAATCATGCTTCACATCTTGTCCCTCTCAGATTTTGGAAGGCACTTCAGATTCTTAAACCCTTGGGTCGAGTGCTGTAGCTATCTTTAGAAATCTCACATTGGTACCTTCTTTGCGTTTTGTCAAATCTGCAGTGAAAGTCTTCTTAAAACGAACAATATGCTGGGTCATCATCTGAGACTGCTATAATATGAAATATATGGCAGAATGTGGGTAAAACAGGAGACGTACAATTCTCCCCCAAGGAGTTCAGTCACAAGATTTATTAACACATTATTTTTTTAATGAGCATCATGAGCATCATGGAAGCATGTCCTCTGGAATGGTGGCAAAGCATGAAGGGGCATATGATTGTTTAGCATATCTGGCACATAAATACCTTGCAATGCTGGCTACAAAAGTGCCATGTGAATATCTGTTTGAACTTTCAGGTGACATTGTAAATAAGAAGTGGACAGCAGTATCTCCCGTAAATGTAACCAAACTTGTTTCTCTTAGC
This sequence comes from Chelonia mydas, assembly GCF_015237465.2. Lineage (NCBI taxonomy): Eukaryota > Metazoa > Chordata > Testudines > Cheloniidae > Chelonia > Chelonia mydas. The sequence continues at coordinate 6,055,566 of NC_057851.1, read as the reverse complement.
GATTGGCTGAACAAGAAGTAGGACTGAGTGGACTTGTAGGCTCTAAAGGTTTACATTGTTTTGTTTTTGAGTGCAGATATGTAACAAAAAAAATTACATTTGGAAGTTGCGTTTTCACAATAAAGAGATTGCACTACAGTACTTGTATGAGGTGAATTGAAAAATACTATTTCTTTTGTTTATCATTTTTACAGTGCAGATATTTGTAATAAAAATAATATAAAGTGAGCACTGTACACTTTCTATTCTGTGTTGTAACTGAAATCAATATATTTGAAAATGTAGAAAAACATCGAAAATATTTAATACATTTCAGTTGGTATTCTATTGTTTAACAGTGCGATTAAAAACTAAATTAATCGCGATTAATTCTTTTGAGTTAATCGCATGAATTAACTGCAATTAATCGACAGCCCTAATATAGATCTTGCTCTCTCTCTATATCTATATATCCCTCTCCAGCCTCGCCTCACAGATGGCTCTGGAGCGGATTCCAGGCTGCAGTTCATGCAATGGGCTCCCACATGCAGATTAAAGTCCGGTTGGCGGTGCAGCGGAGCTAAGGCAGGCTAGCCCCTACCTGTCCTGGCACCGTGCTGTGCCCCAGAAGCAGCCAGCAGGTCCGGCTCCTAGGCGGGGGGGCCACCCAGCTCGGCACGCTGAACCCACTCCAAGCAGCGGCTCCAGACACATCTATTGGCACGGAACCTCAGCCAATGGGAGCTGGGGGGGGGCGGTGCCTGCATGCAAGAGCAGCGCGCAGAGCCTCCTGGACCCCACACCTAGGAGCCGGACCTGCTGGCCGCTTCCAGGGCGCAGAACGCTGCCAGGACAGGCAGGGAGCCTGCTTTAGACCTGCTGTGCCACTGACTGGAAGCTGCCCAAGGTAAGCCCGGACCCCAACCCCAAGCCCCAACTCCCTGCGCCTGCCCTGAGCCCCCCAAACCCAGAGCCCCCTCCTGCACCCCAAACCCCCCATCCTCAGCCCCACCCCAGAGCCTGCATCCCCAGCTGGAGCCCTCACCCCCCCCCCCCGCACCCTAGCCTTCTGCCCTAGCCCAGAGCACCCTCCCACACCTTGAACCCCCCATCCCCAGCCCCACCCCAGAACCCATACCCCTTCCTGCACCCCAACCCCCTGCCTTAACCCGCAGTCCCCCCCTGCACTCCGAATCCCTCAGCCCCATCCCCCAACCTGGAGCCCCTTCCTGCATCCCCTACCCCAGCCCAGTAAAAGTGAGTGAGGGTGGGGGAGAGTGAGCCACTGAGGGAGGGGGAATGTAGTGAGTGGGGGCAGGGCCTCGGGGAGGGGCGGGGCAGGGGCCGCGGGGAGCGGGCGCAGCTAGGGTGCTTGGTTATGTATGATTAGAAAGTTGGCAACCCTATGGACTTGTAGCACAGATAGTGTGAGCTTGGAGTTAGGGAGGAAGAAAAGATGGTTGAATGGGCAATGTTCTGGCCTGGGAATCAGGAGCTCTGCCATGGACTCGCTGCATGATCTTGGGCAAACCATTTAACCTCTGTGCCTCAGTTCCCAGTCTGTCAAATGGACATAACACTCCCTTTGTTGGTCATGTTGACTTAGATTGTAAGGTTTGGGGTAAGGACTGTCCCTTACTCTGCATTTGTACAGCACCTAGCCCTGATCTTGGTTGGGGTCTCTAAGTGCTATTGAAAAACCAGTAAATATTATGAATAATGAGATTATAATGAAACAGAGCCATCTCATGAAAGGAATGTAAGCCCCGTGATCATACTGAAACACACAAATAAAGAACACCGAGCTAAGGCCTCTTCTCCAGATGTCTCACCCTCTCTCTTTCTCTCTGCCCCATTGTGTCACCTGGTTTTCTATCAGGCCAGGCAGCAGCCATACAGCCAGCTAGGCTGTTGGGGCCTAAACTCTGAATACCCCTGCTTTGTTTCCAGTTTAGGCAGGACCCTTGCTGCGTTAACATAGCCCCTCTTTGTTAGTTTACTACAGAGATAGAAGCCAGAGTTCAGCAAGGGGGAAAAAATTAGGTCACAAACAATGTTCTCATTGATGTTCAAGTGTGGGAGAAGGGCAGGGCGAGAGGACTGTGCAATCGGGACGCAAGTGAAAACTGCTCCCCCGCGGCCACCATCTCACGGCCTGCAGATCTGAGGGGACCTTTTACGTCTCCCTCACAGCATTCAATTCTCCCAGCTCAGCTCATGGCTGAGTGTGAGGCTTCTGCTGTTTTTTCTTTACCTAGTGTTCCTGGTGGATGGAGTGAGGCACAAAGACTAAGGATAACAGTCCCTTGGAGCACAAGGTCATTCCAGATCCCATTTCTGAGACTAATCTCCTGAGGATTCCTTGGTGGACGTATGGAGTGTGCTTACCCCTGGCAGAGTTCTCTGTCCTGACATGCATGTTGATGTTATTATTGCACAGCCCCCCAGAGCATGCTATGAGCCTCACAATCGGGATGACAAAAGGCGATTCCCTCCTCGCAAATAGTTTACAGACTAGCTTCTGGAGAACTTGCTGCAGGGCCATCTGGAGACAAAGACACCTGTCAGGCAGCTGGAGAAGGGCTGAACCCAGAGAGCCAGGGCCCTGGCCACAGTCAGAGCACCAACCACAGAGTGAACGCTACGAAAGGATGCCAAAAAATAGGGATGTTGGGACAATAGGTCGCGGAGGGAGGGCACTGTAGTGTGGAAGAAGGGAAGGGGAGAGATGGAGGGGGAGAGACGAAAAGAGAGCTCTACTCTCTTTTCACTCTCTCTTTTCTTCCTGTTTTTCTGTCCCAGTTCCCTCTCCCCTTCCCTTCCCAGAATCAGCATTTAGTCACCAGATCTGAACCCCCAGGGTTTGCTGCTATTGCTCCCATCCAGTTTGGAAGGTAGGTCGGGGTCTCACCTTTGTCTCCCACTCCAGGGGGTTCATGTTCCATGCAGCCCTAGCAAATCCCACCCCGCGGACGGGCACCCAAAGTCACCAGGGCTTGAGGCAAGGGGACAAAGCAGCACCAGCGGTGTGATACATGCAGGCTCGTCCACTCCAAAAGAGACTTGAGACTTAAGGATCATTGCACACAGGACACCTAGCATCAGCAAACTGTTCAGTCATCACCAACGCTGGCTGGATTTGAATCACTTAGGGATGAAAGGCTCTGTGTCCCCTAAGCAATCCCCGAGCTAGCCAGTCCCCAAGGCTCAATATATACAGACTCTTGACACAACAGTTGAAGTTTGAAGTTAATGAGAGCAAGGGGACTGGACCCTGGGTCTCCCCACACCCAGGTGATTGCTCCAACCACTGGACTATACAGTCTTCCTCACTTTTGCTCGCTCTCTCCGGCCTACTGCCTGTCTAATTATGTATACGCAGAGGAACAGCTTCTGCAGGAGTGACTGAAGGCACAGGTGCTGACTTTCCAATGTGCTGGGGGGTGCCACCCCTTCCCCGCCTCTTCCCACCCTGTTCCACCCCTCCCCCAAGCACACCATGTCCTAGCTCCTCCCGCGTTCCCCCAGCGCCTCCTGCACGCTGCAAAACAGCTGATTGCGGCGGGTGGGAGGGAGCAGGAGGTGCTGATTGGCTTGGCCCACCGGCGGGTAGGAGGCGCTGGGGAGGTTCTGATGGGGGGCTGCTGGTGCTTTCCCTAGGGGCATTTCCCCATTGTTTCCCCATGGGTGCTCCAGGCCCAGAGCACCCAGGGAGTTGGCACCCATGACTGAAGGAACCCTATATCAGAACATGCCATTGCTCAGGGGTTAGAACACCCCCACATAGGAGGATTTGAACAGGGGTCTCCCACCTTTCTCCACCTCTGCTGAGGGGGGAATTGAACCTGGGTCTCCCTCCTCCCAAGTAAATGCTCAAACCCCTGGGATGAAAGTTATAAGGTGGTGGGGAGGCGTTACCTCCTCCTCTCCCCCTAATTTTGAATGGGAGTCCTTCCGGCAGGCAGCCTCTGAGCACACCTACTGGAGAGGGCCCCTCCTATACTCACATTACATAGCTGAATGCTCATCTTCCCCTGGATCGCAGAGCGCTCTGGGGCTTAAGCGGGAGATAGGCATCCGGCCACCAAGCACGAGGCAGCAGTGGGCATCCTTGGAACCACAAACAAAGGCGCCGGTAGAACTTTCATACTGGAAATGCAGGTGCCTGCAGGGTTTGGTGGGAGTTCTGTGGATTGAGTAGAGCCTAAAACTGGGACTTAAGTGCCTAAGGCTGGGGTCTAGGTCCACCTATGTACCTTCGTGGATCTGTAGGGGCAGATAGGCACTAGCCGAAGGGCCTTGGAAGGGGCAGAAGAGGACAGGGCTAGATCTCCTAGCAGCCCTCAGCTATGGCACTCAGTATTTAGCTCTGCACCTAGCTGAATTTGTCCCACACTTTGGTTCAGTCACCTGCTGTGGCTATTATTTCCACAGGTTGCTTTGGTCTTTGCATGAATTAGATCTGCCTCCGTTAGATGTAATTAGACTGTAAGATCTTCAGTGCCGGGACAAAGGTTTCCTAGATGTTTGTACAGCGTCTGGCACAACGGGGCCTGAATACTGCAATACAAACAATAAATAATAATATTCATCCCTATTTATTCCCAATTGCCTGCTGTTCAGATTATGTCTTGTGCTCAGAAACCACAGCGACGGGCACAGTATAAGAACGTGAAAGAATAGAGAATGGGTCTCAACCCTCAATCCCCAGTGAGAAAAGTATCCCATATGGACCTGTCTGTCCTTTGATCACTTATTGCACAATCAGCCATTTAAAGGAAAAAGGAACTGTTTTGCTTAGTTGAGAAGCCTGAACTTCCACAGGATTTTACAGCTCTGGTCTGGCACCAGCTAACGCAGACACAGCTCCTGCTGTGGCCCATGGCAGCTCCCTCAGCAAGTAGCAACGTTTCAGCTCTTGCGGGTCATTAGGGTTGAACATATGAAAACGAGGCGCACGCACACACACACACCAGCGTGATGAGTACAGGATAGGACAGGACTGGATGGAGTTTTCATTTTGCAAAACCAGGGCTAGCTCATCCACAGGGTCCATTTGGTCCAAACCACCAGAGCAAAAACAGGGGTTGGATAAAGTGTGATTGAGGTATCACTCTCTTCAGCTAGAGAGTCGCCCTTTGTTAAGGTTCCATTTATAATAAGGCAGGTTAATATCGCAGGTTAATAAATGAGGGGATAAATATGTTATAGACAGTTACAAGGTAACAGTAGGTGTTATGGATAGTTATAAGCCACTGGTTATAAGCAACCTCTCACTGTGATAGATCTGTAACAATCTATAAACCATTTATTAATCACTGATTAACCATTTAAAAACTCCTTACAAACAGAACCTTAATACAAAGTGAAAAAATATACACATTTCACAGTGAGAATGGTTTCTTACCCTGTTGATTTTCATAGCCCCAGGCAGAGCAGAATGGTGGAAATTTTTGATTAAGAGCTTGTTGAGTGAGCTCTTTGCTAGGTAGCCAAGCTTTAAGATTCCCTGTAAAACGTTATTTGCCAGTTCTTGTGGGTGGGAGACAGACTTCAGGTGGTTCTTGATCTTGATGCCTCCTTACAAGATGAACACACTCATCTCCTTTGATTTTATTTTCAGGACAGCTGATGGGGGGAGGACAGAATTCCCTGGCACAACCCCCAGCCATTTCCCGCTAAATGCTTTTTGGAGGGTTGGCTCAGATATTTGTTTGTCTTAACTCTGAATAACCGGGTTGATAACGGAGAAGGGACGGCCCTTCCCCTTGCACCAAACACTATCAGATGCAGCTCTGAACAATGTCCCGTTGGCACACTGACAAAGTTACTGTGATCACACTAACAGTCACAATGCATCAGCTTCTGTAGTCATGACATGCTGTGTACCCCCTTAGTGTAATGGGTAAGCCAGGCTGGGACATGCTGACAGTAGATTTTAGCCCAGGTAAAGTACTGGGCCCAATTCTCCTCCCACTTATGCTAGTGTAATTCAGCAGTAACACTACTGAAGTCAGTGGATTTATGCCAGTATCAGAGAGCAGATTGAGGGGGAAATCGAGATAAGGCTACAGATTACTATCAGAAGGCCCTAAAGTTTAGATCACAGCAGGGCTATTAATTCCCAGACCAAGTGCTGGAGAAAGAGAAATTTGATAAGTTACTATTTGATCTGGGCTCCCATAGAATTAGACATGAGTTTCCAAAAGCCACCACTTAGCAGCCCTGTGGGACATGGTGACCTATACTGATTTGCTCCTGCCTGCATAATGTACTGTAATCACCCTGCTCGTTCTGCTTTCCCCTTGGGACTTCCAAGACATGCTCTTCATTTCTGAAACCTTGTTGCACCCAGCCAGGGAATACCTCCTCAAGGGCATTCAGTTACTAGCCAAAGACTTCATCACAGCTGAGCGCACAGCTATCGTACCACGCTGTTGTACAGCGCTGGCTTTCAAACCCCGTAGTAACAGCTGGGTGATAGGGAGGGTTCAGCTGGGTGAGAGGGAGGGTTCTGGCACTTGCGGTACAACAGTGTCTCCAAAAGGGCAGACATCACGTCCCAGTGCACAGGTCTCAGGAGGATACTGGTGGAGATCCATCACTCCCTTAGTCTCCCTGTAACGCTCAGAGCCTGTCATGTCGCGCTCCATGCTCAGACATGATTGGTATCAGTTTCTTCAACAGCTGTTGCGGGTAAGACATGCTGTTCCAGCACCTTTGATGGAGCTGTCGACACTGTGACATCAGCGGCAGCGGGACGTTCCTAACTGTGATCTCTACGGAGGTCCTTGGTGTATCCGGGTAATACTGTTAATAGGGTAGGGGCAGGAGCTGGGGATGCTTGTGTCAGGCATGGCTTCACAGCGTCCCTCCATGAAAGGTCAGCAAACGTCTGCCTCTCCTGGCAGGGCTAGTCAGGATTGGAGTTCTCTCTGTACTTGATATAGCCTTCCCCTGAAGTTGGGGCTCCTCATTCTTCTGGCTGGGCTAAGACGGTGGGCACCTCACTGTCCTGTGGGATGACAGAGAGGAAAGCAGAAGCCTGTTAGCATGAGCAATAACTAGAGATGGATCCAAAGTGGCTCTGGGTCCAAACTTCTCCAGAGTTTGGTAGCGGCCAGATCTCGGAGTCTGGTGCAGACTTATCTAGGATAATAATACTGTTAATAATTTACCTCCCTATATAGTGCCCACTAAACCCAGCTCATCTGTTTTGTTACAAGAGGTGGTTTTGTTTTTTCCCTCTTTTGGGAGAAGCTTTAAGCTTGATCATGACGAATGACTCTGTAGACCAGCCAAGACAAGGGGAGACCTGGATACTATGCCCTGCCGTGTTGCTGATTTCCTGTAGAAAGCTCAGCATGTTCGTGTAGTCCTCCTCTGTCTCTGTTTTCCCATCTATTGAAGGGGAATGCTGGCAAGGGATGACACCTGCTCAGGTCAGGCCAGAGCTTTGGGGAGGTAGAGTCATAGGTTTTAAGGCCAGAAGGGACAATTGGGATTATCTAGTCTCTTGCATAACACAGGCTGGGTGGAGAACCTCACCGCGTCCTGCATCAAGCCCATATCTTGTGACTGAGCTTTTGTAGGTGTGATGCTTAGTGTACATGCCAGCAAGTTGGATGGGTCACAGTCAGAGCGGCATGTGGATCAAAGGCCTGTCTCAGCTTGGTAAAAAGAAAAAAGAACCCAACTTTTCTCCAGCACATCATGGGAGAGATGTGAACTCCCCCCCCACGCCGGGGAACTTCTGAGCACAAATTCAGGGCTGATGTCCATGCAGCCTCACCTGTTCACACCAGCACCCAGTCTGCCCCATTGAGTTCAGATAGGATTTCTGCCCTGTTTTATTTGAAGTGAGTTCTCTGGATTCACCCCTTCTCCCACCACATGTCATTTCCTAGCTTTCTGGGCTGATGTGCAGGATTCTACTGGAGAGGTCCCAAGCTCACCCACCAGCCGGTGCTGCAAAGTTAAAGCTAGCTACCGACTCAGTAATACTGAGGTTAGTTCAGCTAGCTCCTCCCTCATGCCGCTGTCCCTCCTACCCCCTCAGTGTGCCATTGCCCCTCCTCCCAAATTGTTCAGCCTTCCCCATCCCCTCCACCTCCAATGCCTCTCTCCAGCTCCTGCTCTGCCCCCTCCCCTCCTCCTCTCATCCTGGTCTCCCCTCTTCTCCCCCCAAATAGCTCTCAACCTCCTGAGAAGATGGGATCAAGGTGCAGAACGGGGGACACATGAACCAGAAGCGCAGGGAAATTAAAGGTTTCAGAGTAACAGCCGTGTTAGTCTGTATTCGCAAAAAGAAAAGGAGTACTTGTGGCATCTTAGAGACTAACCAATTTATTTGAGCATAAGCTTTCGTGAGCTACAGCTCACTTCATCGGATGCAACATGAAGTGAGCTGTAGCTCACGAAAGCTTATGCTCAGATAAATTGGTTAGTCTCTAAGGTGCCACAAGTACTCCTTTTCTTTTTAGGGAAATTAAATTACATAACACATTGGGCAGTAGCTGGGTCCTTAATTTTGCATGAGTGCTTGTTTCCGGGTTATAAGGGGGTCGGTGGGTCTTGAAAAATCACCACAAACTGTGTTATGCAATTTATGGACAGCCCCTAAACCACATGGGCTTCACTCATCTAGCAGCGTGTTTCCTCTACGGCCACTTTCCCGAATCAGCATTTCTGGTGCAAAGAATGTACAGGGCAGCAGCGAGATAACCTCAGGTCTGCGGAGCGTGGGTTGAGATTGACTCCGGAATAAGGAACAGGCCTCAGAGAGGGAGAGAGGAGAGCCACAGGCTGGGCTACATAGTTACAAGAGAAAAAAAAACCCAAACCAAACAGGGGCCTTGATGATAGTGGTGCTGACTCAGAAAGAAAGGTGGCTTTAAAGTTCAATCACTGGGGGACGTTTAAGCTCAGTGCAGCAAGAGCCTGATCCAAACCCATTGGCATCAACGAGGAGCTTTCCATTAACTTCACTGGGCTTTGGATCCGGCCCCAAGAGGAGAAGGAGTGTCTGACTAGAGGGAGAGGGGAGATTTCAGAGCGAATTCACAGGTCAGGATGCAATTCCCCAAGACGGAATTTAGCCAGGAGACTGGGGTTAACACCCCATCCTTGCTGAAACTACCATGCCATGGGATCTTTAACTACACAACATCCAGGATCCTGCTCACATCCCATCCATCAGACAGCATCTCCAGCCACAGAGTGCCCCCAGCACCATGGTGGGGCATTCAATTAGCACAGACTTGGGGAGGAGTTGTATATACCGAGTGCCAAATGACACTCCCTTCAGCATCTGGCAGGCTTCTCCAACCAAGTATTGGCCAGGTCCAGCCCTGGGGAGCTTAGGAGAGCTGATAAGATCACAGCAGGGTAGCAGCTCAAATATTCCTTTGAGGCTCCTAGCCGATAGAGAAGGAGACAGCCAAAAGCCTCCCCTTGGAAACGTCTGTAGAAGGGGGAGCAGGGAGAAATCCCAGCCTAGATGAAACAGAACCTTGCAGGCGAGAGGGCAGCAGATGTTCAGGGAACTCAGGGCCCACTGAACATCAGGCCAGGCAGAGGGCACCCCGCATTACCTGTGTCTCAGACCCCAGGCTCCCCAGGATTTCATAGATCACATCCAAGTGCTTTTCTGGTAGGGGCGGAGGCTCCTCCTCTTCCGGCTCTGTGGAAGCATCTGGGCTTGCAGGCTGTGAGAGCCCGAGGGACTTGGATTTCTTACACACTCGCGCGTACATCGCCCTGAGCTGCTTCTCCCTTTCAGTCAAGGACTCGTTCACAGCATCCTCCTCCAAGGCGAGTTCCTGCCACTCCTGAGGTGACTTCCCGGGGTCCCCCCTGGAATCATCAGCCACCAGCTGCTCCTGTTTGCTATTGCATCGTGGCAGTGTTTCCCCTGGCTCACTCTCCTCACCCCCTGCAGTAGCATGGCCTGAGTTCATATTAGGGCCTTCTGCAGTGCCAGCACTTAGTTCGTACAAACTCCCTCGGGAGCACGTGATTCCTTTATACCTGATGCTTTCGTAGATTGGACCATATGCGTCCTGACTGGAACTAAGCTGCTCTGCAGTCGTTACTTGCATATCCCCTGGAGTCGCTGGGAGCTCCCGGAGCTGCAAAGACTCTATGGCAGTTGAATTTTCCTGAGATGCCACTGGGGAGCTACTTCCCAAGACACCTGCGGCCGATGCTCTGGATTCCCTCTCCCCTCGATGGTTTGCTGGAGAGGAGTCCAAATCCTTTGTGCAGCTGGAGCCTCCTGGCTGAGGATGGGCATTTCCAGTGAAGCCATTTGTCTGCCTTTGGGCTGGTGCTCCCGGGTCGCTGGGCAAAGAGCCGCCTGCAGAAAGAAAAGCAGAATGAAAGACTGAGCCAAATGCATGCTCCTCGTTTTAATTAAACTGAAGTAGGACAAACGAGGCAACTGCAACAAGCAGAAAACCAGCTGGGTGAGCAAACTCTGCTGGGTAGGTGGAGAATTACAGCACGATATCAAGCAACGTACCTGGGATGGGGGTGTCTGCACCCTGTTGCCCCCATGCATCACTGCAAACTCTCAAGCCCCTCCAGGATCAGTTTCTTTCTCCATAATCCCTTAGCAACCCTATGACTCCCTGGGTACGTCCTAGGGCTAATCTCCTGGGTGCCAAGTCATCCTCAGCATATTTAAGACAATATGTGTCTAGGACGGGAGTCGCTCCAGCTGCCAGGGTGCGACGTGGGAAGAGGGATCACACTCCCTCTCTCAAGATGGCTGTAAAGGATGACAAGATGTTTATTCACAGCTCTGCACAGAATCAGTGCAAGACAGTCTTGCGTTAATGCAGTCTTATGGCTGAGAGTTTAAATGCACGAAAATCAGAGCACTCAAATGTCCTGGTCCTACGTCAACCTTCCTTGTTCAAAGGTAGTAACCTTGGGTAGCTGTGCATGTTGTTTAGTGTAGGTTCAAACATGGGCAAGACTGATGTGGGTTTAAATTTAAATTGCCTGATTTGGGTTTTTAAATCCCTGGCCATAGTGCTCCAGCAGCACAAGATGTTTGGACTGAACTTCCTTAATTTAAAAAGGACTGAGTGAACACACAAAAATAAATGCCCTGTGGCAGTGGTTTTCCACCATTTCCTTGCCAGGACCCTTCCACGACCTCAGCCCATCTAACTGGAATCCCTGTCTGTGACACCAAGTGGCACTGGTGGCCCACTATTCTGAGTCAGCCACTCTTCAGGCCTGACATACTCACTACACCTATCACTGTTGTCAGGCTACATATGCAAAAGGTGGCATGTAATAGATCACTGGAAGACTCATAACTCACTGCTCATTAATATTATTGTGTGGTGTACAAATGGGTAACATACGTAAAACTACAAAGTTATGCTGAAAATATGTTCTTAGAAGTACCCCACAAGGTACCTCATCCTAGACAAAGGAATGTGGTTCCACCTTCTTGAATGTGTCTCTACTGTAAGTGAGGCAAGGTGTGACCAAAGATAAAGAAAAGAATGTTTATATGCAAGGTAAACAAAGCCTTCAAGACAGCAAGTGGGGAAAGATGAATACTTAGCAATCTCAACGGGGGATGGCAAGCGCAGGCCAGGGAGACCTCCTGCCTCTTGAAGCAGGGTCAATGAACTTTGGGACGGCAGCTCAGCATCTCCATTCCAGCAGGAGAGAGAAGCTTGGTCTAGGCTTGCTTTTCAAGGAATACATGTCAAAGAATTTTTGGGCTATGAAGACTGAATCAACTGATTGTACACAAAAAGAAAAGGAGGACTTGTGGCACCTTAGAGACTAACAAATTTATTTGAGCATAAGCTTTCGTGAGCTACAGCTCACTTCATCGGATGCTGTAGCTCATGAAAGCTTATGCTCAAATAAATTTGAGTACTCCTTTTCTTTTTGCGAATACAGACTAACACCATGAGCTGTAGCTCACGAAAGCTTATGCTCAAATAAATTGGTTAGTCTCTAAGGTGCCACAAGTACTCCTTTTCTTTTTGTGAATACAGACTAACATGGCTGCTACTCTGAAACCTGTGATTGTACACACTATTATTGTACTATAAAAGTGTATAGAATAAGGTCTTTTATGAAAGCCTGCGACACTCTGTTGATTAACGTCATTGTGAACTGTCTGTATTACCACTACGGGAGGAATTATGGATACTCACTGATATCATGCTTTAACCAGAGTTTTCCTCCCTGGGAAGGCAGCAATCTAACTGTCTGCAAAGTAAATTAAGCATTGTGGAATCAAAACAATGGAGGCTGTATTTACATACGAATCAGCAGGGAGATGGGAAGACCACAGGAAAGGAAGGACAGCAGGAAGCATTTCTGCCTCTTGTAACAGGGTCAATGAACTTTGGGAGATATAAGCAGCGACAGAAAGGCACTTTGGTAGCCATCACTTGGGGGATTAAAGGGGCCAGAGTTCTTGGAATCACAGAACATTGGATCCTTCACCCAAGGGGGCTGAATTCTCTGGGAACCGAACACAGGTGAGAAACCTGCCTAGGCAAAGATTGTAACTGCTGAAATTAAGTTTTAGCCTTAGAAATATAGTTTTTACTTGTGTTTGTTTGTAACCATTTCTGTCTTTACTCCTTATACTTGGGATCAGTTAAACCCATGACTTTTACTATAAACCAGTTCAGGCCTGTGATTAAATAAGAGTCTTTGTCAAACCCCAGTTCAATTTACGAGCTGTAGCATATTATCTCTTTAAAGGAGTAACAAACTGAATAATTTCTGGGAGTGTTCCAGGAGAGGGCTGGGCACCACAGGGAGATGTCTCTGGGGAACTCAGGAATTGGGGTTTGTTGTTTGTTACCTACAAGGCAAGATCTGGGCTGTCAGAGCCCTGAAGAGTTTGCTGGTAAGGCAGACAAGCTGATGCATCAGGGAGTTGTCACACAGCAAAACTCTGACTTGCTGAGAGGGGATAACACAGTAACTCTCAATTCTGGGAAAACCCAGCAGATTGTCACAGGGCAGATGACGGTGTTGGGAAAACTCGGGATTGGGAGGGTTTTGGGGTCACTCTGCTGTACTGGAAGGGCAGAGGGGTCATGCCCTAACACCCGTTTGTGAGCCCCGACTGGGAACCAATGGTCCGCAGAGGGCCAGCATAGGACCATCCATGCTGAAGGATGCAGTGGGATTACATGGTGCACAGAAATTGGCCCTGTGCACAAGGGTGTATTGCGCCCTATTTGCATTTATTTCAACAGAAGATTCAAATCTGGAGAGATCCCAGTCCAGCAAAAACTGAGAGATACAGTAAATCTCCTCCAATAGGTGATCCCACCTCCTAACTGATTGCTTTAAAGTAGCCCCATAAATCAATGGGCATTAAATAGCCACCCTTCAAGAAGGCTAAAGATCTAGTCAAATGAGGTCAGCACTTTATAGAATCCCATTACCAGTACCTGGCTGCCAAGAAGCAATGGAATACAGCGGGTATGTGCCATTCCCAACCTGCTCTGAAATACAATCCACACTCTGTGTTAAGCTAAAACTCACACCCTTCCTGGATTTGGTTAACAATAATACAACAAAGTTCTGATCAGTCCTCCCCAGGCTTGGCTGTTCCTAGGATTCCTCCCTGAGGCGTGCTCAACCCACGCCCTAGATCCTCTTTTTCTGGAGAGGATTACCAGCAGTCAAAAAAGCAAACAGAATGTTGGGAATCATTTGGAAAGGGATAGATAGTAAGACAGAAAATATCATATTGCCTCTATATAAATCAATGGTACACCCACATCTGGAATCCTACGTAAAGATGTGGTCGCCCCATCTCAAAAAGATATGTTGGAATTGGAAAAAGTTCAAAAAAGAGCAAGAAAAATTATTAGGAGTATGGAACGACTTCCGTATGAGGAGAGATTAATAAGACTGGGACTTTTCAGGTTGGAAAAGAGACAACTAAGGGGGGAGATGATTGAGGTCTATAAATCATGACTGCTGTGGAGAAAGTAAATAGGGAAGTGTTATTTACTCCTTCTCATAACACAAGAACTAGGGGTCACCAAATGAAATTAATAGGCATCTGGTTTAAAACGAATAAAAGGAAGTATTTCTTCACACAACTCACAGTCAACCTGTGAAACTCCTTGCCAGAGGATGTTGTGAAGACCAAGACCATAACAGGGTTCAAAAAAGAACTAGATAAGTTCACGGAGGATAGGTCCATCAGTGGCTATTAGCCAGGATGGGCAGCGATGGTGTCCCTAGCCTCTGTTTGCCAGAAGCTGGGAATGGGCGACAGGGTGGATCACTTGATGATTACCTGTTCTGTTCGTTCCCTCTGGGGCACCTGGCATTGGCCACTGTTGGAAGACAGGATACTGGGCTAGATGGACCTTTGATCTGACCCAGTATGGCCGTTCTTATGTTCTTATATCCAGGTGACAAGCCATCTGCCTCAGTGAGTCAGCAGAACCCACTTCACGCTTTCCTGGCAGGATCAAACACCCGATAGCAGGAAAGGGGTGTTTCAGGCAAACTGCCAGCCTGTTACAGACTCTGCAATTCACCAGAAAAGTTCTCTGTACACCAACAGAAAGTGGGAATGTTAGAATCAATTAGAGATTTCAGTGAAACCTGTTTAACAAAATCCACCTAGAATCTCTATTTAAAAAAAAAAAAAAGCGAGGACAAACTCTCAAACAAATTTGGCCCCAATAAATACAGCACAAAGTGGAAGGCGGGGCTAGTGGTTACATCATTGAGCACTGCAAGAGCTGGATTCCATTCCCAGCTCTCCCACAGTCTTCCTGGAATAAGTATCACAGGGGTAGCCTTGTTAGTCTGGATCTGTAAAAGAGGCAAAGAGTCCTGTGGCACCTTATAGACTAACAGACGTATTGGAGCGTAAGCTTTCGTGGGTGAATACATCCGACAAAGTGGGTATTCACCCACGAAAGCTTATGCTCCAATACGTCTGTTAGTCTATAAGGTGCCACAGGACTCTTTGCTGCTTTTTCCTGAAATAAGTCATTTAATCCATCTGTGCCTCAGTTCTAGAGCTGTAAAATGGGCATGATGAAAATACTTTCTTTCTCCTTCCATTTAGGCTGCAAGATCTTTAGGCAGGGATGGTTCCCCTAGCCTCTGTTTGCCAGAAGCTGGGTATGGCAACAGGAGATGGATCACTTGATAATTACCTGTTATGTTCATTCACTCTGAAGCACCTGGCATTGGCCACTGTCAGAAGACAGAATATTAGGCTAGATGGACCTTTGGTCTGACCCAGTGTGGCCGTTCTTATGAAGCATCTGTGTCTTATTATGCCTTTGTACAGTGCCTGGTACAATGGGGCATTGATCTCAGATGGAGTCTTCAGTCACTACCATCAAAAAAGCATTAATAGTGATACAAACCCATATTCTGTTTTTTCCTTCTTTAAATGTTATTTTAGAATGTTACATTTATGAAAATTGGGTAAATTTGTGTATCCCACTTACAAAAAACTAATCGTAACAGCTGGAATTAATCTGTTATTTGAGCATCAGTAAATATTTATTGGTCTTTTGGCTAATAATTCTAAATGTCTATGTAGGCACAGCTTTCAGGTTTTATAGAAACAGGCGACTATAAGTCCTATGACCATTAGAAATATTTCCATATTTTTTTAAGCAAATTTTGGAGGGGTTCGGATTTAAAATATGCCTCTGCAGCAACTGCAACCCAGACATCGCAGTGCTATGATACTACAGGAGTGCTAAAAAGTGAGAACGTCGAGAAAACAAAAGTTCTATGGACCAGTCCAGAACTAAGGGGACATTAAATAAAACTGAAAGGCAGCAAATTCAAAACTAATTAAATGAAAATACTTGTTCACAAAACACATAATTAGACTGTGGAACTCATTGCCACAAAGTATTATTGAGGCCAAGGGTTTAGGAGGGTTCAAAAAGAAGGAATGGGACATTTATGTGAAGAACAATAGAAGTTCTGGCATTCACAGTTCAAGCAGGATTTCGATGGTGGAGGGTTCAAAGCAGAGCCATGAGAATGATAAAAGGATTGGAAAACACACCTTATAGTGAGAGGCTCTAGGCACTCCGTCTGTTTAGTTTATCAAAGAAAAGGTTAAGGGGTGACTTGTTCACAGTCTATAAGTATTTACAGGAAACAAAAATTTAGTGAGTGGTCCGTCCATCTAGCAGAAACAGGTCTAACACTATTCAATGGCTGGAAGTTGAAGCTAGACAATTTCACACTGGAAATAAGGCAAATTTTTTTTACGGGGAGGGTAATTAACTATTGGAACAACCTACTGAGGGTCATGGTGGATTCTCCATCATTGGCAACTTTAAAAAATCAAGATTGGATGTTTTTCTGAAAGATCCGCTCTACTTCAAACAGGGATTAATTCAGGGCAGTTCTATGGCCTGTGTTATACATATGAGCTGATCACAATGGTCCCTTCTCGCCTGGGAATTTATGAATAACATCCAGAGTTATAATAATTAATGATAAAAGAGCTAACAAGACTTTGGGAAGGGATCTAAACCCTCTGGCTCCAGGACACAAGAAACATCCCTGGGGACGGGTTATCTTATCACTGCCTACATTGTGATAAAGTGTCTTGTATCTGTCCCTGAAGCAGCTAGTACTGGCCACTGTCAGAGAGAGGGTATTGGGACACATGGGCGAGTGGTCTGAGCTGCTCTGGCAATTCCTATGTTCCTATTTTTGTTGTCTAAAGTTAACAGGACAAGAGAAGAAACAAACAGCAAAAATGGTAAAAACTGCACAGGATCATCCCTTCGTAACCATCTGTGGTGTTACCGCCACCTCAGGCAAGGACATTCGTAACCAGACAATGCCCTTTCATTGCTGCTCTGTGCTGCACTGACTGTAACCTACACTTATGGGGCTCTGGACTTGAACAGTTCCTGTGCTTGATGGCCATTGCCAGCTCCCTCTGGTCAGCCAGGGCACCAGAAGACAGAGGAGGAGACGCAAAGATGTTGCCTGTTCCTCCATGCACCAGCAGTGTGGGCAGGAGGGGAAACAAATGGTTTCCTGGGGCCCCTGTAGACACAACAGGCTGAAGAGCCACTGCTGGCTCTCCCTTGGCTCCAACAGGGACCAAGGGGAAGCCTGGCTAGCATCTACCGCAGTGACATAAAGCAATGAGCAAATATCCCTCGACCCCCTTATTAAAATGAAGGCTCTCTGCAAAACAAACAAACAGGCTGCGTGGTATGTGCAAAACCTTCTCCCTGACTAGAGAGGATTTGGTCCAGCAAGTCTATTTCTGGGACCTGTTTCCTTCACTGCCAGGTCTTCATCTTGGAGCACGGCACACTCCGTGTAGCACAGACACGGATCAGGCCGAGGCAGGTTCTAACATTTGCTTAGCAGGTATATTCTTCCTAACCATGGAGGACCACAGTATTCAAGTCCACAGGCCGCAGAATGTTGATTCTTGTAGTGAGTTTATTTCTTTAGTCAAATATTTATTTAAAAAGGGGCTCTCTACTACCCATACGGGATTTGTCAACATTGGTGCTCAGCAAAGCTGTACGCTAGGCAGGTTTGTTCACCTAAAGACGAAAGAGCCTTTGAAAGAGACTTAATTGCATTCTGAGGCACTGGCCCAGTATTTAACATACCCCAAAAGTCCTCACCCTTTTACCTAAGTGCCCTGTTGTTGCTGAAAAATAGAATCTACTTGCTCATCTGATCTAGGGTTGCTCAAAGCCTAGTTCCTCAGTTGGTGATTCACAGGCTCATGCACCCAGAAAGCTGAACATAGTCTGAACGAGCTGTGGTTAAAAGTAGTGTTACAGCCTGAGTCACTGAATGGCGGCGTTTCATGTAGTCCCATAAATTCTATTTCTTAACATAAAGCAATGTCCAGTCTTTAGTTGCTTTGGGGCAAGCCGCAAGGGAGTTTCGTCTGTGCCAGGCTCTCTCTAACCAGAGTCAGGTTTTGGGGCAGAGCTGCTCCCTGGGAACTGGGCATTCATAGAATCATAGAATATTAGGGTTGGAAGAGCCCTCAGGTGGTCATCTAATCCAACCCCTTGCTCAAAGCAGGACCAACCCCAACTAAATCATCTCAGCCAGGGCTTTGTCAAGCTGGGCCTTAAAAACCTCTAAGGATGGAGATTCCACCACCTCCGTAGGTAACCGATTCCAGGGCTTCATCACCCTCCTAGTGAAATAGTTTTTCCTAATATCCAACCTAGACCTCCCCCACTGCAACTTGAGATCATTGCTTCTTGTTCTGTCATCTGCCACCACTGAGAACAGCCGAGCTCCATCCTCTTTGGAACCCCGCTTCAGGTAGTTGAAGGCTGCTATCAAATCCCCCCTCACTCTTCTCTTCTGCAGACTAAATAAGCCCAGTTCCCTCAGCCTCTCCTCATAAGTCATGCGCCCCAGCCCCCTAATAATTTTCGTTGCCCTCCGCTGGACTCTCTACAATTTGTCCACATCCCTTCTGTAGTGGGGGGCCCCAAACTGGACGCAATACTCCAGGTGTGGCTTCACTAGTGCCGAATAGAGGGGAATAATCACTTCCCTCGATCTGCTGGCAATGCCCCTACTAATACAGCCCAATATGCCGTTGGCCTTCTTGGCAACAAGGGCACAGTGCTGACTTATATCCAGCTTCTCTTCCACTGTAATCCCCAGGTCCTTTTCTGCGGAACTGCCGCTTAGCCAGTCCGTCCCCAGCCTATAGCGGTGCATGGGATTCTTCCGTCCTAAGTGCAAGACTCTGCACTTGTCTTTGTTGAACGTCATCAGATTTCTTTTGGCCCAATCCTCCAATTTGTTGAGGTCACTCTGAACCCTATCCCTACCCTCCAGCATATCTACCTCTCCCCCCAGTTTAGGGTCTTGCTGAGGGTGCAATTAATCCCATCATCCAGATCATTAATAAAGATGTTGAACAAAACCAGCCCCAGGACCGACCCCTGGGGCACTCCACTTGATACTGGCTGCCAACTAGACATCGAGCTGTTGATCACTACCCGTTGAGCCCGACAATCTACCCAGCTTTCTATCCACCTTAGAGCTTTCTATCCACCTTAGCATTGGTGTTTGAGCATTGGTGTTTGAGCAGATCGACGGAGGAGTTTGCGTGCATGCTGTTTGTGACCACCTCTGTTCCAGGACTTGTGTATGCGAGTAAACAAATAAATTACACTAACAATATACCCTGACTCCACATACCAGATACTTTTCCAACAAGAATGGGAGCTGAAAGGCTCTGAGCTTCAGTACTACATGCAGAGGGGAGGCAACCATGGATTGAAATAGGCGGGGGAAACTCTCACTGCACCAGCCACAGAGGAGAGGGAATTCACCCACACCTACGAGTGATGGAGGGCTCCTGCTGCTTTTAGCAGAAGAGAAGGAGCTGAACTCCCAGCCTCACTTTTAACCCCTGTGGTGCAAGATCAAGTCACCTCTGTACGCATGTGAGCAGGCAGGGCATTTGCCAAACAGAGGTGCAGGTTAGGTCAATGTCGGGAGCCTTGGGTTGGTTAGAGGGGTGGTGGGGAACGTCTCAGTCACTCATCGCACATTTGCAGTGTCTCTTTGTAACTTTCATGCAATTATCTAATAGGGATCTTGAATTCATACAAAAGCGGGCATAGGTCTATTTATAAACTAATCCCTCACAGGTTAATAGGATATAATTGGCTGTTGCGTATTACGGTCTGGTAATCCAGACCAGATTACTGGTGCACGAATCTGAGTGCTGGAATATAACAGACATACACGCCACCACCATCCTCATGTCAAATCACTACCATTGTCTGGCCTGGATCCTGCTGCCTGCTCTTCCCCGGAGCAGCACTGAACATCACACATCACAGCGTGAGCAGTGCCAGCAGCCACAGCCTTTCGAAGCTTTGAGATTAGAGAGAGAGAAAGGAAGCAAGCAGGGGCCTGCAGAACCAAGGTGTCCCAGCCAAGGCTCTGCTTGTCTCCAAAACTGCACCCATCCTGTACTACCGGGCACGACCCGATGAGCAACGAACGCACACACTCTCCCCCGCACCCTTCCAAACCCACAGATGCTGAAAGGTTTCTTCCAGCAAAGCAAACCCCATGTGGTTGAGACAGTGCTGTGGCTCTCCCAGGCCCAGCCATGTTTACACTGTCTCTGTATTAACTGCTCAGTCTATTGCAGGAGACTCGTACCAAGGAGCCAATCCCAGAAGGTGGAATAAGAGCGTGGCACAGAGCAGCACTGGTATAAGTCGAGTCAGCTCTTTATTGCCTGGCATGGGGCAAGGTTACTAAAGATTAACACCCCCTGTCACATGGCAGGGGTCAGGATCCACTGGCTCCAATTCAATGCAAATATAGCCGCAACTAAAAATAACCGCCACACGCCTAACCCAGCCAACAACACGCACAAACACGCATCCAGTCGCTAGCCCAGAGGTTAGGGCCAACGACCTGAATCCCCCAACAGACCAGAGGGTTATTCTGCCTCTCGCTGCTCTCTCTGGACCGCAAAGGCTTTTCTGATCCCAGGGTCACTTCTTCTCAGAGCAGGCTGTCACGCTGCTGACGGGAGAGCTGCCAACCGCCCTGGTTGTTTTCCGTGGTCACTGACTGGGTGGGCATATGTTAATTCTGTTAGCAGCACGCTGTCTCCCCTCTCCCCCTTCCCAGCCACACTGGCACCAAGAGAGAGGCACCAAATAGCTCCACCGTCAGGGAACCAAAATTCCACCGCTGCCCAGGCTTAAAGGGGCCAACACCACCCTAAAAAGGTTTCTCTTCCTTTAGAAGTCTCTTCAGCCACCTAAAGGGGTCACTGAGACCAAGGCGGGCGAGGGGAGAAGAGCAGGGGCTTGTCAAGTGCTCTCCCCTCCAGGAAAAGAGGCAAGCGTAATGAGGCGGAGGACCCGACTGTAACCCCTTAGCGTGGCCGAATGCACAAGTGCATGTCACGAGCAGCACAGAGCCTGGGTCAGGGCTGAATCCTGGCTATGCAAGAAGGCACTGCCGATCCCCTCCACGGTGGGAGATTAGACTAAAGCAAGTGGCCTGGTTGTTCAAGAAGCTGCAGCTGTACAGGGAGCAGCATTTGTCCCTTCCGATCGCTGGGGCTGTGACTGGAAAAGTCTGCTGGGCCCATGGCAGGTCACGGGATATTCGACCTTACAGACCCGCCTACTACTTACTTCCCAACGCCTTCCCCACTTCCACCCCTCAGTGGAGTTAGTGGCCAATAGCTCGTGAAAGTCAGAGATTAGTGTCTGAGGCCATTTCTAAGACGGAACTTCAAGCTTCATAGACAACAGCTGCTAAAATCATACACTGAACTTTCCGATTTATTTGGGCATAAGCTTTCGTGAGCTTATGCCCAAATAAATTTGTTGGTCTCTAAGGTGCCACAAGGACTCCTCGTTGTTTTTGCTGATACAGACTAACATGGCTACCACTCTGAAACCTGAAGTTTCTGAGGAGCTCAAAGCTCTTCACAGATATTAATGAGCTAAACTTCAAAGCTCCTTTGTGAGAGCAGAGGTGTCATCTCCCTTTTATAGATGGGGAAGTTGAGGCACAGGGCGGGGACGTAACACACCCACAAACTCAAAGAGGAAATCAGCGAGGCCCACATTAGAGCTTTGATCCTGCAATTACATTGCTTAACCTTATCGACCATCCTTCCTCCCCCCTTCCCGCCCCGATCTGCAGTCACAGCACCTCTGGGAGGTAGCCTGGGGCATGTCCTGAAATGCAGGCAGGGAGGTTAAGAGACGCCTCCAGCCACACGCAGCATCTGAGATGGGATTTGAACTTTAGAAGGCCTGGCTCCCAGACCACAAGACACCACTCCCGCAGCACTGCGCAAGCAAGGCGGCAGGTGGAGAGAGACTGTGAACCGCCCAGCACGCAACACAGACAGCCAAAGCGACACTTGGACTTTTTGTTCCCCCCTAAATTTTAACTAGTGCTCAGGGTTTACATTCCTGTTCTGCAGCCTCTGGGGAAATCATCTCAGCACAACTCCCTCTTCCTCACCCCCACCCCCACACCCCTCCAGCCAGGGGGCGCTTAGCCAGGCTCCCTGCTAATTAGCTCCCAAAACAACCTATCATCTTCTCAGTGAGGCGTCTCACAGGGAAACCACAATGATTCATCAGGAACAGCAGCAGCCACTGTTCTGGGCCCTGCATGTCCGATGCCTATTCCTCACCCATCACGTCCACACTCCCTGGAAGAAACCCAGTGACCAGAGGCCAGGAAGTCACAAGGTTCCCCTCTTCTGCCTTCCCTCAGGGCTCACACTCAAAGCTTTCCAAAGCAGGGAGCTGGGGGGGTGCCAGGCCTGGAACACACCGTCAGCGTCTCAGCACAGTGCAGTAAGCAGAGAGGCGAGACCAAGTCCCCTCAGAGCCACTGCCTGCCCAAGCCTGTTCTGAAATCTAAATCCAGCTCTGTCATCACAAAGCCTGCCCTTCCCGCTGCCCCAGCCCAGGGCTTACAGCTTCCTCTCGCCTGCCTCTGAAGCTCCTTTCCTGGGCAGCGGCCTTGCCAACCAATGGGCAGAAAAAGGAAGGTGCCCCTTTATAATTTATTATTAGTTGGCTCTGCGGTCCCCCAGCTGAGGTCTGCAGAGTGCTGTGCGGAGAACCGGCTGGTCACCTGACGCCGGCTCCTCCTCCTAATTTTCGGCAGCTAAATTGCATTAATAAAGCACACAATACACAAGTGTCCTAATATCACTCTACTGCATGAGCAACGGTTGCAGTTGCCACAGGGAGATTATGAGATTGTGAATGAGAAGGGCGTGGATGGTTGTGAATGGGACAGGCAGGCAATGGGGAACAGAATGCGAAGTGTCCATAAGGCAATCTCTAGTAAGATGAGCACAGCTTTGTTACAAAGCCTGAGAACCCCTTATTTCAACTGTAAGATTTTGGGGAGTTTTGCTTGATGAAGTGCCACAGAATTTGCTCTTTTCAAGAGTGACAAATGATTCCAGGGGCCCAACTTGAGGTTCCTTAAGAACAGGCCTGATTTTTGGAAAGCGCTGAGCACCCACTCTTTGAGAATTAGCTTGAGACATCTCAAATTGGGCATTCGCAACCACTAGTCACTTTTTGGCCTCTCTTTGTCAAGCGCCCTGCCTCTACTTTGCTCCACAACGCTTCCCATCATGTGAACAACGCTAAATAATGTATTATTGTGGACAGGTAAGTAGAAAAGAAACTCACACTCAACTATCCTTTTGTTTGATATGCAGGTGGACTTTGAATTTTTAAGTCTGCAGATTGATTTCTCTTATTGGAGTGTTACATGTATTTATTATTTTGTTAAAAATAGCTTCCCCATGTCGAATGGCTTCGGGCCAATACAGAACCCAGCAGGGGACATTGTGAAACCACAGTTGACAGGAGACTGCTAGAAGCACCACTGTTCCTGAACAGACTCTTCTAAACCAATAACGAACCACGCTAGTGAAGTGAATGTGCTAGTATAGCAGGGCCCTCTAGTGGGTCATAAATAGAACTGCTTTACTGCGTGTCAAAGTCCCTAGACTGATAACAGCTAACGGAGAATCTCCTTTCCCTCCGATGGTGGCGATCTGTGCTTTTAGAGCAGGAGAATCCAAGTTCTCGCTCTGTTGTAAAGTGCAGAGTGGAGCGCAGTATAGCATACATCTACACTGTACAGTTAACCCAGGCTTTTAGTAGGGTTTTAGTCTTAACCCCACTACTGTCTACACAGAAAAACCTTTGGCCTGGATACAGAGGGGCTTTAAGCTTGGGCTAGCTCAGTCGGCTGCAGTGTAGGTTAGAGCCCGAGTTCCCCTTTAATTCAGGATGGAATTCACCACCTTTGCAATGAGGGTGCCTGCAAAGTCTCTAGCGCTGACCGTCCTCCAATGCCTTCCGACAAGTCCCTTGAAGGACAGGCAAGCTCTCCTGCAACTGACATAACTGACTGGGAAAGAATCCTAAAGCTTCTCAGCACAAAGACCCAGGAGCTATGGCCCCAGCCACACCCAGGCAACTACAGAACCAGTGAACACACAGGTAGGACTTTGCAGTAGGGACGCTTGCTCCTGGGCTAGACTGACTCGGGTGCTGACCAATGAGGTTAACTGTGCCGTGTAGACACAGCCCTAGTGACAATGCTGGTGTTCCCAGGTGGCTAACGATTTGTTCCAGTGCAATCAGACCCTTGCCTTGACCCAGATCAATAGCTATTTATACAAGATCTACCCTTCTTCCAAAATTTCTAAACTGCTTTGTTCTAGTCATTGTCAGCGTCAGGTATTTTAAAAAGTGAGTCAATATCTCAGTCATTTTAGTCATCAAACTCTCATCTCCATTTCATTCACTGGCCTAATTTCCACTCAGTGTTTCCTTCCCCCAATATACCTGTTAGAGCCTCTCTATTTTTTCCTGCCTTTATCTTTTCCCTGCGCCTTGATACTGACTCTCAGACCTGCTTTGATTGCCTTTTCCACTCACAGTTGAGGTATTTGACTATTACTTCCTTGACCAGACACTGCTGCAGCCACATTGGCCACTGCTTGTTCCGAGTATCTCTTTTCAGAGGTTGTGGAGTTTGATTTGGTCTGGTGTCTGCTGAGATTCCCCTGCCTTCTTCTCCCCAGGTTAATTTTAATTCTCCCTTTGGTTGCAGATTTAATTTTCCCAAACCGTCTCTCCTGAAATCTTATTCCCTTGGACTGCTTCATTCCCTGCTCCTGCTCCTAGGGTAGGGAATGCAAGAAGCTGCTGTTCACTGGTAACAAACTCCATTATTATTTCCTTGCTCTCAGGCACGTCTTCCTTCATCCATACTGATCAGGTGCTGAGAAGAGTTCCAGCCAGAAGCATAAATATCAAGCGTCCTGTAATGTTCACCTCCAGGCCAGGGGCAGCTGAAGCCTTTCAGTATTTGTCAGATATCAGCAAGGTATCAGTTCCTTATGCTGTGGCTGCTCTGTGCTCTCTCTGATCCTAGCAACGCCAGCGACTGCAAGCCATACACAGAGTCAGGACTTTGGTATCACTCAGTGGTGGCCAACCTGTGGCTCCGGAGCCCCATGCGGCTCTTCAGAAGTTAATATGCGGCTCCTTGTACAGGCACCGACTCCGGGGCTGGAGCTACAGGAGCCAACTTTCCAATGTGCCTGGGGGTGCTCACGGCTCGACCCCTGGCTCTGCCACAGGCCCTGCCCCCGCTCCACCCCTTCCTGCCCCCTCCCCTGAGCCTGCCGTGTCCTCACACCTTTCCCCTCCCTCCCAGAGCCTCCTGCATGCCATGAAACAGCTGACTGGGAGGTGCAGGGAGGGAGGGCGAGGCGCTGATCGGCTGCCGGTGGGCAGGAGGCGCTGGGAGCGGGGTGGGGGAGCTGATGCGGGGCTGCTGATGTGTTACTGTGGCTCTTTGGCAATGTACATTGGTAAATTCTGGCTCCTTCTCAGGCTCAGGTTGGCCACCCCTGGTATAGCTCAAGGGAGACAGAGAATAAAAACCAGCACTGAAAGCAATTGCTTTATGGAGTAATCTGTGCCAACAACTCACAAGTGACCCTACAATAGCAAATGATGCATCCAACTGTGTGCTCATCCAAAGTAACTCTACAATAACAAAGGGCACACAGACTAGCTCCGCAATAACAAACCTGCACACGGTGCCCAGTACTCACAAACTACCCCACTGCCTGCCTGTTTACTGGGAGGACAAAGATGTATTTCATAAGAATTTTCAGATTTCAGGTGCAATCTAACAAGATTGGGAACAAGCATATAAATATTAGTTGGAAAATACCATGCAAATGATCCAGGAAATTCTGCAAGGAAGCGGCAGGGTTTCATAGGTTATAAAGTCAGAAGGGACCATGGTGATCAGTTAGTTGGACCTCCTGCATAACACAAGACCAAGAACTCCCTGAAATTAATTCCTGTTGGAACTAGAGCAGCTCTTTTAGAAAAACACCTGGTCTTGATTTAAAAATGTCCAGCAATGGAGCATCCACCACGACCCTTGGTAAATTGTTCCAAAGGCTAATTACCTTCACGGTCAACGTTGGACGCCTTATTTCCAGTCTGAATTTGTCTAGCTTCAGCTTCCAGTTCTTGGATTATATAAAAGCTTTCTCTGCTAGATTGAAGAGCCTGCTAGTACCAAAATTTCTGTTGCCCATGTAGGTACTTACAGACCGTGATCAGGTCACCCCTTAACCTTCTCTTTGATAAGATGAAGATTGAGCTCCTAGAGCCTCTCACTGTATGCCTGGTTTTCCAGTCCTTTAATCATTTCTGTGGATCTTCTCTGAATGCTTTCCAGTTTGAGTCTGGGACTGGCCTGACTGTCTGGTGGTAAGATCTGCACAGCCAGCCTGAAGAGCCAGGTTCGGCTCCCTGCTCTGGTCTCTTGTTCCCAAATCTCTGAGCATCCCCCATGGGAAGAGGGAACACCTCACATCACTCAGGAGATTGAGAAACAGCACGAGTGTTCTCCAAATGGAGCCTCATCCAGTCCCCCTTGGGCAGAAGGGGAGTAGCTGCAGTATGGGGTGTGATAAGGGGGTAAGAGAGATTCTCAGGGTTCTGCAAAGGGATGGGACGGCACTCTACTCTGAAACAAAGGGGGAAAAAGTGATGTTGAAAACCAGGTTCCCCTGAAATCTGAGTCCCTGCCCCTGATGGGATCATGATAGATGGAATCACAGTTCTCTTTAGACAGGAAACATTTATTAGAGAAAACCGGTACTAGCTACAGACACAAACAAACAGGCTTCCACACAGCTTGAGTTCCAGCTTTGCCTTCCTGATTTACCAGTGACCCACCCTGACTGGAGCTCTACAAAGCACACAGAGCCACCTAGTGACTGAATACTACACTACAAGTATGGAGTGGAAATCTATCAACTTCATGAAAAACCTCGTACAGATACAGACAGACATCATCTTCCTTTCCAAATGCAAACAGATAGACATCGTACCAAATTAGTCTCTAAGGTGCCACAAGTACTCCTTTTCTTTTCACACTACAAGTAAATATAACAGACAAGGGTGGGTGAGGTAATATCTTTTACTGGACCAGCTTCTGGTGGTGAGAGAGAGACACGCTTTGGAGCTACACAGAGCTCTCCTTCGGGTCTGAGGAAAAAGGGGTCATATCTAAATACAAAGTCACACAGATGTTTTAGCATAAGTAGTTAGCACATATTCTAAGGGGCCATTCAAGGTGAAGTGGCCCGTTAACACCCCTGTAAGACATAGGACCAAAAAGGGGGGGTTAGTCGGTTACAGATTGTTGTAACAAGACACAAATGCAGTGTCTTTATGGATTTTCAGTGTCTAGCAAAGTTATAAATTTAACTCCCAGGCTTGGTTTTTGAAAGTGTTGTGCAGGTTTCTTTTGGGGATGAGGACAGAGTGATCAACAGAAGATATCAAATTTCGCCATCTGAAATGGAAACTCTACAACATGAAGAAAAAGGAAGCAAAACTTAACCATGACATCTACTTCCTGGGCAAATCATCATCCCCAAAGGTCTCACCCTCTATAACACTCTGACCAGGGCCATCCCTAGCCATTTTGGTGCCCTACGCAGCACCCCCTGTGGGGGGAGGGGGGGCGGGCAGGCCTCCGTGGGAGGGGAGAGGGGGCTGGCCCCAGGCCTCCGTGGGGAGGCGGGAGCGGGCTTAGGCAGTGCCGCCCAGAGGATTCAGGGGGCCTGAGGCAAAGCAATTTTGGGGGCCCCTTCCGCTGCCGAGGAAGAGAGGGACTGAAAGACCCGCCGCCGAATTGCCACCGAAATTGCCCCCACCCTGTCTGCGGGGACCGGGGTCTGGGGCAAATTGCCCCACTTGCCCGCCCCTCTGGGCGGCCCTGGGCTTAGGGGGCAGGGCAGGCCAGACCCCGCATTCACGGGGCGGCGGGAAGTGGAGTGACCCAGCCCCAGCCCGCTCCGCTCTGCTCCCCTGGCTCCCAGCCTTGGAACTGGGGGGCAGAGGGGAAACTGCCCCCCAGCACTCACCAGTGGCGCGGCTGGGAGCCGGCAGAGCAGAGCAGGCTGCGACCGGGTCGCTCTTATCACTGCCAGTGCCTGCAGGGCGCCCGACCCCTGCTGCAGTCCTCAGGGGAGTGGAGGCGGGGCTGGGGCGGAGCAGGGGCGGGGGCCATGGGGAAGAGGTGGGGCAGGGGCTGGAGCAGCACACAGCTGCGTAGGGCACCAGGAAAGTTGGTGCCCCAAATTTCCTGGTGCCCTACGCAGCTGTGTACTTTGCATATGGGTAGGGACGGCCCTGACTCTGACCACTACAGACAACTCCAAACCCACTTATGCTAAACTAGCTGTTTGGTCTTGGATTTAGCTGTGACACTCTTAGCACCCTTCCCAGACCTCGCGAAGAGTGCTACGAGTATGTCTACACAGCAAAGAAAAACCCACAGCTGGCCCGTGCCAGCCGACTCGGGCTCGCAGGGCTCTGGTTGCAGGAGTATTTCATTGCTGAGTAGACTTCCAGGCTTGGGTTAGAGTCCAAACTCTGGGACCCTGCAGGGTGGAAGGGACCCAGAGCCTGGGCTACATCCCAAGCCTGGAAGTCTACACAGCAGTGAAACACCCCTGTAGCCCAAGAGCCATAAGCCCACGTTGGCTAGCAAGGACCAGCTGCGAGTTTTTCTTTACTGTGTAGATATAGACCCTTTGTAGCTCAAAAGCATGTCTCTCTCTAACCACCAGAAGTTGATCTGATAAAAGATATTACCTCACCTTATCTTCCAATAGTCTGGGACCGACAGGACTACAAGCTGCAACAACACTGCATTACCACACACAGTCATTCACAGCACACAGGCAGGAAGTGGTGGGGAGCACTAAAAGCCTGGGGGCGGGGGGAGGGGGGGTTTAAAAAGCTGAGGCAGCAGAGGTGCCTTGATATACAACCGAGTAGTGTGGTCACCACCAGAGAAAAGATTTGCAGCTCCCTTCTCTGCACTGGGCTCAGCACTGTCAGATCACGCAGCTCTCCAGCTCAGATGAGGAGATTATGTGAATTTACGGTGACATTCTTATGGCTGTTGGAAAATCCGTTTTGAAGTTGGTGCAGAACTGAATCTGCTCACGGTTCACATTGCAGGATAATATGGCATGGCTTGAAAGAAGGGAACCTATAATCATTAGCCAGATTATATCTTCCCAAGAGAAGAGGGTGCCTTATTGGTGAGGCACATTTCTGAGAGTCAAAGGATCTGGGCCCTGCCCATGGAGCAACCACACACACACCTCCTGGGAGTGGTGTTCTGTCCCATCTAGTGGCACCGAGACCACTTAGAGAGCAATTAATGAGTCTGCTCTACAGCCTTAGCTAACAGCGAGTTGGCTTTTAGCTCATGCTGTAGAGACTCATGCACTAAGCTCCAGATGTCCGCGGTTCAATCCTGCCCGTTGACAACTGGGATCTGTCGGCGTTACACTTGCTGTGCAGCCTCAAAGAAGTCATGTAACCTGCAATGGAAAGGAGAACACCACCACCCAGAGAGGGGTTAGAACGCTTAACTCATGTGTGCTTGCAAAGCGCCTGGAGATCCTTGCACAGAAGAGGTTATAGCCCTGCAGAGTTTACTCTAATGGCTTTCATCCTGAACAAAGCACTTCACAGACTGCTTGGTCTCTGTGTATAGAAATCGCTCTACTCATCACAGCAAGGCAGCTGTTGCTGGAGTGGAATGGTACATCCCTTCTGTGCCATCAGCATTACAAAGGGCAGAGAAGAACACCACCCAGCATGCCAGACACTTCAGAGAAGACACACAGTGATGTGGTCACTGAGCCTAAGAGTTTACAATCTAATTACAGACATGATGCAACAGGTGGGAGTAACAAACAAACTTCCCCACACAAAGCCATATAAGAGGAAGTTTAGACCAGCAGAAGGGAAACCGCCTGAGCTGGATGCTGGCTCAGAGTAAAACTCCTGCTCTTGCAAAAAAGCCCCATGGGATCGGTAATGGCCACAAGTGTCAGTTGTAGGTCTCAGCTGAAAGACGGTAACTCCAGCACAACATCCCCATAAACACCACTCTTGTGCATTGGCTCATTGCTGACTCACAGAGGAAAGTGGCTCCTACAGAACCACCCGCACCTCTCCCTACAGCACTGGGGGTTTTCCCTGGATGTCTCCCATCCAAAGACTGACCAGGCTTGTTTCTGCTTAGTTTGCAAGATCACAACCAGAGGTAGGACGGCTGTTGAAGAGAAACAAGAAACTGCTCAGAACAAGCATGTGGCCAGCCAGCATGGAGCCTACTTTCCATCACCCCTCGGGGTATGACCAGCTAGCCCCTGATCTTTCTCAAGAGCCCTGGTCATTCAACATGTGAGCTCCAAAGCCTAAAGGCAGCTCTGATACATTTCCAAGCCTCCTGTCCAGCCTTGATAGCAGGTGCTGAAACAGACCCAGGATCGGCAATTCGCACTTGAGTTACACAGAGCAGGAGTTCAGAGGCCCAGCTGGCTCCATTTAAATGCATCTTGGCCAAGGTAAGGATGGGCCTGATCTGGTAAGTGTGAATCTGGATCTGCACTTTCCCCACTTCTGGGTGTGTTCAGATGCGAGGTGCTGGGTCAGGCCCAAAAAGGGCTGGCTTGGTGGTCCCAGTGCTAGGCCTACAGCACCCAGACTCTTGGAAGCAATGAGTCCTGTCTGGATTGACTGAGCACTTCACAGGGAATAGTACTGTAGCTGTCTGTCTGTCTTCCTAGCATGTCGTAAACATTTACGTCCAGGACATTTAGAGCAATGCACTGAGTTCCATGCAGTACACAGTGAGGGCTACTCCACAGAGACCTGAAAAACGTAGGTCCTGCATCTTCTGTGTGGATGTTAAAGATATGACAGGATTTTTCGTAAGAGCAGGGATTTGCCCTGGCGTTCCTGGCAAAATGTCCCTCTCCCCCGCCTCTTCTGTGTATCATTCACCCCAGAGGTGGCTGCACTTCACTGGCCCTGTGCGGTATAAGGACACGGAAAAGCGCTTTGGGATGAGGTGCTACAGTAGTGCAAAAGCCATGCGCTGACTGCACAATCTGCTTCTGCAGGGAGCTAGTTGCAAAGGCAGATAGTGACTCCTGTCGTGTTGGGTTAATGTTACAGTAGCCAACACACTTCTTGTAGTAGCTACCAGGCAATTCACAGGGCGCTGAAGGCATATTGTGAATCTGCAGAAGTCCCCAGAGGTCCCAGTCAGGATAGGACCCATCTGGTGCTCGGCCTTGTACATGCACATGGTCCCCAGCCCCTAGCTCTGGCTGGGTGTGCAAGGATAAGGAAGAGGGTACAAGAAACCTCCTCCTCATGTGCACATCTGTGCTGGGGACAGTCTCCTCCCACTGCCCATCCTGAGCTCCTGCTTGAGGCTAACATGGGCAGCAACGCTGGCTTTCCCAGTGGGGTGGGACAGCGTCATGGCCATGCCTTCTTCTGCACCAGCCAGCACGGCCAAGGTGGAGATGCTGTACTACAAAGGAGGGCATAGCAATTACTTCTCTGCCACTCATTTCTGGGCAGATCCTGTCTGCCTCAGCATGGAACTTTTGGGGAGCTCCCCTCGGAACAATGCAACCCTCCCCCCGCA
Organism: Chelonia mydas; assembly: GCF_015237465.2. Classification (NCBI taxonomy): domain Eukaryota; kingdom Metazoa; phylum Chordata; order Testudines; family Cheloniidae; genus Chelonia; species Chelonia mydas. The sequence goes on along the minus strand of NC_057851.1, from coordinate 6,023,964 downwards.
AAGAACACCCACCCACCCTCTTGTTTAGAGCCACCACCTAGCCCTGTGATTTGCTCCGTACAGGCTGGCTGAGTTCTCGGGACTGCGTTATGCAGAAGGTCCAACTAGGTCATAATGGTCCCTTTCTGGTCTTAAAGTCTACGAAGCCATTATGTAAGTAAATGAAGTCACTTGTGGCTCTAGTCAACGTGCCCTCAAGGCCCCAGCCTGTTCCCAGGGAAATCAGTGCCAGAGTTTCACCAACAGCTTTAACAGAAGCAGAGCTGGGCCTTAAGTGATGCACTTCCATCTGGAAAGCATGCTCTCTGCTTAGACAGATCCTTTCACTGCTTTAAGACCTGGGCAACCCGGAGCCCACAGGGGTTAATCAGAGCTTTAGTCCTTGTCTCTCCAGAACAGAGAGTAAAGACCAGCCAGGCCCGGGGGGCGGGGGGGGGGGTAGGAGATGGGGCAGGGAATCCTCCTTTGCCAGCAGAAACTCCTATCCCCATCCCATAGCCTCGGACATGAAATCAATGCAGCTTAAGCTCCACAGATGTTGTGCTAAACCGCAGCCTCCATCTGGCTATTACTCTGCAGTATAATCCATGTTAAATAAATCCCAGTCACCTTATGCGGGCTCTACAGGAGCAGAGGCCTTTCAGCTCCCCCCAGACAAGCCAGCAGGTTACGCCAGGGTGGCCCATATGAAGAGAACACGGCACCAGTCACATTCCTGGTTAAGTGACATTAACTCAGCTGCAGTAAGTTCCGGGCACTGCATTACCAGACTGTTAGAAACAAACTGGCGACGAGCAACAACGACGGCTAGGGGCTGGAAGGATCAATAATACTGTAACAAATCCACTGCCAGCTAGGGCTTCTCAGCTGTTGTCACAGGCCACACCAAGGCCTCCTGGAACTTCGTGGCTAGCGCAGGGACAGAACTCAGACCTGATCAACCACAAGCACAGGTCTCTTGAGCTACCAAATCTCCACTAGCAATATAAAGCCTGTGGCCCAAGGGGAGCAGTTCCCCAGGGGCAGAGAGCAGGGCAAAATACACACTAGGCAGTTCATGCCCATACTTTGAACTTTTACAGCATTTTCCAGGGAAGGGAAGCACTGAGCCCCACAACACAGGTGAGAGGGGTGATCTGCAAATTGGGAAGTGGTGCATGGAGATATTAAGTGACTTGTCCTAGGTTACACAGGCATCAGCGGCAGACCTGAGAACAAAACAGACCCAGAGCGGAAGAGAACTTTACCCCAGCCGTTGCCTGTCTTGTCTCCATAGCTCTTTGGGGAAGGGACTGCCTCTTAGGATACGCCGCTACAGCACCTCGCACAATGCGGCCTGATCTCAGCTGCGGGCCTATAAATGCTGCTGTGATAGAAACCATAAATAAGAAAAAACGTTTCCTGCCTCCTGTTAAGGGGTTCTATCCATAACTCCCCTCTCACTCACCTCGACGAGAGCGAAAAAGAGTTAAATACACGTCACTTGGCTGTGTGAAGCGCAAAGGATCCACCGTAAACAAACGTCTGAAGGCTGCAAGCACCGGGGGAGGAGAAGAATTGTTAAGGGTGGCACAAGGGTTTATAAAGTGGGAGTGATGGGCTGAATACCAAGAGACACATCCTGTATCAGGCTATGGGAACCGGTGGGATCCCCGTTGGTTGGGTCACTAGACTGGACCAACAACCCGTGTTATTATGCTGGCGGGAAGAGCACTATGCTGGCCCTGGGGACATGGGCTGGATGATATAACAGGGTTTGTTCTATCTCCAGTGCCTACAAGGCCACGTTGAAAAGGAGACACTGAGCAGACATGCAGAGTGCTCTGATTAGAGAGACAGCTATTGACCAGCAGGAAGCAATTGTTTCAGCAACGGGAGAGCACGTTTCCCCTTGCTGCAGCCATACACTTTGCCAGAGGTTTGGAGAAGGGAGCCCCTCTCTCGTGCTCCTGTGGAGGGGACGTCTCTCTCATTTGGCTGAGCTTGATTTAGAAGCAATATTAAAATGCACATTTGGGCAACTGACTGTGACCGACAGTCGGCCACCAGTCCCCTCTCCCGGGCTTTCCCTCCACTTCGCTCCCAGCTGCTTTGCTCTGGCATTCAGGACCAGGAAGAGGAAGTCCTGCCAGTCAGAGGATCTGCATGCTAGGCAGCATGGAGACGCCCCTGGCTTGTACCAGGCACCTTTGTGCACTGGGGCCACTGGCATGAAGACCGTGTTATGAAGCGATATTCAGCGGGCTTGTTTTTAAAGCCTCCCTGGAGTCGCCCCAGCCTCACAGACCTGGCCTCTCCCTCTTGCTGCTCCTGCACCAGCCTCCTCCATCCCTAATGCAACCCGTTAGGAGTGGGATGGAGATGGTGGAAGACGCACTTATTTGCCACGTGCTTCCTTGCTAAAGAAGAATACATGGAGGCCTGGCATCTTCCCCTGCTCCCCATCTAGCCTGACCCTTAAACACCCAGCCCTGCCAGAGGAGCAGCAGCGGAGATGGGCCAGACTGGGAATGGTGGGGGTGTCTCTTTACTCTGAGCACCTACAGACCGCAGTGGTGGGTGCGAGATTCAATAGTCCCCATGCCGTCGGGGAGCAGAGCAACGAGCCCAAGTGAAATGAAAACACTGAGGGTCCACCCAGGGCCAGGCAGGGCAAGGATGAGTCGTGGGCTGGTTTAGTGCCCCCTTGTGAGGCACCCAGCAAGCCCTGGGGCTGGGGAAGCAGGACGGGAGAAAGGAGCAGGGCAGGAGAAAGGAGCAGGGCCCAAATCAGGGCACACAGAGGGGCTGCACAGGACACCTGCCTCAATGCAAGGAAACTTGGTGTTTTAGGGTAGGACGAGAGGAACTGGGGGCACTGCTGCCCTGGGTGGCTCTGCCCTCCCCGGCCAGCTGGGGTGTGACACACACCAGGCTTTCCCTGCTCCTCTGAGGCAAGGCATTCTCCACCTGCTGCCGCGGCCTCAACCCTGGGGACTCTGGGGGGGAGGGATCCGGTGCCACGGACAGCCCTTTCCTGAGCACATGCTCATCCCTGTCCCTACCCCAGAGCCCGCACCCCCAGCCCAGAGCCTGTACCTCCTCCCGCACCCCAACGTCCCTACCTCAGCCCGGACCCCCCTACTTCAGCCCAGAGCCCCGCACCCTGAACCCCTCATTTCTGGCCCCACCCAGGAGCCCACACCCCCAGCCCAGAGCCCGTACTCCCTCCCACATGCCAATCCCTGCTGCAGCCGGGATCCCCCTCCCACATTCTGAAACCCTCAGCCCCAGCCCAGAGCCCCCTCCTGCACCCCTCATCCCTGGCCCTATTCCAGAGCCTATACTCCCAGCAGGTGCCCTCCCCAACCCCCTGCCCCAGCCCAGAGCCCTCTCGTGCACTCTGAACCCCTCATTTCTGGCCCCACCCTGGAGCCCGCACCCCCAGCTGGAGCCATCACCTCCCCCACCCCCGCATCCCAAGCCCCTGCCCCAGCCTGCTGAAAACGAGCAAGTGAGTGAGCGTGAGGGAGAGCAGGTCAGAGGAAGGGGGATGGAGTGAGTGGGAGCGTGGCCTCAGAGAAGGGGCAGGGCAAAGATGTTCGGTTTTGTGTGATTGGAAAGTTGGCAACCCTAGAGAGAGGATGCATGGGGCTCTCATGTCTCACTTCCCTCATAGGAGCATCTCCCGGCTCCAGCAGAAACAGGCAGCGCTCACATGCCAGGTCCAGGCAGCATCTTCAAAGGCCAGAGGATTGCTGCCATCAAAGGAGTCTCTCCCCCTTCCCTCTCCCTCGCCCCTTCCGAGTTCATATGGAGGAAATCCTAATTACACTGAAATGCAAACAAAGCCCCGAGGAAGCCAAATGTTTATAGTGCCTTTATAAAGGGATTACACAAGATTAGCCAGGCAAGGGGACAGGTGCTTGCCAAGCAATACACACACACACACACAATAAATCCCGCTCTGCTGGCCCAGCTCAGAGTCGTGGAGCAGATACCTAGCGATGGCCTGATTACTGTTTGCCAGGCAGCGCTTGGGATAAAAGGCTCGCTCACGTGAACCATTAACGATTCGATCTGGCTTTCATGTCAGCCGGGAATAAACTGATCCAAACAACACCAGGGTGTGGGATTGTTTCAGCCGGGTTAGGCAACTTCACATTGTATCTGCTGGGAAAGAGAAACCTCTCATCCACGTACCGACCAGTCCCAGCCCCGCTTAGCTTGGGAGAACAACGGCAAGCTTTGCCCATCATCCTACACAGGCAGGTTGAACATCCTTAAGCAGCAATGAAATGGAAATAAAATAAAATGGACACCACACAGATCTGTGCTGCTAATGGGATTCCGCCCCCGTGCAGAGGGCCCCTGTAGGCCCAAGCGCCATGTAGGGTTTAAGCAGGGCTGCGTCCAGAACGAGCTTGCCCCACCGTATGCAGCCACTGACCCATCACAATGGCACTAGACCAGTGGTTCCCAAACTCATTCCACTGTTTGTGCAGGGAAAGTCCCAGGCGGGCCGGGCCGGTTTGTTTACCTGCCGCGTCCGTAGGTTCGGCCGATCGCGGCTCCCACTGGCTGCGGTTAGCTGCTCCAGGCCCATGGGAGCTGCTGGAAGTGGCGGCCAGTACGTCCCTCGGCCTGCGCCATTTCCAGCAGCTCCCGTTGGCCACTGGGAGCCGCGATCGGCCGAACCTGCGGACGCGGCAGGTAAACAAACCGGCCCGGCCCGCCAGGGGCTTTCCCTGCACAAGCGGCGGAACAAGATTGGGAACCACTGCCCTAGAGACCTGTTTTCCTTTAATTTGTGAAAGACTCCCTGTGACTGAATCGATGCCTCCTGGTGGTGAGACATGGTGCCGCAGGCTCCCTGCCTCAGCTTCCCCAACTGTGTTTCTAGCCCGCTCTGGTGGCTTACGTAGCGCAGCCTTCTAGCCAGTCATTACACAAGCTCAATTCCCTTCCAGGGTAGCAGAGACCAAAGTCACTAAACAAAGGAGTCTTTGCCTGTAAACTTGGCTTAAGTCCGCAGTTCCTTGGGTTATTCATCCATCTGCCCTCTGGGTTTAGCTCTCTGTCCTCCTGTCTCCTCTACATGGCTCATCTTAAAATTCATCAGCCGGTCCCAGGTACATCCGAATGGTTCCTTGTCAGGGCCTACAACCCCTCCAGGGGGGCTTGATCAGGAATCAGATTTATTCAGCTCTGGATTCCTGCCCAGCTTCTCTCTCCACAGGTCTGTTGCTCTGAGCAACTTCCCAGCCAGCCCCCTTCTGAGCATCTTTCCCCTTTTTAGCCCCACCCCTCTGGCCTAACACCCACAGGTGTGGCAGGCAGGGCTGATTAGGCTCACAGCAATACATTAACCTTGCCCAGGAATTCGTAGGGCTTGCAAACCGTATCATGCTCCCAAAAGCAAAGGATTGGCAGCACCCAAATGAGGTAGGCGTCGGGCAACCACCCCCGGCATTGTGTGAGTTCCCCCAATGGAATGGTACTGATCCACAAGGCCCCCCCAGACACCCCTGCTGTGACATGTATCGAACCATGTTATGTATCCACAGAGATTTAGAACTTCAGACTGGACCCAGGAGGTGCTGGGAATGGATCCAAATCACTGTTGCAGCACAGGGCAGGCAGGAACTGTGATCAGTTAATATCTGGTGTTGTTACAATGCAAACCATCTCATTGTCCTACCTTCCTGCACAGTTGTTCCAGCCTTTGGTTGTTTCCCTGCAGGACTGCTGGCTGATCGGTCTCCTAGCCGAGTCTGCAGAGAGAAACAGAAGTTTGACAGTGGCCCTATTGGCCCTCCCAGGGGGCTTGGTTCAGCAAAGCAAGCAGGAACTTGGTGAAGTGTTTTGCTGAAATGGAGCCTTAATCTCTAGCCAGACCTTTCTTTCTTCAGACCTGACAGGACCGGTTTCACACAAAAGCCGAATAGGTGCCAACATACCCTGGGGATGGGCACAGTGTAAACACACAGAGATTAGATCCTTTCTGGAGCATCACACAGCACAGAGGTAAGTCCCCTCTCTCCAACATGATGGGACTGTTGCCCTCCAGTTTCTGCTTCTTTGTAGGGTTACCATATCTCAGGTTCCCAAAAAGAGGGTACTGCGGGAGGGGCGGGGAGGGGACAGGAGGGGAGACCGGGGGCGGGGACACCTGCAGCACGGAGTACTAACTGGAGGTGGGGGGCAGTGTTGCTCGGTCAGTGATAGGGCAGCTGGCGCAAGCCCAGGATGCAGTGCCAGCCATCAGACAGTACCTCCCCGCCGGACCCCTCCCCAGGGCTGGGAGCCGGGCCTGGGTGGGCAGGAGGGATCCAGCAGCTGTGGCTGCTGGGCAATGGACCAAACAGATGCAGATGCAGGGGACAGACCAATCGGGAAGCGAACCAGCATCTGCTCTGCAAAAATCCCAGACATTTCCTGTTATTTGAAAAATCCGCCCGGACAGAGGACGGAGCCTCAAAGAAGAAGTGACATCAAGGAAAACCCAGACCTACAGTATCCCTACTTCTTTGCGATGGGTGAAAGTGGCCTGAAGTGTGGGTGGGAGGGTAGGGGACTGTGTTAATTAGACCTGCTCTGAGCCAGGTGAGTTGACATGGTGTTTAAAATGGTGGCAGCTGGTGGGCCCCATCTACACAAGGGCTCCAACATTGTTTTCCTTGGGGGATTATTCCAAAAGCCACCGGTAATCAGCATAAATTTCCCTTATTATTAAAGCTGAGTCTAGATCAGGGCCCCATTGCTCTAGGCATTGCACCTACACATTGCAAGACAGTCCCTTGAAGAACTCACAACCTAACAGACAGAGGGTTGGAGGGGAAGGAGAGAAGGGATGTGATTTGCCCAGGGTCACACAGGAAGGCAGTGGCTGAGCTGGGAATAGAACCCAGGTGTCCTATGCCATGCAGCCTCCCATTTTTTCCCCATTACTCCTAGTTATAACCCCTTTGGACACCTTGCATCTTTTTTGGCCCTTCAAACCCTTCCTCTCCCCTCTCCCCCACCTTGATGCAGATACTGAAGTTGTGTCTACACCGCCGGGAGACACAGAGTATCCCTACCACTACGGCTGAACCTGGGTTGGTGCTGGAGGGAGCCCTTCCAGAGTGGGATGGTGGGGGTGGTGTCATTAACATGGTGATAAGAATAGGCCTAGCCCAGGAGTTGCCTGGAAACTAGGGCTCTGACCAGTGCTAAACTCATCTGTACCTGGCCTCAAGGCAGAGGATCCCCTAGCACAGCGAGTGGGCAACTCCGACCCACTGCTGTCACTGTAGTTCCCTTGAAGCTGCACATAAAGGGGTTAAAAGCCCCCAAGCCTACATGTGGCTCCCAGCTGAAGGGGAGTGGAAGTTGAAGCTTGTCTAAGAACCAGCATCCCCATCCCTCTTCCCTGGGAGCAGGCAGGGCAGCAGCTCAGATTACAGCAGCCACATGGGACCTCGCTAGTCAGGTCCTCCGAAGATCTTGCTAAGATCTTCCAACAGAGAGAGGGGAACATTGAGGTGACCCTCCAGATGTACAAGGCCAGCAGAGGCAAGCTATGATGAGGCCACCTAGATACAGACCTGGGAACTGGAGCAAGCACTGTGGTCTGCTTTGCAGGTCCACTTTCACACAGCAAGGTTGCACTACTCTGCCTGGCTCGAGCGAGTGACCCAGCAGAGAAGAGGTTACATGCGCAGAGGTGCCCAAGGGCCAGCTGTGGTCACTGACCTCCTGCTCCCACCCACAGACACCTTTTCACTTGTGCTTGAGGGGCTACATATAAAGGAAGGCTGTCTGGAGAACACAGCCACAACCGGGGAGCTGTGAACACATGGGGGGGCTGGCAGGCTGGGGAGAGCAGACTGCAGCAGAGGTTAACTCTTAGGACCCTGTCCTGCATTCTCATCGCAAGCAACATTCCTCCAGCCTCCCCCACCCTCAGCAAAGAGAGATCTCTTAGATCAGGGGTTGTCAACCTGGGGGTCATGACCAGGTGTCAGGGGCTATGACCATTCTGCCTTTCCCGTATTGCTGAATAGGAGGAGGGGTCCCAGACTGGGAAAGGTTCAGAGCTGCCTGCTTGGACCCTGCAGCAATCCCCACAATGACTGATGGGCACCTGTGAAAGGGTCTCTCTGCTCCTACCACCTGGGAGCTGACAGCAGACAGCAACAGTTGACAGACAGGAGCCCCATTGTGCCCCACGCACAATGCCTATGATCAGGGCTCTGGAGACCTACGTGGGCACCACTAGACAGAGAAGCAGCTAGTGGGGGGCTCTGCCATCTCAATGCAATACTCTGACTTAGCGAGCGTGATCATGTCGCCTTCTAGCATCTGCCCCCCCGGGCTGTATTAGCCTGCTACACGCTCACAGCCATAGGAGCTCTGTTAGCTCCAGGGGGCGGAGTCATGTGCTTTTGATGCTGAAAGTCCTGGGTTCAGTCCCCAATGAGGACCGCAGTGTCTGTAGCCATGGTTCCTGATAGGAGTAGCAGCAGGACCAGAGGATGGGGCTGGATGAATAGACAAGGGCCAGCCACATCCTCCTCCCCAGCAGAGTGCTAGGAGCCTTGGGCTAGCCCTGGGCATTGCCAGTATAGAACTGGCACTGAAGCATTCATGCATTCCCTGGAGATTCCCACCACAGTACTCCAGCCAGGCTCAGATATGGCTGCCCGGCCACCTCTGGTTGTAGAGATCAGAGAGCCTAATCTTGATCACAAAGTCAGTAGCCTTACACAGTAAGGAGCCTAACCCAGCCACCTACCATTCAGTGCAGCCGAGGCGAGAATACGTAGGTGCCTGCTGCCACCCGTAGGCAGAAGATATTAGCACACGTCTCCCATGCGAGAAACCAGAGTCCTGACCGTTTGCAGTTACTGCAACTCCCACGTCACATTGAATTCCCTGACACAATGCATCCTGGCATGATCCTGTGCTGGGTAGTTACACCCAGCTTCCTTGCCCTCTACCCCTGCAGGTCCAGAGAGTGTCTGCATGTGCGGGGGGGGGGGGGGGGAGGGAATTCTAGGAGTTGCCTCTCCAGCAAGGCCTGTTGGGTCAGAGATTGCCCCAAGATGGCATTTCAGATCTTGTATCACTAAGGCCTTTCCCACCACAGTGCTCTGTTCTTCAAGGCGTTGGACGCTCTTCCCCCAGTGGCAGGTGTAGACTGAACCCTGCACCTATCCAGCAGCCCAACTCTGCATCCCATCGCCCCTAAAGAAAGTGCTGAACCCATGGCCATGCAAAGATGGCTCCAAGAACTGGAGGCGTACAGCAATTCCCAAAAAAACCCTCCTTACATCTCCCCCCCCCCCCATCAGATATCATTTGTAAGCTTATTTTATGTAGGTTTAGGTGAGGTATGGAGTTGAGCTGTCAAGTGGTGCTAAAGGTGAGGTGAAAGGATGGGATCCACAATAAGAAAGTTTCTGCACAGCTCCAGAAACACTGCAACTGGGCCATGACTACCGTGTGTACTGTTTGAGTTAACTTCAACACCTTAAAGGTGGGATTTACTGATCAAAACTACCTAATGACAATGTATGAAAAGATGTTTCTTTCAGAAATGATGAAGCTGTTTAGCCCATGGGAAAGACAGCAAACATCAACATTTTGCAGTATATTCACATCTCTTAATTGTCAAAGTATCTCACAAGTGATTATAATAATCATTTATAATTTTCAGTTGAAATTTGCTCACCAGATCAGTCTCTCACTGAGTAGCAGTAGATTGCATGCCCATAGTTTGTGTAGCACAATAGGGAGATATAAAAGTATGTGAACTCCTAATGCAATGCTTTTCCACGTATAAGCTTTTGTACATACAAGTCTACACTGGCACTTTCATTGTTAAAACTTTTGTCGCGCGGGGGGTGTGAAAAAACACACACAGCCCCCAGAACCACAAAAGTTTGAGCAACGAAAAGTGCCAGTGTGGACAGCACTTCAGCAGCGTGAGCCGCACTCCCGTCGATGAACCTACCGCCCCTCGTTGGAGGTGGTTTTATTTTGTTGCCGGGAAAGCTCTCTGCCGGAGATAAAGATCCGCTATACAGTGCGCCTTACAATGGCACGGTTGCAGAGGCACAGCCATGCCGTTGTAAGGTGCGCAGTGTAGACATAACCACAAACAATGTAGCATCTAGTCTGCCTGGCAGAAGGTTTTAATTTTTCAAATTACCTGTGCATGCAGTACTAGCCTTTGAAATATTCTAGAAACTAGCTTTTTAATTCAGTGACTCTCATGCACAAGTCAGTATTAGTGTTGGAGAGGACAATACACAGCTTTATGTTAGGAATATGCAAAAGCTATGAGAGAAACAAGTGGCCTGACAAAAAGTAGTGAAGACAAAGTCCACAAACAGGTCCTTGCCTCTGCCCTGAAGAGGGGTGAAGAGCATGTTACAGCTCTTATCAACCATGTAATCAATATGAAAAACCCATGTGATCCTGAATCACACCCACAAGTACCATCAGCATATCTGCTGGAATGCATGTAATATCAGATGTACAGGAGTCAGCACCGAAAATAGCAGATGCTGGTGAAGAACAAGTGGAGAGATCTCTGAGAGATGCACTTGATTCTGATGGGACATGGAACTTCTTCAGCTCAGTCAAGAACTCTGGCATAAAAAAAACTTTTGCTGGTATGCCAGAATTAAATCTGGTTTTCTTGGGCAAGGGATGGACAATCACAGCAGCTATCAGTCCAGAAATTATTTTTTTGCTGAGTCCTGTCCTTAGCAAGAGATGATGTTTCCATAGCATCTGTTCTTAGGCACAGATCCTAAGGGGTGACTGATGTTGATGCTGATGGAACAAAGAGAAGGACAAACAAAGCTGAATTAGGGCATCAACTGGCTGCTCAAGATGAAAGCATTCATGAGCTAAGGGCATGCAACAAAGAAAGCCACAGAAATGCCACGGCTGTCACAAAAATGACGGCTCGAGACAAATTCCGCACGTTCGATGAATTGGCTGTTGAGTACTTGAGGTGTGTCTTAAAAGAATTTAACATAGATAATTCTGTAATCGAAATCTGACAGTTAGGACAACAGCAACTGCATGAAAACGACAAAAGGACAGAGCTGGACAGGATGAAATGTTGGATTCAGGAAATACCAGGTGATTGGGGGATGCCCTATGCCTCCATAGAAAAGGTTTGCTTGCTGGATGCCAAGTTTAAAGTCATTTGTAAAAATTCCTCTGTCAATATATGGTTCTTCAAAATGTACCTGAGAGTGTAGGAGCACACCCAGCACAAACACTTCTCCTTGCTGGAGGCTTTTCCAACAGGGAAGTAACAAAGTCCATCACCAGGAGAGGTGCTGAAGGAACCCAAGGCGCTTGTACGGTACTCAAGAGGAAGCAGACACAAGGATGCTTCCACATGTGTCAATATGGCTTTGGGGTCTCCTAGTGTCAGAAGGAACCATAATAATTAGGCCACCTGATACAGACGTTTTGGTCCTTGCTGTGCCATGTTTTCAATGCACATGTTATCTGTGTTTAATTTCTGGAAGTAGGCACAATTACCGGCACAACTGACACGCCTCGCTTCATACCTGTACGGCCAATTTGTGGTGCACACACTCCCGACTTCCTGCTGTACACGCATTAAACAGGATTGTGAGCTGTGTCATCCCTGTTTGGTACTGGGGGTGGGGGGAAATCTGTGTTTAATGTTTTCAAAACAAAGGGAGCTTATCCCTTCAGAGATCTTGCCCGGTTGGAAAAGAGTGATGGACAAGACACAATTTCTGCAGCAATGAAGTTGGTAGCAGGGCTGTATGACCAGAGTGAGAAAGAAAAGGAGCTTCACAGAGACCTGAATTGCTTGCACCTCAGTCTGTCCATCACAAAAGGACAAGCTGCTGGCCAAACTCCCACCGCGAGAGGACAGTTTTGAAGAGCATGTCAAAAGAGCATTTGTGGCAAACAAAGATGTGGATGTCTTCATGCATAGGTAAAGCCAGATATTAGATCACCATGGATGGAAAAATTCAGATGATGAACTACTTCCTGTACTCTTCAAGGGCCCAGTGACATCTAAGATCTTATTTGTGCCAGTACCAGGAGACTGCACTGCACAATGCAGAATCAGTTGAGTCTGTAGTGAGAATAATCACCCCTGCAGAGAGCGGTTTACATGTCAAGGCAACGAAGACTGTGGAAACCCATGCACTCTTGACTGAGATCATCGTGATGAACAAGATGTGATGATGATGTTGGACTAGATGACCTCCTGAGGTCCCTTCCAACCCTGATATTCTATGACGTTGCCCAGAAATCTCACCAGCGATATGACATTTCAATAACACCTGTACAAATTTATTATTAGATTTTGTTTGATACTGTAGCTTGTTATGGTGATGCTTTGAGGTCACAAAGAAATCCAATTTTATGTCCTGAAATAATACACCGTCCTTAAACTAACAGAAATGGATGCAAATATTTCAAAGCGGTCATTTTAATGCGTTGATGAAATCGTTTCTCTCTGTTTCTATGGTAACGGCACCACTTGACAGCTCCACATCATATCTTATCTTAAAAGTAGACATAATAAGCTTTCAAATGATGCATGAGGTGATGCGTGTAGTGAGGGGACATTAAGTCGACCAAATCAGTGGTGTTTGCCGCTCGCCTGCTGCCATGGCAATGGCACAGCCAGCAGCAGGCCAGCCTGACCAGAGCTGGCCTGAAAATCTCCTGTTGACTTCAGTAACTTTGCTTCAGGCCCCAGGAGAGGTCCAATAATGGGAGATTATTTTCTCCCCCTTAGGGAATTCTACTTAGCATGGGAATTAGCTGCAGGGTGGTTTTGATTACACAGTATATGGTAATGAGCACAGCAGATAGATCGACCAACCACTTCTGGAGTTGTGCTAGGCATCTGCAGGCTTTCCTACCAGAACAGGGGTTGCAGGCATCTTCTTACCACCCTGGGCTCTCCCCCCCCTTGGTCGTGCCAGAGGAACCAACATAACTGGCTACAGTGAACCTGAAAAAAGGAGCACATTTAGAAACAAAGTCCTTTCTAGTCTGCTCTCCTTTCCTGGACTTGACCTCAGAAAATCCAGAGGCTACAAGTGACGAATAGCCAATGCCTGTCTCTCCACATAGCAACACTGCTCCCAGCAACTCCTGGTTAGAGATTTGCCCTAGATCTTTGGCTCACAAATACAGAACCTTCCTGCTTTCACCAGCTTTGCTGCCATTCATGTGTGCATGATTTTCAGTGGTTTAAAAAAAAAAAAAGGGCTCTATCTGCAGGATGCCAGAACTGGCCGTATTCCTGTTTACTTATCTTGTCTCTGCTCCATCCAAACATTTATTTAAATTAATTGTCTTTAGTATTTAAGTAAAACTCAGTGTTTCAAATTGGTATAGAAACACTGACCGGTTACCTCAAACGCCCCTTTTATACAGTAGCGCCTCAGAGTTCCGAACACCTCAGGAAGGGAGGTTGCTCGTAACTCTGAAACCTTCGTAACTCTGAACAGAACGTCATGGTTGTTCTTTCAAAAGTTTACAACTGAACATTGACTTAATACAGCTTTGAAACTTTGACTACGCAGAAGAAAAACGTTGCTTTCCCTTTATCTTGTTAGTAGTTTAGGTTTAACACAGTACTGTCCTGTATTTGCTTTTTTTCGTTTGTTTGTCTCTGTTGCTGCCTCATTGCGTACTTACGATTCCAAATGAGGTGTGTGGTTGACTAGTCAGTTTGTAACTCTGAGGTTCCACTGTAAAAGGCGGAGAACCTTCCATTTTCCGACACTAGAGGGCTGTCATAGCACAAGACACCAGAGTCTTGATATTTTGTACACAGCACTAGTACAGAAGTGGCATTACAGATTCCCACCACATGGGCTTACACATTCCACCCAGTATTGCTAGATGATCATTAGCATCACTAATCAATTCCCCATCAGATGATAGGGGGAAAGGTACCGCTTGTGGGAAAATGATAAATTAGGCCCGTGGGATGTTTATTAGGGAGGGGTCTTGACTGGGGGAGCAGTCTCCAATTGGTGCGTAGAATGGGCTTTTGCAATATGTACCTATGCGATGGTTTGTTAGTAATACTCAAGGCACATATACAGTGCTTGTATAGCACTCTGAAGATGTAATGTAGGCTGACATTTTCTAACTCATTGCTTAACACTGGGCTGCTAAATCTACACATAGGCCCCTAAATAAAAGTGGCCTGACTTGCAGAGGTGCTAAGCCCCTGCAGCTCCCAGAGACTTGGTAGGTTTGGCCAAGGCACGGGACCGGGAATTCAGAGGGGGAGGATTCAGTTTGCAGTTCAGTCACAGACTTTCTGGGTGATGAGGGGCAAGTCACTTAATCTCTGTGTCTCATTTTACAAATGGGGATAACCACAAGAATAGAACTTCTCTGTCTCACCCTGGAGCAGTGAGGGTTAATTCATGCTTGCAAAGGGCTGCAAGATCCTCTGATGAGATTAATTAGTATCATTCTCTCTCTCTCCAGTCCTCCACTCTCCTGGTTCTTTTCAATCCACAGCCAGCCTGTTTGCAAGGGTTGTGTTTAACCAGGCTGCTCATAGTGAGTTACTACTCGTTTCTCCCCCTGTTCTCCAGGACACCAGAAGTGAAGCCAGGCTGTAGTCTCTCAGCGTGAATGTGGACTTTCTCTCTTGTCAGGGAGGGGTACAATGGAGTTTTCCCTTTAACAAAGACTAGGGCCATTCTTTTTGATGTGTTGGTGAAAGGCACCATTGGACAGAGTCCCCTGTGCAACCCCCACGTGCAACAGAGACCAAAGTAGCACCAGCCTCCCGCACTATGACCCAATGTGACTATTCTAACCACAAGGGTGTGAATCGAAGGTCCCTTCAGTCTTTAGCCTCGGGGCTGAGACTTCCAATATGGGAGCTGGTGGTAGTACGGATATACCATACACTCCATGGTATCCAGACTATGGTGGATACCTGCCCGCTAGGAAGTACATGGAGACCTGCTACACCTAGGCTACCAAACAGCTAAGAGATGGTAACAACTTCCAGTCATTACAGACCTGTAATGATTGGCTATGAGATGCTGAACCAAAGGTGAAGGGCTGCCTCTCCCATTTTTTAGTCCCTTCTAACATCAAGGGCGTCCAGCAACAATTGGGATAGGTGAGGACCACTGACAGTTACAAACAAATATTTTTCTATTAGTTCGGGGATTCTTCTTCCTCTTGTAGCATCTCTCCCTAGAGACACAAAAGGCAGTGCTCAGGTAACTCCACTGATCCCTGGAAGATTTTGCCAGCCTTTTCAAATAGGCAGAGAGGATGACACGACCTAAGAACAACTCCCGCAGTTTATCCTTCTGCAGTGGCGCTGGTACCACTAACAGTTCAGAGTGCTGGGCATGGTTTCAGATAGAGTGGAACGATTAGAGTCATAAGAAAGACCATACTGGGTCAGACCAAACGTCCATCCAGCCCAGTGTCCTGTCTTCCGACAGTGGCCAATGCCAGGTGCCCAGAGGGAATGAACAGAACAGGTCATCATCCCCTGTGGCCCACTCCCAGCTTCTGGCAAACAGAGGCTAGGAACACCATCCCTGCCCATCCTGGCTAATAGCCATTGATGGACCTATCCTCCATGAACTTATCTAGTCAATAGGAATTGAGTGTGTTCAGTGCCTATGAAAAGTCAGGACATTTATTTAGGTGACTAAATACAGGTTTTGATGCCTAACACCAACCACCCAAGTTTGAAAATAATGGTCACATATTAAGAAAGTCTAGTCATTAATTACACACCATTGTGCTGCGCTCAATACAAGAGAGAAAAATAAAGAAAGCCCCTGCCCTGAAGTGCTTAGTAATTACTCCTTGCAAAAGCTCAGCCAGGCAGGTAATTAAGAGCAGTTCTGCTCATTTGACTTGTGATGAACATGGGGGTGCTCTGTGGTGCATCTGGATCTTTACCCCAAAAAGTACTGTAAGTATAGGGTGGGGAGGTGGTATGTCAGAGGGAGCTGACAGGTTCGTTACCCTTCCCCAAGGTCACGGGGCCTTGGACTGCGAGCTGTTAAGACTGAATTTGTTTAACTGCCAAACAACATAGCTACAATCATGGGGGAACTCTTATGGCCTGGCTGGCTGGGAAACATCAGTTACTGGCAAATAGATGATCTTACACCATGGCCCTGTCACAAAGGCCATTGAGCCATATGGTAAGTGGGCTCGGGCACACACAGGTTGGGTGGTGTTTTGGGGGGGTAAGAAAGGCAATTGTGCCTAAGAAGGGGGGGCACAGTCTGGGGCATATGTTCTCTTGAAGGCAAACTGGGACGAGGCTGGGTCTCAAGAGCCCCTTGCTTTCCTAAACTAATGTAAATTGGGTCTGTTCTTCTCCTGTAACACCAGAGGAAAGCCCATTGTAACTTAGCTCGTCGCGAAGCGTAAGCATGGATGAGCCTAGGCAGGCACGCAGGCTGCTTGTTGTTTTGAAGTCACTTTCTGCAATGCTTTGTTCCGTTTGCGAATAAACATACTTGTTTTAAAAGGACATTGAGCGTGGTGCATCGCCGGTCACTGTCACCTCCCGAGGGCCCCCATGGGACTGAGTAGGGCTCTAGTAGGGGCTAATCAGGGTTTAGGAGCTTCTTCTCTAAAAGTCCCTGGCTGGGTTGTGCGGGTGTGTGCCCAGGCCTGCCCACTCCACTGGGCTCCAGCTCAGGCCCCTTGTTTGCGACGGCCAGAACCAGTCCATCTAGTCCTTTGCTGTTCCCAGAGCTACTTCCCATCTGTGTAGTCTTCCCCAGCTGTCAGCCCTGTTTCTCCCTCTTTGGAGTGGTGGTTTTGTCTGGCAGCTTCTCATCAGTCTGCTGGAAGGATCCTCTCCCTGCAGTCTCTCTGGCAGCCACTTTTCTCCTCTGAAGTTCCCCATCTAGCTGAGCTCCTTAACCTTTTAGCATGCCCCAGTGCCTCCCTGCCTGACTGATTAACTCCCTGAGTAACTACTCCCAGGTGAACTTGAGCTGCTTCATTCCCCCTTGTGGAAGTATCAGAGCTACCCTCTGAAACTCCTGAAGGGAAGAAATGCAGGCATCCAGTCAGACCTGCACAGAAGTGGTTGGCATACTTGGTGGGTAAGGATTGTACTCTGAGCCTGGTCTAACTGCAAAACTGCAGGGCAGGATAAGTAAGGGCATTAGGCCCGACACTGGGGGGATGCACTCAAACAGACCAAAAGGGGACAGTGGTGCAATGAGCTCCATAACTGTGACATTACTGAACTGGGAAACTGAGGCACAGAAAGGGGAGGTGATTTGCCCAATATCAGAGGGAGCCCAAAGTTCCTAATTTCCACTACTTAGTCTGAACTCTTTTCTCCCCTCCTTCAAGGTCCTGCCCTCAAAGAGCCAGTCTCCAGCAGATTTGCACAAGCTCACGTTGACAGGGTTCACACCAGGGTTGGCCCATCCTGTCCTCTCTCTCGCCAAGCATGAGCAAAGCTTAAGAGCTAGAGTGCCCAGCACCAGGTACAGCAAGTTGAAGAGTGAAGCAAAAGCAAAGGTATCAGGAATGCACCCACTTAACATTGCTGTAGGATCATCCTGCTGCAGTGGTTCTAAGGAAAAACACCTTTTCCAGAGGCCTCCAGAACTTACCATTCTGATGAGCTTGGAGGAGTCAACGTGTCTCCCAAGGGGTCTGGTGGAAAAACTTTGTTTTTTCCTGCAAAGATGAAAAAGACACAAAAGATTCACTTTGCTCCTCCGGAGAATGCGTGGAAAGTTTTTCTGATGTTCATCACCTTTCTGTGCCCAAAGCCACCAGCTGCACAGATCAGAAGAGGGCCAGGAGATATTTCCTGACCCCAGCCAGGACGGAGAGAGGAATTGTTTAGGTGGGTAACTTGGAGTAGCAGGATCAAACTCTGCTAAAAGGAAGCTCAGGGAATTCCTAATGGCAAGATGACGACTGCAGTCTCTTCCCAGACAAAGGGTGGAAGCCCAGTCACCTGACACTCCTAATGCACCGGACCCTCGCTAGAACGCGGGATTCGGGATCCATGCACGGTACCGCGTTAACGCGGGGACTGCGTTAGAATGAATTGCAATTAAAGTAATTAAATTTGGGATCCATGGCTGCGACCGTGTTATATGCGAATTTGCGCTATACAGACGCGCGTTCTAGCGAGGGTCTGGTGTACTGGAATGGACTAGAGGAGAGAGAGGCCCAGCATTGGCTGGGGGATGGGCTAAGATGGAACCCAACACAGGTTTCCCCATCAGCAATTTCTAACATGTATTTCCGTATTGTCCAGCCATTTCCTCCTTTTTTCACTGACTATGAATAATTACACTGCGGGGCGATGGGCACCTTAGGCAGAGAGAGGCATTGTAATGAGTGCCATGGCTTCCATGTGGGGTCTCAGAGCCCAGAGCCTGAATGTCTACACTGCAATTTTAGAGCTCTGCGAGCCCGAGTCAGCTGACCTGCGTCAGCGCCATGGGTCTGTTAGTGCAGCGTAGACCTGCCCCGTGAGTATTTTCACTCATTTCAGTGGGCTCAGGAGGAGACCCCAATCCAGCAAAGCACTTGAATATTGACCGCGACAATGGCACAAGTCTCCTGCTTCAGTTCAGGCACATGCGTAAGTCTTTTGCTTCTCCTGTGTGGCAAGCCAGGGTGTGAATTCCCAGCTTGCCGCGCAGTAACGCTTCCCAGAAGCAGTAAGCCAAGCTGCACTCCGGGGCTTTCACTGCACCGGAGCAGCGTCCTCGTAGGACGGAGCTGCATGGCCAGGGTGGTGCATTGTAGATTCACATCTTGGCTTGCCACACAGTGACTTGCTGTGCACCAAACCCTTTGTGGTTTTGTCTCATCTGAAAAATGTTGCATTGCCCATTAATCCCCCTTCTCCCCTCCCCCTTGCGGAGCCCTCTGTGCACACGGTC
Organism: Chelonia mydas; assembly: GCF_015237465.2. Classification (NCBI taxonomy): domain Eukaryota; kingdom Metazoa; phylum Chordata; order Testudines; family Cheloniidae; genus Chelonia; species Chelonia mydas. The sequence continues at coordinate 6,005,035 of NC_057851.1, read as the reverse complement.
AGGAGGAGCAGCACACAGGATATGAGTGGCAGAGTGACCGGGCCCTTCCCTCCCCTGGCAGCCTTTCGATGTACGTGGGGCGCCTTTTCAAGCAGCCGACAAAAGGAGGCATACGATACTCATTTCCACACAGGGCGGAAACAGCTCCTGTCCCGGGGGGGCTGGGCGTGGCTCCCCACTCCGGTTTTGCAACGCTGGTGCAGTGTCACGTGTCTCCGTGACCCCTTACTGTCTGTCACAATGCCACGCGCTCAGATTTGCCCCGGCCGCCCCTCTGTCACGATGGAGCAGTGGCTGGGCCACACCTGAGCTGGTGCCGTAACCCCGTGTGCCAGGGCGCAACAGCTGACTGCTCCCAAGCGAGCGTGGGGTGGGCTCGCTCGCCAACCCACCACCAGTGACCCCTCGCTCTGCCCCCCACCACCACTTGGTTTTAAGACCTGGCTCTGCCAATGAGGCTATACAGATGAAGTCCAACACAGTACCAGCAGCAAGAGATGTACTGAGCCAGTGGTTCTCAGTCAGGGGTCCGGGGCCCCCTGTGGGGCCCGAACAGGTTTCTGGGGGTCCTCCAAGCAGGGCCAGCGTTGGACTTGTTGGGGCCCAGGGCAGAAAGCTGAAACCCCACCGCATGGGGCTGAAGCCCGGGGCCTTGAGCCCTGACACCCGGGGCTGAAGCCAGAGCCCGAGCAACTTCGCTTTGCGGGGGCCCTGTGGCCTGGGGCCCCGGGCAATTGCCCTGCCTGCTACCCCTTAACGCCGGTCCTGGCTTTTATATGCAGAAAACCAGTTGCGGTGGCATAGGTGGGCCGTGGAGTTTTTATATCCTGTTGGGAGGAGTGGGGGGGGCCAGAAAGAAAAACGTTGAGGACCCCTGTTCGAAGCGACATGAAACCTGGGTAGCCGAATTCGCCTTCTGCCCTGTGAGCGTTAATGGCTAGAGTTAAATTGCCACACAAATGCTCTATCCCTGCCAATGTGTGTGAGCTGATGCCACCCAGTGGCCAGTCTGGCAAAGCGCACCTCCAGGGGAGACATCTCACAGCACCATGGCACACAGTGTAGTTGAGAGACCAGCTGCACCCTCTCCAAACTGGCCCAGTGCCTGGCCACAGCTTTGCTTCCTTCCCTGGAGTGAAGGGGAAGCATCTCTGTCCCTCTCATATGGTCCTTTCATCCCCTTCCCTCTACTTGCTCTGCCACAAACTTTACGAGACCCCCATTAAGGCTGATCTGTATTATCCTCAATCAGCCAAGGAGATTGGCATCAACAAATGCAAGGTGCTCTCTCTCTCTCTGTCTCATCCCCCTCCCCACAGAGGCGCTGTCACATCAGACAGGGCGGTGAGCAGCTTAGCATGCAGATAAATGAAGACCCGTCAGAAATATCCAGCTCACAACCTAGGCCTGATATTTGTGCTAGCTAGAAAATTAACGCTTTGATTCATCCATTGCTATGGCCCAATTTTTGCTGGGGTGCAGGAGGGGGAGTCACACTCCCTTACATGCAAATGCCCTTTGACCTGCTTCTGTTCTCTGATCAACGTGTTAGGGATGCCTGGTCTATGCTAAAGCAGGGCCCTGCTTTAACTGAATTGATCTAGAGCGTATTATGGACATGCTTAAACTTAAACTGGTACATTTTTAAAATGGTTAGTAACCAAATTAAGCTATCAGGTTTAAACGGATTTAAGAGCATCTACACAGGAGTTTGCACCACCTAAACTAAATCTATTTCAAAACAACCCTTTAGTGAAATTGGTGCAACTCTGCATATAGACCAGACACTGGTGCAAAACCCATTTTCACATATTCATAGGTTAGGAACCATTGTTATCCTCTAACCTGACCTCCTCTATGGCACAGGCCATAGGACTTCCTTGAATTAATTCCTGTTTGAACGAGAGCTTATCTTGATTTTAAAGTGATGGAAAATTCACCACAGCCCTGGATAAGTTGTTCCAGGGATTTTTAACAGGGAGGGGTAATTAATTTCCACCGTATTTCCGGTCTCAAATTGTCTAGCTTCAATTTTGCACAGGCACAGTGTGTCAGCGCCAGGGGGTTACAGAGATGGAACTACATCAGTGTAGTCATCCCAGTGCCAGTATTCCTAACCTCAATGAGCCCTTATATTCCACTCTGAATTTGGTCCTGTGTCCCCAGGGCTGACAGCCCTGCCCAGCACCTTCCACCAGCAGCACACACCATGAATAATGAGAGCGAGCAAGAGTGAGAGATTTAGGAGGGAGAGCACCTACCTTTTAAAGGGGATGCAGAGAAGGAGCAGGAGAACTGTGAGCAGGACAGGGACAATGGATGCTAAACTCCATTGCAGCAGGCAAGAGCTGAAAGTGACTTTCGAATACTCTGGTCTCTCTGCTGAAGAGGGAGCCATGCGGCCAGGTGGAAGGGAGGGTGGGGCAATAAAACCACTGAAAAAAGAAACGCACAGAGCAAATAAAAATCACAAAGAATACCAACCTTCAACATTTGAATTATTCAGGTAGCCATGTGGATCAGAAGGAGGTGACATATGTTGTTTGTACAAGGGCGTGCTTGTATCTAAAGCTTTGTGTGGAGGTATGATGTGTAATATGTGCGTGTGTAGAGTTTAGGGAGGTGATGTGAGCTGGGGATTGGATTTTGGCAGTAGGTGAGATTCAGCTTTTCCCAGAACAAAGCTTTATTCTGAAGTGTTCCTGATTGAAAGGGACTCGGAACACACCCCAAGCCCAGCAGCAGGGTTTATGAAACCTACAAAGGTTTTATGAACCCTCCTGTAACAACCAGAGAAATGTTACAAGAGGTTATTAAACATCCGACTCTGCAAGGGAGGAACACCAAATGAACAGCACCAAGTGCTAGAATATTGGAACCAGAAAGCAAAAATGATCAGCAAGCCCTTGAGCTCAAGCCATATTCATCCTAAAGCTTCACTTCTGCCAGGCTGGCTGCCTTTCAGCTTGAGCGGGTTAGAAAAAGATTGAAGGAACAGTTTTGTCAGGAAATGCAGTTCTGCCAAAATCAAAACACTTCATGAAATTGACATGATTTTGCTAAAATTTTGTTTCAGAGTAAGAAAGGGGAAAGTCCTGACACCATCAAAATGTCCCATTTTGACATTTTCGTCATGAAACATTTCAATTTTCCTTTTGAAAAGGACTTTTCTTTCCAAAGTTTTATTATAACATAATATGAAAAATAAAAATTAAAAAACTAGGGCTGTCAGACGATTAAAAAAATAATCTCAACTAATCACAGTTTTAATCGCACTGTTAATAATAGAATACCAATTGAAATTTATTATAGATATTTGGGGATGGTTTTCTGTATTTTCAAAACATTGATTTCAGTGACAACACAGAATGCAAAGGGTACAATGCTCACTTTCTATTATTTTTTATCGCAAATATTTGCACTGTAAAAAAGATTTAAAAAAAAAAAAGGCCTACTTGCATTTGCCCGGCCTGCTATCTCACAGCCTTAGTTACTGGGGAAGCTGAAGTGCCTTATTAAGGGATCGCTTCCTGCTTCCCGCCAGTAGGGGACAGCACTCCCATGGCTGCACAAGGCAGCCTGCGAGCCATTGGCCCCTTGGAGAAGTCTCCCTGTAGCTCCAGCACTCACCCCTGCCGTCACCAGGACACTATCTTAGCAGCTCTCCTAACTCTCACCCTGGCAGCACCACGATGCCCTCCCGGGCTACCGCAAGGGAACGAGGCCTGGATTGCGGAGTGGGAGGGAACAGAAATAGGAGGTGAGATTGTCCCACTCAGGGTGCCCTGTGGAATCCACAGGAGCGGGGGGGAAATCCTGCAAAGTGGGCAGAGACAAGGAAAGGAATAAAGCAGCAAAGGAAGGGGGTGTAAAGAGGTGACAAGACATCTAGATCAGTGGTTCCCAACCTTCTCTCTGCCATGGCAAACCTTGAAACTTAATTATTTTGTCTCCAAAATGATCTCGCCCTCTTATCGCCTCGGTCCAAGCTGTTTACCACCCTGGCCATTCACGTCATGCACTTTATTGTACAGCCTGTGAGGTGCATTTTTGGTCAACTCACAAGTTCACACCAAGATGCCAAATACAAAAATGAATTGTTTTATTATATGATGAACAAATAATACAGAAGTTGTACCAATCAAGAAACAACAGCTAAAAATATTATTATGTATCAAGACTTATTTTATTACCTTTTCATCTGAGGCACTTCTTTCGTATGGCCCCTGCTGCAGGAGTTCTCACCTCCACATCTCCCTGTCCCCTGCCCAACAATGAATTCTGCCCCCAAACCTCCAAATCAGTCCTGTGGCCCCAGTCTCCAAATCAGTTCTACCCTGCAGCTCCCCATCAGTTCTGTCCTTACCCTCCACCTGTCCAGCCCCCACCTGACCCCAATGCTGCTCCCACCAGTTCCGCCCCCCCGGGTCCCCCACCTCACCCCCAGCTCCCACCCCAATTCAGCTCCCCTGCCTGCCTGCCAGCCTCACCTCCTGAGGGGCTGCAGCAGGGTCCCCGCTCCTCTTCCAGGCTGGGGAGGGGCAACTCCAGGGGATCTTCCCCCGGCCCCTGGCTGCGGGGGGGGGGGGACCGGACCCATTGCTCACAGGAGAGGGAGATGGAGCTCTGATTGGTTGCTCTGCCACTGGAAGAGGAGGAGGGGCAGTGAGGCAGACGGCCAATCAGAAGGCAGCTTCCCCCCTTTCCTTTCCCACCCCCACCCTGCAGGACTCAGATTTGCTATCGTAACCTGGCTTTGGGGGATGGAACGTGACGCGTGCATAATACTGGAAAGGGGCTTCGTCCCAGAGAGCAAAAGTACAGACTGGGAGCCGGCTCCAACACTCATTAAAATATAGAAGGGAAGGGTGTTTTTGTTCTCGCTTGTGGTTCTTCAAAAAAATGACACGGCACACTGACCTGACACCCACAACACTGCGCCATGGCACACGGTTTGGGAAACACCGGCATCGACCTTTACAGCAGGGCTCTCCTCCTGACTTTACCTCACACTCCCCATGGGACCTTGGGCAAGTCCCTTCCCTTCACCGTGCCTCAGATCCCTATCTGTGCCATGGAGGGAACCACGCTTCTCTCCTTTCTCCGGGGAGTCGGGAGAATGAATGGACGTTTGTAAAGCGCTCCAAGAGCCCTGTATTTAAAGGCACTTCAAAGGAGTGCCGATGACTATTTCCAGTGTTCAGTGCTTGGGCCTGCGACCCCTCTCCTGTGCCATTCCACGTGCCTGGAATAGTTGCCCCCACCACCCTCCGTCTCTGGGAAGAGCCTTTAAGAACATACCTATGCCATGAACCAGTCAAGCTGCACTGGCCCCACCCTGTTGCTCTGTGTATGATCTGTCTGGTCTTGTACTGTTTGCATTCAGTCAGCACTAGCTCTTTCCGAGCAAGGGCTGGGTTACCTGTTTAGCTGCAACCTTCTCCTGTTCAACACGGTGTACGCTAATAATGAAACGAGCTAAAATACAAGAGAAGTGAAAGCAACACGTCCTTTCCAGCAGCACGAACTGTACGGAATGTGCCGAGACAGTGATGGATTGAGCCGAAACTGGGCTCGGCCCAATAGACCCAACAAATCACAGTGCTCCTGGCTCTTTTTCTGTGGCTGCTTCCGGCTCCCCATTCTCAGGAGAGATCCAGCACACTCTGACAGTGCCCACCCCTCTAACATTAGTGGGCGGGAGGGAGGGGGGCCTCTCAGCTTAGATGTCCATGTATCCTCACCTTAATCCAGCCCTGCATTAGATGCCACCTGGAAATAGACAGGGCAAGGATGGGGGGGAAAGGACATTCAGAGCCAGATCCGCAGTTGGTGGAGCCCTGTTGCCTTCCCCAGCTAAGGATCAGACCTTCTGTTCCTAATTTCCAAAATTAGGGAGGAAAAAGACAACCAACGATTTCCCAAAAGAAACATTTGCTGCTGCCCCGCCCCCCGAAACCGAGTTCTCAGCCTCATGAACACGGTATTGCTCTCTCCCACCAGAAGCTGAAGGGGCTTCACTAAAATCAGGCAGATTTCGCTCCTCCCCAGAAAGAAATTAAAGTTCCCTTTTTAAGATGACAGACTAAGAAAACTGGCCCTCAATCCGCACTGGAAAAATAGCTGAGACCCTTGTTCCTTGGGTGGAGTAACAGATGGATTATATTAGCATAAGTAGCCCCGGGAGAATGGTAAAATTTAGAAGAAGAATTTGTTACTTTTCAAAAAAAATAAACAAACCCCAAACCCTGGAGCAGAGGGGACAAAGATGAGACTCCCAGAGAAGCAGCCGCAAGATCCACGTGGTCCCGGGAAACAACAAACAGGATGATCCAGTTTTGCTGAGCCTGACTCACCAGAGAGGCTTGCATTGTTTTCAGCTGCACTGGCGTGATTTATTTCAGTTCCTCCTGGTTTTGACTGGCCTCAGATTGAGACGCTTGGAGCAAAGAATCTAAGACACATACCAGCATTGCTGCGTTCCAGCTGATCCTTCACCAGCTTAGCCTGGGACCCTGAGTCTTGGCAAAGGCAGTTGATTGACAACAGAGATTTAATGTCTCCTCTCTGCTGCATTCATGCTCCCTGGAAGCTCTTGCAGGCAGGGACTCCGGCTATTGCTCAGCACATCTATGTTTGTACAGGGCTACCACCTTGCGTATTCATGGTGACATAGAAACAAAGTGATGATAATAACGGGGCCGACTTCTTAGACATTCTCAGGCCTCACACCTGCAAAATGAGTTAGCACAAGTGATGTTGCCCTTACGATTGTGTCTATATGGCGACAGGCGGTACTGCAGCACGGTAGAGATACCTGCGCTAGCTTTAATCTAGGAACAGAAGTGGGCTAGCTGCCCAAGTGCAAGCCTGCTGGGGACCTATTTGGGTTGCTAGCCTATGCTGAAGCCCATGCCTCCATGTCTCCAGTACTGTTGTTACCAGTGCTAGTTAGATTCAAGCGAGGGCAGGTCTGCCTACCTGTTGGCACATCATTGACTGCTGCATAGACATAACCTTAGTGGCTAGGGACCACGAATCACAGTATGCAGGGAATGCTTCTTTAGCTCAGCTGGTAGAGGCCTTTGGCGCGTAAGGGCTCAAGGCCCAACTTTGGAATGGAGCTTGGGGAGTTGACATGCACACTTACCTGCAGCATGTGTATTTGTTACAGTATAATATCCCCAAACCTCACCATGCTTGTTGGCACTCTCAGCCAGGAGGCTAAGGCCTGAATTCACCACAGAGACCAAACTCCTAGGACCGCACTGGAGGGACTTCTTTCAGAGCAGCGTGCAGGCGGCAAGGTGGTGCCCCTCACACGAGAGAGGTAACAGGGGCCAAGGGGAAATGTGCCAAAATGGTCTGAATTCTTCCTGGAATGGCTCATTCAAAGAGCAGTGATGGGAAAGAGAGTATCTCCGCTGCAGAACCCGTGCCCTGTGGAGTCCCACAAGGATGATTTCTCTCTACGGTCCTTTTCAACCTCTTCACACAACTGATAGGTCAATTGGTCAGATGACACTCACTCAAGCGCCAGTAATATGCAGATGAGACAAAGTTGTTCCTGTCCTTCACCACGAACGACCATGCCACTACCATGAAGAGAGCCCAGTGCTTGGCCGAGATCAGCTCATGGATGAGCAGCTGGCTGAAGCTGAACCGAGGCAAGACAGGTGAGGATGGTGGGCAGAGGGAAGTATTTTGAGGAGTTTGCAGCCATGCTGCAATTGTCTGTGGTTGAAGGCACCTACTCTCAGTTGGTCAGTTCAGTCCATACTTTAGGAGTACTCTTCAACTCTTGCTGACACTAAGGTCTGATATAGCAGCAACCACAAATACTACTTTCTATCAACTCTGGTTGTCTAGGAAGCTCTGACCCATCCTGATGGATGATGACCTGGACTTGAGCACACCTTTGTCAATGCCTGGTTGGACTACAGCAATGCAGTATACCTGGGCATGAAGCCTTCAGCACTTAGGAAATGCCAACTAATTCAGAACTCTGCAGAGCGTCCCTTCAGCAATACAGACGACTGTGAGCACATTGCACATCTGCTCTCTACACCAGGTTCCTGGAGATTTTGGGATCAAGTTCAAGGTCTCGCTTCTTAGCTTCAAAGTGCTCCTGGGTGCAGCCTATTTAAAACAGCCGAAAGCTCCAGGATGAAGACCCTGCTTAACAACTCTGCTCCCCTGGCACAATGGAACTCTCAAAAATATGGGAGCAGCTTGTCTGTGGAGGAGACAGAACGTTCTCAGGGGCTGGTCCGAGTCTGTGGCATGAACTCTCCCAGGAACTATGGACCACCACAAACCGCACCACTTTCCACTCCAAGTGCAAGGTACTTTTTTGGGACCTTGCTTTCTCTAACAAATACAGAGCAGCGGGTATATTAAAAACAAAAAAATCCAAAAACCTAAAGCCCCCACCAAAACAAGACATTCCAGTGTATGTATTTCTCCCCTTGGGGAGAGGATGAGAGAAGATACAACAGGTGACAGGTGCTTAGGCACAGTGGTTAATGCACCAACTGGGAAGCGCTCAGATGCTATAGTGATGAGCAATGAAGATGGTGTAAGAACCTAGAGAGAATAGAATGGAGGATTTGCATCATCCATTCATATTATACCTACTCTGAGTACCTTGGGGGCTTAGCTTTCCAGCATCTACACCTTTCACCAGCACTGAATGCACTTAGAAACAATATAATTCTCCAATTCCCTAGGCCTCTGTAGAATTTCCTCTCTGAACCTTTACAAATTAGAGAACCCTAAGAAAACAATATCTCATTTTCTTCCTAATGATATGTGGTCTGGCTACTCAAGCAGAGGGCAAAGCTTCTTGACTTAAAACACCACACCATAGGGAAAATTGGCCATCTAAATTTAGTCTCTAGAGGAGATCTCAACAGCTACAAAGCACCTGCCCTCAAACACCGGAAAGAGATCGTTAATCCACCGTCAGTCATCCTGGCTGATCACTCGCTACGGAAAAGTGCTGAATGTCCAATGCCAATAATTGCCAAGGGCGCACTGCAGGAGTAGACCCCAAGTGCAGAAGGAAGGTTAAGCTGAAGAAGGCTGGACTTGCACTTAAGGCACTGTATGGGGACTGAGGAGGTTGGGGTCCAATTCGCAGCTCTGCCACAGACTTCCTGTGTTACCTTGGTCAAGTCACTTAGGCTTCTAACTCCCACTGATTTCAATGGCAGTTAGGAGCCTAACTATCTAAAAGGATCTGAGCCAGTCTGTATTTTAGTTCCTCATCTGTAAAATGGGGATAATACAACTTCCTTTCTCTCAGTTTTTGTTCATCTTATCTGTTTAGACTGTAATCTCTTTGGGGCAGGGGCTCTCTCTTTCTAGGGGTGAGTACAGTGCCTTGCACAATGGGACCCCAATTTATTATTTCAGATAATGACAGAAGAGCGCATCATAGTCGTGTCAATTGCAATATACTTATAGGTCAGAAACACTGTGTTATGAGGTCTGAGGCAAGGGCTGGGATCCAGGAATTCTTGGCTTCTAACCCTAATGTGCTGTGTGATCATGGCAAAGTCTCTCCACTTTTCTGAGACTCAGTTTTCCCATGGAAAAAAATGGGAATAGTAATTATGAACTACCTCAGGGTGATTTGCAGAGCCCCGTGCGGATACAAAATTTGTATCATCTGGTCGGCAGTCATGGCCTGTGGATATAAAGCAGATATCTGCAAATTTGCAGGGCTCTAGTGATTTGAGAATTGTTTCATTAATGCTTGCAAAAGGGTTTGGAAGCTGGGAAATGCTACATGTCCTTTCAGATTCCTATTTCCCTTCTTCATTAGGGGAGGTAGTGTAGCCTAGTGCACTGGACTGGCCAAGCCGCTTCATCGCATTGTGCCTCAGTTTCCCCATAAAGTGGGGATAATGATATTGACTGTAAAAGTGCTATATGATCCCTGAATGAATTGCACTACAGAAGAGCTGTATATTGTAACTAAGGAGAGCTGGTCTAGTCACTGTTTTCTGCATTCCTACTCTATCCAAGAAACATTAAAGAAAGCTCATTTCACAAACCACTTAGATGGGTAAAGTGCTTGCAGAATAACTCAGGTGTTTCCGGCATCTAAACTGCAAATGAGATGCAAAACCCTCACTTGACAGGCTGGTGATCACATTAAGTTATATTACAGACCAAACTGAACATTCAGAATGAAATCTGCATCCCCACCACTCACTGAGCTCATCCTTATTAATAAAGAGCCATAGGGATTAGAGGTGTGAGAGACACGGGAGGCTGGTCTTATAGTACAGACGGGCAGAGAGCATTAGACAGGTTGCTCCTAGAGAACACACCAGGACTTTCTGCATCTCAGACACCTTCTAAGAACAGGAGAGGAATATGTTAAGGCAAAAGACAGACACGGAATACGGAGCAGTCATCATGGATCCAAGACAGGTCACAGTGGAAACAGCAGGCGCTTCTGCCTGGTGAACGAGAGGGAAGCCCTGAGCACTGAAGAAAACCAGATTCCTGATCGAGCGGCACAAACAGAAAGGTGCCGTCTAACTGCAGAGATTGGCTAGTTCGGGAGGAAGTGGAAAAATATGGACCAAGATTTCCAGGAATAACTAGTGGATCTGGGTGCCCATCAAGACAAGGTCCTTACAGAGGGCTGGTGAAAAATCAGACCCCTTTAAGGTGTCATATTGGAGCACCCAAAATCCCTAGGCACTAGTGAAAAATCTTGGCTGCAAGATATGTCTCTCTTACAGCCTAGTTACTCACAGCAAGTGGCCTGTTCTCAAAGAGGAGCAGCTGGGGAACAAGAACCAAGAAGGAAGTGAAGAGAAAAGTAATAGCAGCTGGTGGGTAGAGATAACAGCCAGGGGTGGGGACACTAGTCAGTACCAGGAGCAGTGTGCTTCTTTTCACCAGTGGTCTGGGGGGCACACACCAACGTAATGGGCTTGATGGGGCAGTGCTAAACCACGAGAAGCTGTTCAATAGACATTATGCACCTAGCGTAGACAGATTAGCTGATCACAGCCGATCTTAGGGCCATGGCCAGCTAACACATATTTAAAGGCTCCTGTGGGAGTTTGCCAAGGCAGTTTTAAAGGCTTTTAAAGCTGTTAAGGTGTGTCTGAGTGAGGTACCAAGTTGTGTTTTAAAAAACCTACTAGCTACCAGATTTTCAAAAACAACCAATTTTTCTAGCCGACAGAGGACCAAAGTGAAATCTGATTCACCAGGAGGGAAAATTATTTTTATTCAGATTGCTTACAACTCATTGTTCTGCCTCTACCTCCCACACCTATTTAACTCAAACACAAGAAAAACACTTGGGAGAAAGGTCTCTGTTAAAGATCCAATCCTTTCCCCCCTTCACAACTTCTTCAGTGAAGGGATGAGAAAGCTCCCAAGGAAATCTTGACCACCAGATGGGAGACAGGAGTTGTCATTGGTACTTCTACAGAGGGAAAAAAAGCCCAGAGAAAACCCATTAAAAACACCCCCCCACACTATTTTTAGAGATCCACCAAAGTTTCAGGCCTTCTTTATGCTTCATAAAGCAGCACAAGAGGAGCCCAAGCTAAATCCCTCCCCCGACACCTCAAGTCACCTTGAAGGGTGCTTGCCAGAAACCGTCTGCCAGCCTGATCCAATGGTTAGGACACTGAGCTGACATTCAGGAGACCTGTGCTCTAATCCTCACTGCCACCTTGTTGGTGATCTTGGGCAAATAATATTCCCTCCCTGGGCCTGTGTTTCCCTCATCCCCGCACTGTCTGTTGTGTATTTAGAATGCAAGCTCTTTAGGGCAGGGATAGGCTCTCACTGGGTGCTTGCCCAATGCCCAAGTACTAATAAAGTCAGAGAGGGCCCGGCCCAGAGATACCAGGCGCCAAATATTCCCCATCACATTAGTCCCTCAGTGACTTGCCTCCCTCCCTTAGGGACACAAAAGCAGTCTGGTAGGAGACATCAGCCACCTCTCTTCCTGACCTGGGCTCCCAGGTTCCCCCACCCCACGCCTTGCATGTAACTCAGATCTCCTCCCAGTGTGCAAACGGGGGATTCTGCCATCCCCTCGCATCGCGATTCCTGGCCACCTCCCCACCAGTCCTCATGTCACTTCATAACCACCCCCTGAACACCCCCATTTTCCCCACAACCCCCCAGGCCACTTCACAACCACCCCTCCCCCCATACCACTTCATAACCATGGGGAAACCACCCCTCTGAACCCCCACACTCTCCCCAGAACAACCACCCCTTCCCCCATACCACTTCATAACCATGGAGAAACCACCCCTCTGAACCCCCACACTCTCCCCAGAACAACCCCCCAGGCCACTCCCTAACCACCTCTCTGAAACCCCTGCTACTCTCCCCACACACCCCCATGCCACTTTATAAGCACCATCCCCAGACACTCCATCTCCCACACCCCCCATGCCACTTCATACCCACCCTCCCAGATACTCCACCCCCATGCCACTTCATAACCACCCCTCCCCAATGCCTACTTCATAACCACCCCTCCCAGACACCCCATCCCCCACATCTCATGGCACTTCATAACCACCCTGCTGGTGCCCCCCACATCCTCCCCACAGCACTTCATAACCACTGTCCTCCAAACCAACTCCCTGCAATTCCATAAGCTCCCCACTTTTACAGAGCCATGCCCCCTTCTGCCGGCAACTCTGAGCTCCCCCTGGATCTAGCCTGGAGACCCCCAAACTCTGCAACCCATTTTCACACACCCCTGGACCCTGCCTGTCCCCACTTCAAACCCACAGGGAGAAGCCCCGCCTTGCCTCCTGTTCTCCCCTATCTGAGCAATGCAAGGCGGCAGGTTTAATTCCAGGAGGAGGGAGGGGAACCTTCCCAAGGCACAACTCCTGCAGGAGAGCAGAGGAAGAGGGCCCCCCTGGGGAGCACAAGGGGCTCACTAAGGGATATGGGGCAGGCCCCTTAGGAGGGCAAAGGGACTTCCCATGGGAGAGAGTAGATTGCCGCCGCCCACAACTCAGGGACAGCAGAGGAGCCCTGGGGAAGAGAAGGGGGCAGGAGTCACCCCTGTATCCCACCAGGGAGAGCAGGGTGCCCCATGCTGGTTTTCCCCAGGGCAGTGCAGAGGGAAGCCCCAGGGGAGAGCACACAGCTGCTATCTCCACCCTTATTCCCACTCGCTTCTCCCAGAACAAATTTTCTGTGAGCACAAAGCCACTCACCACAAGGAGAAGCAAGTCCCTGGCTCAAAGTCTCCTGCAGTCCCAAGCTGTCCTGCCTCCTGGAAGGGGGACAGGGGCTTCCTTCTCTGCAGGGAAACTTTCTCCCAGCTGTGAGCTGCCTTCCCCCAACTGCTCTAAACTTTGAACAGGAGCCTGTGGGTGGGTGGGTAGCTGCTGGCTCAGAAACTTCCTGGTTGTGCAGAGTCAGCCAGGGCACAGAGCAAAGACATCTGCCAAAACCAACAGATCCACCTGTGGCTATACAGGTAAAAGGGGCCCAGATGAAGTCCACCCAGCATGGGCAGCAGCCATGGCCCCATAATGGGGCACAAAGGAAACTAGGGATGGACAAAGTACTCATTTTAAAGAACTGACCCAACCCTTTATATTGACCTATCCACCCAGCAAGCCCCCTTTTCTGTAGAGAGGGGTCCAACCAATCCCCAGGGCCAGATTAACTCTCCTGTGGGCCTGGGGCTATTAGATTTTGTGGGGTCCCTGCATACAAGTCTTTTTCCTAATTTAAAACAAAATTTAAAACAATTATGGCATTGAGGCTATTAACGCGATACTAAACTTGCCTTTTAATTAACATAGAGCTGTTCTGTGGTTACATTTCAGTCTTAAAACATGTAGAATATAGTTAAGTTAATTCAAGCCTACTTCTTACCTTAGAACAGCTGATATATTAGTTTCTTTCTGGGAGGGAGTTTGGATGCAGGAGGGGGCTCCAGGCTAGGGCAGAGTGTCGGGGTGCAGGAGAGGGTGAGGGGTGTGGGCTCAGGGGCCGCAGAGACGTGCCAGCAGCCGCTTGCTTCCGGGATCGACATGGGGCATTGCATGCAGGCAGCCTGCCTGAGCCCTGCTGCTCCAGGGCCCCCCCTTAGCCTGGGACTCTGGGCTTCAGCCCCTAAAGCCCCTGCATTAATCCAGCCCTGCCAACCCCCCCTCCCCTGATCTGAACACCACAGAACTTTGGGGGGTACATAACTGAAATTCAAACCCAGATGAAGGTCTCAGTTCTGCCACTTGCTCCAGTCTTTGCAGTGGGCTGAATCATCAGTTGAGATCCTATGTGTCCGTATTTGATTCTGAGCCTTAGATGGTCCCCCTGCAGCTCTCCTGGGGGGGGGACAGGGTTCATGACCACAAGGTATCAGTGCTTAATTGGTGCCAGGGCTGAGCCCCGGCATCTCTAGGCTTGGCAGTTCCTAGCCCTGGCACCTCTGGCCCTGCTCCATCAGTTATGAATGTAAAAAAAAAAAAAAATTGCTTGGACCTCCACACCTCTTTCATTACAAATTAAGCACAGTAAGACACCCTCCAGTGACTTCCCCAGAGCTGCTTCAATCTCCCAGCATCGCATAGAGAAGCTCATCACAGCATTCCAGCCACAACCTCATGCTGGGGATCTAAACAGGGTGGCTGAGTATCCTGAAGCTCCAATGTAGGAAGAATGGTTTTCCCCCAGCCCTACTAATGGGTTTGTGTAAAGAATAATTATTAGGCCTGATTGTCCATTGTCTTGCAGCTTGTGCTGTCATTGACACCTGTACAAAGTAAGGGTTAAAAAGCATCAGACCTGAGTGCTAGCATCCGACTCTCACTTTATACAGGTGTATATGATTACACAAGGCAACAGAGACTTAGCCCTGTTTTATAATCCCGGGAAACAGGCTGATCTTTTTGCATTCCTCACTCAGTTAATCATTGCAGTTTGTACACTCTAAAAAAATACCAAGCAGGCTGGGAAAGTCATAGATTCCAAGGCCAGAAGGAAGCATTGCGATAATCTAATCTGACCTCCTGTAGAATACAGGACAGAGTACTTCCCCAAAATAATTTCTAAGGCAGATTTTTCAGCAAAACATCCAGTCTTGATTTAATTGTCAGTGATAGAGACTCCACTGCAACCCCTGGTAAATGGTTTCAATGTTTAGTTACTTTCACCCTTACAAAAATGTCTGTCTTATTTCCAATCTGCATTTGTCTAGCTTCAACTTCCAACTGCTGGATTGTGTTATACCTTTCTCTGTTAGATGGAAGAGCCCATTATCACGTATTTGTTACTCATGCAGGCACTTGTAATCAAGCAACCCCTTGAGCTTCTCTTTGTCAAGCTAAATAGATTGAGCTCCTTGAGTGTATCACACTAATGCATGTTTTCTAACCCTTTAATTATTCTTGTGGCTCTTCTCTGACCCCTCCCAAATTTATCAGCATCCTTCTTAAATTGTGGGCACCAGAACCGGACACAGGATTCCAGCAGCTGTTGCACCCGTGCCAGATTCAGATGTAAAATAACCTCTCTACTCCTATGCGAGACATCCCAGGATCGCATTACCTTTTTGTGGTCACAGGGTCAGACTTAAAGTTCATGTTCAGCTAATTATCCATCAGCACCCCCAAATCGTTGTCAGAGTCCCTGCTTCCCAGGATAGAGTCCCCCATCCTGTAAGTATGGCCTGCAGTCTTTGTTCCTAGATAATACATTTACGCTTAGCTATATTAAAATGTACATTGTTTGCTTGCTTGTGCCCAGTTTACCAAGCAATCCAGATCGCTCAGAATCAGTGTCCTGCCCTCTTCATTATTAACCATTCTCCCAATATTTGCTGCAAACTTTCTAAGTGACAATTTTATATTTTCTCCCAGGCTTGGCTAATTTTTCCCTGTGGGTGCTCCAGCCCCGGAGCACCCATGGAGTCAGCACCTATGTTTCAGCATCATCCATTGTAGTTTCCCCTTTCACCAGTTCCTTAACCACCTTCTGATTTTCATATTAATTCTTCTCCAGTTTAACTAGTAATTTCCCATGTGGAACTGTATCAAATGCTTTCCTGAAATCCAGGTAGATTAGATCTACCGTATTTCCTTTGTCTCGAAAATCAAGTATTGTCTCAGAGAAAGACATCAGGTTGGTCTGACGTGATCTACCTTTTGTAAAATTTGCTTTTCTTTGGCATGGTGTCTTCCTTTCCTTTGATCATACAAAGTCCCTTTGTTCAGGAAATGACTGAGGAGCATGCGTCACAATTATGCTACCTTAATAGCTTCTTAGAGTCTTTCATCTTCCCTCTAGTTAATTCATGCAGATTTTTCTTGACAGCACTTCCAATGTGAAATCAGAGTCTGTATGTAGATTTTCAAGCATTTTAACATATTGCTCCTAGAACAGAAATGTTGGTCTCAGGGCAAAACTTACCAAAGGAGCCCATGCAGGATGCAAAGAAGACAAATCCTGTGAAAGCTAGCAAGGGTAGGGCGTGAACTTATAGTGCATGGGTGTACCTCAGGTTCAATGACTCCAGCAGATCACCTTGTGCCATCCAGTTACTGTGACAACACACTGCCTGCAAACATTCTAGCATGAACAGAGCCTGAGGGCTTGTCTACACTTGAAATGCTACAGCAGAGCAGCTGCACCGCTGTAGCACTTCAGTGTAGACATGACCTACACCGACAGGAGGGGTTCTCCTATTGGCATAGGTAATAGCTAGTGTAGTGCCCATCTATAAAAAAGGGAAGAAGGAGGATCCAGGGAACTACAGGCCAGTCAGCCTCACCTCAGTCCCTGGAAAAATCATGAAGCAGGTCCTCAAGGAATCCATTTTGAAGCACTTAGAGGAGAGGAAAGTGATCAGGAACAGTCAGCATGGATTCACCAAGGGCAGGTCATGCCTGACTAATCTAATTGCCTTGTATGATGAGATAACGGGCTCTGTGGATGAGGGGAAAGCAGTGGATGTGTCATTCCTTGACTTTAGCAAAGCTTTTGATACGGTCTCCCACAGTATTCTTGCCAACAAGTTAAAGAAGTATGGGCTGGATGAATGCACTATAAGGTGGATAGAAAGCTGGCTAGATCGTCGGGCTCAATGGGTAGTGATCAATGGCTCCATGTCTAGTTGGCAGCCGGTATCAAGTGGAGTGCCCCATGGGTCTGTTCTGGGGTCCGTTTTGTTCAATATCTTCATTAATGATCTGGAGGATGGTGTGGATTGCACCCTCAGCAAGTTTGCAGATGACCCTAAACTGGGGGGAGAGGTAGATATGCTGGAGGGTAGGGATAGGATACAGAAGGACCTAGACAAATTAGAGGATTGGGCCAAGAGAAATCTGATGAGGTTCAACAAGGACAAGTGCAGAGTCCTGCATTTTGGACGGAAGAATCCCATGCACTGCTACAGACTAGGGACCGAGTGGCTAGGCAGCAGTTCTGCAGAAAAGGACGTAGGGGTTACGGTGGACGAGAAGCTGGATACGAGTCAACCGTGTGCCCTTGTTGCCAAGAAGGCTAACAGCATTTTGGGCTGTATAAGTAGGACCATTGCCAGCAGATCAAAGGACATGATCATTCCCTTCTATCCAGCATTGGTGAGGCCTCATCTGGAGTACTGTGTCCAGTTTTGGGCCCCACACTACAAGAAGGATGTGGAAAAATTGGAAAGAGTCCAGCAGAGGGCAACAAAAATTATTAGGGGGCTGGAGCTCATGACTTATGAGGAGAGGCTGAGGGAACTGGGATTGTTTAGTCTGAGGAAGAGAAGAATGAGGAGGGATTTGATAGCTGCTTTCAACTACCTGAAAGGGGGTTCCAAAGAGGATGGATCTAGACTGTTCTCAGTGGTACCAGATGATAGAATAAGGACTAATGGTCTCAAGTTGCAGTGGGGGAGGTTTAGGTTGGACATTAGGAAAAACTATTTTGCTAGGAGGCTGGTGAAGCACTGGAATGCATTACCTAGGGAGGTGGTGGAATCTCCTTCCTTAGAGGTTTTTAAGGTCAGGCTTGAGAAAGTCATGGCTGGGATGATTTAGTTGGGGTTGGTCCTGCTTTGAGCAGGGGATTGGACTAGATGACCTCCTGAGGTCCCTTCCAACCCTAAGATTCTATGATTCTATGAATACACCTCCCCAAAAGGCAGCAGCTAGTTCAATGGCAGTGATCAGTTGTTCTCCATGTCCACTGAAGGTAGGACAAGAAGGAACGGACTTAATCGGCACAAGGGATTTTTCGGTTAGATATTAGGAAAAACTTTCTATCTGTAAGGGGAGTTAAGCTCTAGAACAGGTTTCCAAGTTAGGCTGTGGAACGTCCCCACTGGAAGTTTTAAAAATAGGTAAGACAAACCTCTGTCAGGGATGGTCTAGATCTACTTGGTCCTGCCTCAGCTCAGGGGGCTGGACTTGATGACTTCTCAAGGTCCCTTCCAGCCTGACATTTCTATAATTCCACAGTTTGAGCCCCAGGTGTGCACAAATAAAACATTCCCAAAACCAGAGAGACAAGGTGGGTGAGGTAATGTCTTTTATTGGGCCAACTTCTGTTGGTGAAAGAGACCAGCATTTGAGGTACTCAAGAGCTCTTGTGTAGCTTGAAAGCTTGTCTTTCTCCAACAGAGGCTGGTCCAATAACAGATATGACCTCACCCACCTTGTCTCTCTCACATCCTGGGACCAACACGGCTACAACACCACTGCAAATTCCAATTTGCAGGTGATTTTGTAAACTCATGATCTTCAGGGGGGCTGTATCTCAGGAACTTCTTTCTCAAATGATCCCAAATTTGGTCCATTAACCCTACCCTACAGCCTTATGAGGCACAGCAAATTTCAAGAAAATCCAAGAGAGCATTTGAATTTTAGAGCACTTAGAGTAGTCATCTTTGAAACAGTAAGTGACTCTCAACCTTAACTATAGCAGAGCTACCACTGTGCTATAATGTAACATCATAAAGTTATGGGGAGGGGGAAATTCATTCTGACCCTGTCTGGGAATCAAATTGATGGCCTGAGGCATGGGCACTAATAGCTGTTATAATATTTATCCCATCTAGTATAACTGCATGTTATTCTTAATCCTATAAACATCTTTTATCTTATCTGGCATCTTAAGATGTTTGTTTCAGAATTATCCAGTAGCAATGAGTTCCACAGGATAACTGTCTTTTGCAATAAGAGACTACTCCTTTTCCATTTTTAGATGTGATGCTATCTCATTGCCCAAAGAGTCCTCTTGTTCTTGTATTATGAGAAAGGGTATACAGGAGAACCAAATTAGGCTTCCCTATTATTTTAGGGGAAGCCAAGCCAGGGGAGCTGTAGTTAAGTGGGCGGGGCCTCTGAGTGGAAGGAGGATGAGAAAAAGAGCAACTGCTGAGAAGGAGGAAGAAAAACTGAAGTTTATGGAGTGTTTTCCTTTTCCAGGTGCCAGACAAACCTCATTTTTTAAACGTTTAGGTAGCTGGTGTGCTGTGACCAATATCATACCAGGTGGACCAATATTGTCTCATTTTTTCCTTATGGTCCCCTGTCGGTCGGTGTGCATTCATCTGTTCTCTCTTGGTTTTTTACTTCTATTGTACACTTTTGGGGGTGGGGCCCATCCTTTTGTTGTGTCTGTACAACACCTAGCACAATGGAGTCCTGGCCCACGACTAGCGCTGCTAGTCACTTATGCAATAGAAATAAATAATATAATCCATTAATAATCATTTGTTCTCTTAAGGGTTCAGTTGTTCCATATTTAACTAAATAAACTGGGCCATAACTCAGCAAAGAATTAAAGCATGTGCTTAGCTTTAAGCACATGAGAAGTCCCATGATGGTCAATGGAGCTACCGTTATGCTTACATTTAAGCACATACTTTGCTGAATTGGGGCCATAATTTGTATTGTTGTGCCTCTGGGTAGAACTGGATCCTCCTCGAATCTTTGAACTGTGGCAATGTACATTATTGCTCTATTCCATTAAGATGGCAGGTTTTACTGAAATGAGATCATCACTTTATTGTCACTTCATTAGAATTCAGACACTGAAGCACATAAAAAGCAATAAAAAGTGTTAAAAGCCAAGTAGGGGGGGAAAAAATCCCCAAGCTGAATAATTTAAACCTGTTATTTCAGGCAGTAAATTACTGTAAGTCATTTAATTAAAAAGCAACACAAAACCTCTGAACTCTCCCAGTTCTATTTAGCCACTACATTCCCCGCCCTCTCCCCATCACTCTCTCTCTGTTTAGTTTGTTTCAGCAATTTCCAAACCAAAGTGCATTAGTGTAATTTTAAAAATTGGAATCATTTGTTTGAAATGGAAGAGTGTGTTTGAAAGATGGGAGGTTTTCAGCGTGAGCTCTGAAAGCCTTCTGCTGACGGCAACAGTTCAATCTGTGGGAGAAATCTGAGTGAAGACAGCAATTCAGGACTTCCAAAAGGGGAGGGGAACACAGCTGAGCAGAACACAAATTGAAATAATCATTTAAGAGCAAGGATCCAGAAAAGTTTGCTTAGAAAAAGGGATTTTAGGGGGGGAAATTGAGTCATTTAAGAAGATATTAGACAAAGGGAAGACATTTCTGATCTTTGTTTTGAATATAAAATACTCAAATACCCATCCTGTCCCCCCACATCTCTTCTCTGTTCTATTCTAGACTCTTCTACCATACCCATCATTGTGGTACCCAATCTCCAGCAGCATTCATCTAAAAATACTACTGTGAATCGTTGGCCTGATTTGCTATTGTCTTGCACCTTGTATCATCATTTACACCAGTGCAAAGTTGGTGTAAAACTATACTAAATCCTGCTGGTAGCATTGTTCGCTCACTGCACTAGTGAATGTGACTACACATAGTGCAGGGGCTATGGTGAATCACGCCCTGCATATTTAGTCTGCTTTAGAGGGAAGGGGGTTCAAAAAAGAGCAACAAAAGCTATCAGGGGACTGGGTGGAGTGGTGTAAGAGGGAAGACAAAAATCTATCTACATTCCCACTCTAAAATCTTGATTACCCAAGAGTTAAGGTTGCTGTATTCTGACTATGACTAAGTACCCTAAAAACGAGGCAATGCAACCCTGGAATACATAGACAGCTACATATGTGTTCGATTGCTGCAGTATCGTAAGTGTCAAATAAAGTAAATATTGGCTGGCTAAGAGATGACTAAGAGAGGGCAGGACAAAATAACCCTCTACAAATATTTGCAGGGTCGGAGGGAGAGGAATTATTTAGTGTGGTGCAAGGGGGCATAACTAAGAGGAAGAGAGTGTAATTTAGGCCGGGCCTATATTGGGAATTTGCACCAATGGAGCTGCTGCTGTGCAAACCCCAAGGGTACCCGAGGCCAGCTGTGATCTGCATCCATGGAACTTTCCCCTTCTCAAAACCAGGATATATTCACCTGAGCACTTTGGGGCTTTCCTTGCCTGCACTTGGGGTTTGCTCTAGTGCAGCAGGAATTTATGCAAATTCCCAAGGATTTATCCGGTGTGGAATAATCTCCAGGAGGAGGTGATGAAAGAGTCCGTTGCTAAAGTCCTGGAAACGAGGCTACTGAACTACTGCTCATGTTCGGCTAGAAAGGGAGCTTGCTGTGTGTTGCTCCAAAATCAGGATTTTACTTATCACCACAACTGATGTAACCCGTAGGACTAGATTTTTAAGAGCGCTTAAATCCCAGCTTGCCGAGCTCTTTTGAAAATCTGTCCTTAACTGTGAGCGCTCAGCCATCTAAATGTTCTGTCACCATGCGGCCGGCTTCCCTGTCATTAGTATTAACCTACACCCTCATTTCAGAGATCTCTTCACTGCCCTCCAGTGGATATTCTCCAGCCTGCTCTTACATTTTCAGCTGCAATCCTGCAAGCAGATCAACTAAAATGTCCCTCTTCACCTGCCTGGATCCCCAATGCAGGGTACTATGCTGGAAGATATGATTGCTGGATGTGGGCCATGAGTTGTATCTAATTTGCTGAAATTAATGTACTCAACACAATTTGAATCCCATACTCCAGGGGGGCATTCTAAGCTCAACAAAGAAAACCCCTTTTATCTGACACCACAAGTACTACTGGAAGGAAGAAGTTAGAGAAATCCTCTCATCTCCCCAACATAGGATTATTCCCAGATATCCATTTTATAAAACACAAATCTGTTGGTTTCACAGTGGGAATAAATCGGGAATAAGTCATCCCAGGCTTACCCACAAAAGCTTTTACTGTGTTGAAGATATTTTTTTATATTTTTTTTTTGTCCTCCTATTGAAAGATCTTTTCACAAATGCCAGGAATTATTGCAGCTGCTATTCATTAACATTTTAAAGCTGGGAAATCCTTTCAGAATGTAGATACTTTATATATAAACTCACCTTAGTTTGTCTGTTTAAACAGAGTATCTTAATATCCCATTTCAGCTTCTGAAATAGCAGCTTAATGTGAATTAGTTTTTCTACTCTTGTTTTTGACAGTCAGTCAGCTATAGCAATAGCCATAAATTCAAAAGTTTTAAGGCCAGATGGGACAATTGTGTCTCGTCATCTAATCTGGCCTCCTGCGTAACATAGGGTACAGGATTGCACCCAGAGAGTCCTGCAACACAGGAAATTATTATTCACTCTTGTATAAGGGAGCACGTACTTGGAACCTCCCTAAGGATATCTAGGCCAGAGCCTCATCGGGTGTAATCAGTACTGGTCAACGGAGCTATGCCAATTTCCACCATCTGAGAATGTAGCGATTAAACTCTAAGGATTTTTAGACTGGAATCTCTTTGGGGCAGGGGTTGTCATTTGCTATCGTTTGCACAGTGCCTAGTACAATGGTGCTCGATACAGGTAAGGTCTCTAGGCACCACAGGAATATGAATGTTAAATAAGTCCAGAGGGCCAAATTTTGCCACATACTTTGTGGCACCTCAAACTGTTTTTCAACATCTTTTTCGCCAAAGGTAACACACAAATCTTCCAAGTTTCCCAACCTATCAGACTTTTGGTAGCACTTAGTACAAGCACTTTCCCAAAATAATCATCACCGAGTAAAAGGTGAGCCCCAGCCCACCCCCACCAGCCCTTGTCTTTTCGTTTAGCTGATTGGCATATTGGGTTCATGCAACAGGTTCAGCAGCAGCACCATCTGTTGGGAAGCTCACTACAGCATGAGTGAAATCACAGCCTCGCTGAAGTCAATGCCAATTTCACCCTGTGTGTTCAGTGTTGCTTTTTTTTAGAGTGTTAGAGACCCCTTCAATATTACCGTCAACCCAAAGAGGTCACAGCCCTTTGGATACATGAATCAACCCTCACAACACCTTATGATGTGGGTAGTTAAACTCAGTTTCTCCATCCTCTTGTGGATGGAGAAACTGAGTTTCAGATCAATTAAGTGACTCACTGAAGGGCTCAAAGCAAGTCTGCGGCGTGACCAGGAATAGAGCCCTGTCCTTTTGATGGTGAGACGTGTGCACTGGCCACAAGCCAGTGTATTTGTATCTCCCCATGGTTCTATAATTCCTACACTGGATTAGCCCTGAGAAGGTAGAACAAAAAAGGCATCTGATTTTTGCACAAAATAATCACGCTCACAGTTGGCTGGCCAGCATCAGAACAGAGAAATTCACTAAGCTCCAGGGGGTTAGAGTGAATTGTTTCCTTCTCCAAACTGTCTGTTACCGATTTGCTGAATTCCTTTCCCAACTGAACAGCTGAGGGGGAGAGGAAATATTTCCAGATGTGTTATGTGGCTGCAGATCCAAGGAGGAGGAGAAGTATCTCCCTATTTGTCAAAGGAGTATTTTTTGTAATTCTTGTACCCCACCAGGCTAATGACCAAGAATTTGCTCAAGTAAGAAACTTTGTACTGGAGAGACTCTAGGACATGGTGTAGAATGACCGGATAAGGTTGCTGAATTCTTTTCCTTCTAGTTCTTCTGCACTTTGATGGCCCATTCTATCCAAGATCTCAACAAGCTTTACAAATATTGGCCCCAATCTTGGAATCCAGCCATGCACTCTTGCAGAGTTCCACTGAGGTCAATGTGACCCCAGTTGCAAGACAAGAGCTATTAGAGAATTAAAACTTCAAACAGCCCTGTGAAATGGATAGGATTATCCTCCATTTATACAGCTGGAGAAAACTGGGGCATGGAGGTGAAGCAGCTTGCCCAAGATCAGAGAGCATGTCTAGGGTAGGTCAGGGAATAGATCAGGAGCGGCCCTAGCCATTTTGCCAGCCAGGGAGGAAAGCATTTTTGGTGTTGGCGAGGGCTCCCATTAGTAGCTGAGCCAAAAAAAAAAAAAAATCCCAGCTGGCAGCATAGTGGTCTAGCACCCCCTGGAAGTTGGTGCCTAGGGCAACTTCCCTGCTTGCCTGTCCCTACAATCAGCCCTGGAATAGAACCCCTATCCCCTGACTCCCAGTCCTGTGGCTTATGCACAAAACCTCCCTTCTTTTTTTTCTCCCTTTGAAGTGACTTTTTTTGTGCCATTGTCAGGGCAAATTGGGACCCAAATTTAGCTTTTATAAGAACAAGGTTGTCTAAAGCCTAAGACCAACAAAAATGCTTCCATGCTTTTTTTTAATTTGGTAAAAATGCCCAGAGTGATGGATGGGTGCTTTGATGTAAACTGAAATACATAATAAACAACCCCCCTGCAGCCTGTGTTTGCAGTCCAAACACTGCAGCATTGGGCAAATGCATGTGAAACAGATCCAAATCAGATCATAAATGAAAATGAAAATAACTACTTTATTTCCACTGTCCAAGCTCAGAAAAATACAAGAAGTAAACAAGCTCTTGGAAAGCCAAAACCTGGAGTGGTGTGTTTGCAATCATGAAATGGAATAAGTCACTAAACCTCTTCCAAGACTTGGAGAAAAAAACCACTCCCACATAATAACCAGAAACTCAACTCAGTCATGCACCAGTAACATATCATCTGGCATTACCAGGTTCTTTCTTCATCATGTATAGGGATGGATGGAATGTGACTCCCTGGAGACTGCAAACATCAAGGTGTATTCCCCTCCGCCTTCCTTTTGCTGATCATTGAGCTTTGGAAGTGGAAGACTATGATATTGCACCCGTGGATTTGATCCACTGGCTGGAATTTTCTGAAGGGCTCTGTCACAAGCTCGCCTCAGCCAGAGGACGTCTTGCAAAGTGAGCTTGCCTAATTTCAGTAGCCCAATTAATATCTAAGTGTAAGCAGGGTCTGAGTGAGCTTTTCTCTGACATTTAGTGACAAACTGGGGGGAAAGACTTCAGGAGCAGACAGTATTTGCATAGACACACCTACTCTGCCTATGTGTTGGACAGGCAGAGCTGCTTTGCCAAAGTGATCAATTTTGGCTGGTTTTCGGTTACAGTTCACTTTAGTGAAGCCAGGAAAGTAACTGAAATACTCCTATGATAGGTTGTCCCTCAGTAAATATCCATCTTAAATTCTCAATTACTGAGTGACAATCAACACTCATTGCTATATTTGCTTTCCACAATCTCCTCTTAGTATAACCTTGTATGAGTGATGTACCCGAATATTTGGATGCTAATATCTAAACTGTAGCATTAAATTTATTAACCTTAATTTGGGATAGTGCTCTGACTGGCCTCTGCCTACTCCCAGCCCTTCTAGCCACTGGAGGACCAAGTCTCACTGGTTCCACCAGCAGCTGACCCTGGGAGGCCTTTTTAGGCAATTTCTGGAAGTCCAGACTCTACACCTTTCACTTCTTAGGTCCGTGTGCACCAAATGGGGTGTCCGGTGGGGGTGGGGGGTAGTGAATGCCTGGTACACCCTGTCACAGGCTCACAGCACCCACTATTGTGCCAGATTATCAAAAGAGCCGAGATTCCATTTAGGCACCAAAATAAGTGGCTACATTTTCAGAAGAACTCAGCATGCTGGATTCAGCCCTCTTAAAACTGGCTGAAAGTGCCACAGTGGGAGCTCTTGGAGGCAGAGCTCTTTTGAAAATTCTGGCCGTTGATAAGATGGCCTGAGGTCCTGAGTCCAAACTCTGCTAGAAAAGTTGGTAAAGTAAGTAGATTTCTTGGCAAATATCTGAATGTTTTCTCAGCTACCAAGCAAGCAGACTCCACCCTAATTACATGTCTCCTCTGGTCTTCGTGGCAAGCTTCTAGCGGACTCCGCTGATAAGTTATTAGTGTCTTCCTTGGCCTCTGTGCACATCATCTGACATCTGGTTGTGAGTAAGTGCTTCTTCCTTTCCTGCCAATTGCTTCCCCTGGCACAACACAGGGGCAAACAGAATATTGCGGACACTTGTTAAGGGGGAACTGGGAAAATCTGGTGGGGCAAGGGCAGGTTGGGGATGTCTGTCATGTGAGGAGGAACGAGGATTTGGTAGATAGGAGTATTCAGAGAATATTCAAGACCAAGTGAATGGGTGGGGAAGGGTCCAGACCAGTTTTCTCCTTATGCTCTGGAGATGAGGTCCTGGCAAGTAAAGCACCCTTGGCACAGTCTCTGGCTATGAAAACTGGCCCATTTCACCTACAGCGCTGTCCAGCGACACCTACTAATCTTTACTTTTTTCTGCCAAGGTTTAAAAATATATATTCCTGCTAAAAAGGACAGGATCTAATTAAAGAAACTGAGTATGGATTCTAATAATCAACCCCAGAGTCTCAATTTGTAACAAAGACACTCTTCAAGCCAGACTTGGGCTTACTTAGATTGGGCCAGTGGAAGGCAAATCTTCCCTCTCTTTCAGCCCAGTGGGTGCTGTGGCTAGTTCACTTTCCAGTGCTGCTGGTTTTCATCCATTTGTAGGTCTGTAGGGCAGAAACTAGGCAAATTGCACTCATATTGGAGTAATGTGTAGGCAGCTTTCTATATTCCTTTTAGTTCTCCCAGATCAGAGGTATTTACAGATGGCTAAATCCTATCTCTATTACAATCACAGAAATCAGAGATGGAGAAGACCTAGATTAGGACTTTCTCTCATAAGGAATGTAGGAGATTCTGGTATTTTAGGTCACTCGAGGAAACCATGTCTGATGTTTGTGTCTCTGGTGGAAAAAGCTCAAGAATCCTAGATTTTTGGCTGAGAGGTGGGTCCCAAGCTGTGGGCTACAGAGCATCAGTGATGGGCAGTGAGCTAATTAATCAGATTTCAGAGTAGCAGCCGTGTTAGTCTGTATCCGCAAAAAGAAAAGGAGTACTTGTGGCACTTTAGAGACTAACAAATCTGGTTCTCCATTTAAGACAGCTAAAAATGCAAATTTTCCTAGTATTGCTCCTCCATGTAAAGAATTGCAGCAGCTGCCATGGAAATGTTATATGGCTGCAAGTGAAAAGTGAGATGGTTTGAGCAATTGCAAATGGTAGGAACTGTGTCCCCAAGACAATACACCGAATGCTGAGCAGCAGTGTAAATCTGGAGTCACTCCACTAGTTTTCGTGGGGTTGTTTTGCAGACACATTAATGTGAGATCAGAATCTGGCTTAATCTCTCTGTTAAAATGCGGTATGCACTATGTGAGAACCACTGGTGGGGACCAACGTCTGTTTTTGAAGCTTTTCTGTTTTAGCCACACCATCAGGGGCTCGTTCACCTGCACATCTACCAATGTGATCTATGCCATCATGTGCCAGCAATGCCCCTCTGCCATGTACACTGGCCAAACCGGACAGTCTCTACGCAAAAGAATAAATGGACACAAATCTGACATCAGGAATCATAACATTCAAAAACCGGAGGAGAACACTTCAACCTCTCTGGCCACTCAGTAAAAGATTTAAGGGTGGCAATTTTGCAACAGAAAAGCTTTAAAAACAGACTCCAATGAGAAACTGCTGAGCCTGAATTAATATGCAAACTAGATCCCATTAACGTGGGTTTGAATAGAGACTGGGAGTGGCTGGATCATTACACATATTGAATCTATTTCCTTAAGTTAAGTATCCTCACACCTTCTTGTCAACTGTCTAAATGGGCCATCTTGATTATCCCTACAAAAGTTTTTTTCTCCTGCTGATAATAGCTCATCTTAACTAATTAGCCTCTCACAGTTTGTATGGTAACTTCCAACTTCTCTGTATGTATGTATATAAAGGTTTCAGAGTAACAGCCGTGTTAGTCTGTATTTGCAAAAAGAAAAGGAGTACTTGTGGCACCTTAGAGACTAACCAATTCATTTGAGCATAAGCTTTCGTGAGCTACAGCTCACTTCATCGGATGCATACTGTGGAAAGTACAGAAGACGTTTTTATACACACAAACCATGAAAAAATGGGTGATTATCACTACAAAAGGTTTTCTCTCCCCCCACCCCACTCTCCTGCTGGTAATAGCTTATGTAAAGTGATCACTCTCCTTACAATGTGTATGATAATCAAGGTAGGCCATTTCCAGCACAAATCCAGGTTATCTTCCCCCCACCAAACAAACACTCTCCTGTTGGTAATAGCTTATCTAAAGTGATCACTCTCCTTACAATGTGTATGATAATCAAGATGGGCCATTTCCAGCACAAAACCAGGGTTTAACAAGTACGTGCGGGGGGGGGGGGGGGGGGGGGGGGGAAACAAGGGGAAATAGGTTACCTTGCATAATGACTTAGCCACTCCCAGTCTCTATTCAAGCCTAAGTTAATTGTATCCAATTTGCAAATGAATTCCAATTCAGCAGTCTCTCGCTGGAGTCTGGATTTGAAGTTTTTCTGTCGTAATATCGCAACTTTCATGTCTGTAATCGCATGACCAGAGAGATTGAAGTGTTCCCCAACTGGTTTATGAATGTTATAATTCTTGACATCTGATTTCTGTCCATTTATTCTTTTACGTAGAGACTGTCCAGTTTGACCAATGTACATGGCAGAGGGGCATTGCTGGCACATGATGGCATATATCACATTGGTAGATGTGCAGGTGAACGAGCCTCTGATAGTGTGGCTGATGTTATTAGGCCCTGTGATGGTGTCCCCTGAATAGATATGTGGGCACAGTTGGCAACGGGCTTTGTTGCAAGGATAGGTTCCTGGGTTAGTGGTTCTGTTGTGTGGTATGTGGTTGCTGGTGAGTATTTGCTTCAGTTTGGGGGGCTGTCTGTAGGCAAGAACTGGCCTGTCTCCCAAGATTTGTGAGAGTGTTGGGTTGTCCTTCAGGATAGGCTGTAGATCCTTGATAATGCGTTGGGGGCTGAAGGTGATGGCTAGTGGCGTTCTGTTATTTTCTTTGTTAGGCCTGTCCTGTAGTAGGTGACTTCTGGGAACTCTTCTGGCTCTATCAATCTGTTTCTTCACTTCTGCAGGTGGGTATTGTAGTTGTAAGAATGCTTGATAGAGATCTTGTAGGTGTTTGTCTCTGTCTGAGGGGTTGGAGCAAATGCGGTTGTATCTCAGAGCTTGGCTGTAGACAATGGATCGTGTGGTGTGGTCAGGGTGAAAGCTGGAGGCATGTAGGTAGGAATAGCGGTCAGTAGGTTTCCGGTATAGGGTGGTGTTTATGTGACCATCGTTTATTAGCACTGTAGTGTCCAGGAAGTGCATCTCTTGTGTGGACTGGACCAGGCTGAGGTTGATGGTGGGATGGAAATTGTTGAAATCGTGGTGGAATTCCTCAAGGGCTTCTTTTCCATGGGTCCAGATGATGAAGATGTCATCAATGTAGCGCAAGTAGAGTAGGGGCGTTAGGGGATGAGAGCTGAGGAAGCGTTCTTCTAAGTCAGCCATAAAAATGTTGGCATACTGTGGGGCCATGCGGCTATCCATAGCAGTGCGCTGATTTGAAGGTATACATTGTCCCCAAATGTAAAATAGTTATGGGTAAGGACAAAGTCACAAAGTTCAGCCACCAGGTTAGCCGTGACAGGGGATAGTGTTCTTGACGGCTTGTAGTCCATCTTTGTGTGGAATGTTGGTGTAGAGGGCTTCTACATGCATAGTGGCCAGGATGGTGTTATCAGGAAGATCACCGATGGACTGTAGTTTCCTCAGGAAGTCAGTGGTGTCTCGAAGGTAGCTGGGAGTGCTGGTAGCGTAGGGCCTGAGGAGGGAGTCTACATAGCCAGACAATCCTGCTGTCAGGGTGCCAATGCCTGAGACGATGGGGCGCCCAGGATTTCCAGGTTTATGGATCTTGGGTAGTAGATAGAATATCCCAGGTCGGGGTTCCAGGGGTGTGTCTGTGCGGATTTGATCTTGTGCTTTTTCAGGGAGTTTCTTGAGCAAATGCTGTAGTTTCTTTTGGTAACTCTCAGTGGGATCAGAGGGTAATGGCTTGTAGAAAGTGGTGTTGGAGAGCTGCCAAGCAGCCTATTGTTCATATTCCGACCTATTCATGATGACAACAGCACCTCCTTTGTCAGCCTTTTTGATTATGATGTCAGAGTTGTTTCTGAGGCTGTGGATGGCATTGTGTTCTGCACGGCTGAGGTTGTGGGGCAAGTGATGCTGCTTTTCCACAATTTCAGCCCGTGCACGTCGGTGGAAGCACTCTATGTAGAAGTCCAGTCTGCTGTCTTGATCTTCAGGAGGAGTCCGCCTAGAATCCTTCTTTTTGTAGTGTTGATAGGGAGGTCTCTGTGGATTAGTATGTTGATTATCATACACATTGTAAGGAGAGTGATCACTTTACATAAGCTATTACCAGCAGGAGAGTGGGGTGGGGGGAGAGAAAACCTTTTGTAGTGATAATCACCCATTTTTTCATGGTTTGTGTGTATAAAAACGTCTTCTGTACTTTCCACAGTATGCATCCGATGAAGTGAGCTGTAGCTCACGAAAGCTTATGCTCAAATAAATTGGTTAGTCTCTAAGGTGCCACAAGTACTCCTTTTCTTTATGTATATATATATCTTCTTACTATATGTTCCATTCTATGCATCCGATGAAGTGGGCTGTAGCCCACGAAAGCTTATGCTCTAATAAATGGGTTAGTCTCTAAGGTGCCATACATCCTCCTGATCTTTTTGCTGATACAGACGAACACGGCTGCTGCTCTGAAACCCGGCATATTCAGTGATGCCACATAGCTGCTTAGTAGTGATTATGCTGGTATTAGCCAGATGACTTCACTCCCTTGACTACGGATGGTGGCGAAGCAGCACAAGCAGGCAGGTAACAAGGCTGATTGTTAGTGTGAATCATACTGCAGGGCATACACTGAAATAACCAGTCACTGTGAAATAAAGGGTGGGGGGGGAAAGAGAGACCATGCATCAAAGATGATTGGATCCTATCCTGCCCACACTGATGGGACCAAGCCCAGCTGTTGTCCTGCCTGGGGAAAGGATGGATCTGAGCTCGTAATCGCTGGTGCACATATATTCCATGACAAGCTCAACTCACATTCTGTGGCAAGGCCCCTGCTGTCTATGGCACTCCCAGCAGCAGACTGGGATTGCTGCAGCAACTTCAAGGTACATTCGAAATTAGATGGTTTTACTGAATTAACCAGGAAAACGAGACATGCAATCAGAACAGTGTCCCTTGGGTGGTTTAATCTGGGACAAAATTCATCTTACACTGCCCCTAAATGTTCTGTTTTCCCTGTGCTATTAAATTTTGTGTTGAAAACTGCTGAACATGATGTGCCGTTAATCAAAGAATAATAACGACTGCACTGTAGAAATTGCACCTATTGCTTTTTTGCCCACAGTCCTAATCAATACAACCCCACTTCCTGCTATTATTTTCTGGGGACCGCAGGTGGTGATTATGCTTCCTTTGTTAGCTACAGGCATCTGCTGACAGACATCAGATGTCCAGCACAGGTGCACTTCAGCTGAAACGACTTGTTTGCTAAGGCAAATATTGGGTAGAATACGTTAGTTCCCTTTCTCCCCTCTCAGATGGCTTTGTAAAATGGTGTAGCCGCAAAGGTATATTTTTAACACCAAAGAGCCTATCATGATCAGTGTGAGCTGTTTAATAATACTTGGCTTCTCATCGGCTATGAGTTTTTAAATACTTTGTTGCCCTGTTGAGCAAGCAACACAGCAATGGCTGACTCAAGCCATCCTCGCATGCAGAGGGAATTTCACTCTACTGGTGTCTTTCTATGTTTACATAAAATCTAGTGCTGCTTTTATTTCCTACTGTGTATTGGCCAGGCCGTTCCCCGGCACATCCCTCGGCCCACGCCACTTCCCACAGCCCCCATGGGCCTGGAGCGGCGAACCGCGGCCAGTGGGAGCCGTGTTCAGCCGAACCTGCGGACGCTGCAGGTAAACGAACCGTCCCGGCCCGCCAGTGGATTTCCCTGATGGCCTGCGTGCCAAAGGTTGCTGATCCCTGGTCTAGACAGAAGGACTGTACTCCACACCAGCAAAGGTTTGATTTTCTTAGTGGCTCTCATTTTCTGGGGGCCAGCTTGAGACCCTGAAGTCCTTATTTGCAGAAGTGCTGAGCACATGCGGCTGCAGCTGAAGTCAGTGGGAGATGCGCTTTGAACGCGTGAAGAGCTATATACTGCTAAGTACTCTGAAAAAATCAGGCCTTGCCTGTCTCAGATTGACCAGCCAAAACGAGGGGCCACTTTGACCGTAATCTCTCTGTATCACAGGTTCCCATCTGCAAAATTACGATAACACCACCTCACCTCTCATGCGTGTTGTGAAAATAAATTAATCTTTGTGAATCACTCAGGTCCTATAGTGATGAGCATCCTGGAAAAGCCCATGAGGAATGTCTTCAGAGCAGGGTTTGAATAGCAAGCAGTAAATGAGGCCTGGGGCCACATGTTGAACAGTGAGGATAAAACAAAATATTGAACAGCTGCTCAGTCAGTTAGCACTCTCTAGTCTGTGCACTGAGCCAGGGGTCCTGTGGGAAAAATGGTCCATGCTCACATATCACGATGCATACACACAAGGGGGCCGACTTAAGGTTGCACAACCTTGATGCTGGCATTTCCTAACTTTTGAGTGCTGGACTTTGCAGCATTCACATCCTTCTAATGCATTGTTTTTCTGTGTAAAGCATAGACACGTTAGCTTGGTATTTTACTGATACTTGTGTATCAAGTATGGCAGCACATGGAGTCAATGAAGAATGTGGCACAAAGGCCTCCCGTATGCTATTCTGTCTAATCGGAAATTTGTAAAGTACATATTTTTTTTGGTTGACTATGCTTGGTTGTAAAGAAAGCTGGGGTTTGTGCAACCCTTGTATACATGTGAGAGTAGGGCAGTCTAGAGTTTGTGCTCACAGGTCGACACAGGAATTGCCAGATCACAGAGCAGAGATACAGGTTGAGGTTTTACTACCTTTCTGTGGCCCATGATCCCTGCTGGGGAATTCACTTAGGAGGTGTCCTAGGAACTGCCATGGACAGGAGTTGCACTGTCACAGGTCCCAAAGCCAACTGCCATGGATTCAGAGCCAGCAAGAAACTCCAGGGCCTCTGCAAGGGTGGGTTTAATTTTCCAGGGATGCCCCAGATTCCACATAGTTTGCAGGCATCCATGCTGTTTGTGGCCCGTGGAGCTTGATGTGTGGAAGGCAAACCCTACCCCCCCGATGGAATGATTCTGGAGGGAGTTCCTTGCAGAGAAACTTGCAGAGATTTCTTCCCCCCACCCCCATAGTGTTTGGTTTACACATTAACATTCATCTCTGCAAAGAATAGCATTCAAGGCTTACGCCAAAGTTTTCAAAAATGGCCATTGACTTAGGCTACCCAACTTGAGACATGTAGCACCTGATTTGTTTCCAAACGGAGGAGTGGATGCTCAGCATTTATGAAAAACGGACCCAAGGTGGGGTCCCCCCAAAACTGAGGCACACCAAGCCAGTAGCCACACGTGAAAATTCTGGCCTTACTGCGTTTTGTAATGAAATCTTGTGTCACCAGCGGTTATTTGTCACCTCATTTTCAAGCCCTCCAGAGCTGGCGTGCCATTCTGATGGTCCTATTTAAAAACTTTATGACTTTTAAAAAAATTTCCAGGACGCTGAGAAATTTGATCTTGTGCTCTACCTCTTGACTAGATGGATCTAGCAAAGTCCACTTCATTTGTCTACTTCCCATTTTCTAACTCAAGTGGCAAAAAGGATTTAGAAGAATTTTATAACTCTGATAATCCCTCTCTTTTAATTTGGCATCTTTTAAAAACAGTTTGACCAACTAACTGGCATCTTGGTTAAAAACTACTAAACAGCAAACTCGTTTGGCAAGGAGCCAAAATTCCATTTTAAGAGAGGCTCATAATGAAAAATGAGTTTTAATCTAAATTATGGAGAGGTAGCCACCATTGTATAATTGTCAGTACTCAGAGATTCCTGGTCACATTACTCTTCTCTTCCTCTATGGTATTTATATGTCCCCATTACTGCAGGATGTGACTGCCTCACAATATTTAAGCATTTATCCTTACAACACCCCTGTGAGATAGGGCAATGCTATGATCCCCATTTTACAGATTGGGAACAGCAGCACAGAGAGGTTAAGTAACTTGCCCAAGATCCTACAGGAGGTCTGTGGCAGACCAGGGAATTGAAGCTGAGCCTTAAGTCCCAGGCTAGAGCCCTAATCACTGGTCTTCCTCTCCCATCTAGTAGCCAAATGTTCAGGTATTTGGTACTTACATGGAAGCAGGTATTAGTTCATTTTTATGAATGCCAGCCTCTGCACATCGCTTGTGGACAAGCGAATATAGCTGGTCAGTAATCCCACCATTGTGCTACTAAGCCATTCAGCAAAGACCCTTGATGATGGGACAGTCCAGCTTCCACCTTGCAGAAACAGCCCCCCTCCAATATTAAAGAATGTTCTTGACTAAGAGTAGGATGTAGCCCTTGATTTTAAACATATTTACCTCAGTAAGAATGACATTGTTAAATTGTTACAAGCTGATTCTGTACATCTCCCTGGAAAGGGATCTTGTCTGATTGTGAGCAGTTGGTGTCATTATCGAAGGTGATGTGCAAGGGATACAAAATGGGGGTTATGTCCTTTTATGCTTAATTATGACATATAAAAGAAGGTCTGGAGGGCCAGGGGCTTAATATTCTTTTAACATTAGAACCATAAGAACAGCGAGTGTGATCTTGTTCTGGATATCTTCTTGTAGGACTCAGCCACATAACTGGAGTTCACAGTCTTTAATTGAAGGAGAGGTGATGTTCCGTCTTTACCAAACAGATCTTTCCTTCCAACTGTTTACAAAGGGATTGAGTTGAACAGCTGTCTCCAAAAACAAAACAAATGCTAAGTGTTAAGCAATCTGAATAAAAGTCACTTCCCCACTCAACTTTCTGTCACTTGATACATGTGATGTCGTAATTCTGCTAGTCCTTCTGTCTTCCAAGAAAAGCAGAGAAGACAGCCTTTGAATTACTAATGTGTGAGGCAAGTAGATTAATACCTCTTTAAAAACCTCCTTCGTACATTACGAAAAAGCCAAAAAAGGGCACCAACCCACTTTCCCTATACATATAGCCTTTAAGCAATGTACCATGCTGCTGTAGCTTTCCAAATTTAAACGTGCCAAGTTGTATCCTAGTGGTGTTGTATGACCCTGAGTGGGCATTCATCTAGTTTTTGGATCCCTTTATTCTCTCTGTCTGATTACTTTACCTGTATGTCTTCAAAAAGGCACGAATTCATAGAATCATAAAATATTAGGGTTGGAAGAGATCTTAGGAGGTCAGGTAGTCCAACCCCCTGCTCAAAGCAGGACCAATCCCCAACTAAATCATCCCAACCAGGGCTTTGTCAAGTTGGGCCTTAAAAACCTCTAATTGTCTTAAAAGACTGAGCGTATCAGCTGCATAATTCATTATGGGCCAGATACTTAGCTAGAGTAAGTCAATATCGACTCTACATGGATGTCGAGGGAGTGACATTCATTTACAGCAGCTGAAGATTACATTACCAGAGTTTCAGGGAATTATATTTGATCCTGCCTGGTGCTGAGCACTCTGGCCCGGAAACAGCAAAGCTCTTAAGTACATGCTTAACTTTAAGCATGAAAATAGTCAGGGCTGGCCCTAGACCAAATGGCGCCCCCTTCCCAACATTTGTTAAACCTTTGAATACCTTATTTTTTATTGTGGCAAAGAGTCCTGTGGCACCTTATAGACTAAGAGACATATTGGAGCATAAGCTTTCGTGGGTGAATACCCACTTCGTCGGAGGCATGTAGTGGAAATTTCCAAAGGTGGGTATAAATATGCAAGCAAGAATCAGGCTAGGGATAATGAGGTTAGTTCAATCAGGGAGGATGAGCCCCTCTTCTAGCAGCTGAGGCCCTCTTCTAGCAGCTGAGATGTGAACACCAAGGGAGGAGAAACTGCTTGTGTAGTTGGCGAGCCATTCACAGTCTTTGTTTAATCCTGAGCTGGTGGTGTCAAACTTGCAAATGAACTGAAGCTTGGCAGTTTCTCTTTGAAGTCTGGTCCTGAAGTTTTTTTGCTCCGGGATGGCTACCTTTAAATCTGCTAGTCTGTGTCCAGGGAGATTGAAGTGTTCTCCTACAGGTTTTTGTATATTGCCATTCCTAATATCTGATTTGTGTCCATTTATCCTTTTACATAGGGACTGCCCAGTTTGGCCGATGTACGTAGCAGAGGGGCATTGCTGGCACATGATGGCGTATATTACATTGGTGGATGTGCAGGTGAATGAACCGGTGATGGTGTGACTGATCTGGTTAGGTCCTGTGATGGTGTTGCTGGTGTAGATATGTGGGCAGAGTTGGAATCAAGGTTTGTTGCATGGATTGGTTCCTGAGTTAGAGTTACTATGGTGTGGTGTGTAGTTGCTGGTGAGAATATGCTTCAGGTTGGCGGGTTGTCTGTGGGTGAGGGATCGTTGTCCAGGATGGGTTGTACGTCACTGATGATGCGTTGGAGAGGTTTTAGCTGAGGACTGTATGTGATGGCCAGTGGAATTCTGTTGGTTTCTTTCTTGGGCTTGTCTTGCAGCAGGAGGCTTCTGGGTACATGTCTGGTTCTGTTGATCCGTTCCCTTATTTCCTCGTGTGCGTATCGTAGTTTTGAGAATGCTTGGTGAAGATCTTGTAAGTGTTGGTCTCTGTCTGAGGGGTTGGAGCAAATGTGGTTGTACCTCAGTGCTTGGCTGCAGACAATGGATCGTGTGGTGTGTCCGGGATGGAAGCTGGAGGCATGAAGGTAGGCATAGCGGTCGGTGGCTTTTTGGTATAGGGTGGTGTTAACATGACCGTCACTTATTTGCACCGTGGTGTCTAGGAAGTGGACCTCCCATGTAGATTGGTCCAGGCTGACTGGCGGTGCCCCACCCCTTATATAGTTCCAAGGGCATGGCTGACAACATTCTAGGAGGTTTGAGGAAAATGTAGTTCTCAGAAAGTCTGGAAGGTTCCACAAGATTCTACAAAGGTTCAGAACATTCTAGGAGGTGAGTGAAAAATGAATCCACATTCAGAAAACCTGAAACATTCTATTTTCCCTTTTGTCGCTACCAACAAAAACAGCACACACACCCTGAGCGTGGAGACCCCGAAGCCCAGAGCTCCAGGTGGTTGCCTCGGTTGCCTGCCTTTAAAACCGGCCCGAGTGTGAATAGTCCCTAACATGCTTCAGTGGATCACAAGCAAAGTGATCTTCACCTTACAGGACTATTTTCCTCATTGTCACAAGTACAGTGATGTGATTTCTCTACTTTTTCTGGTAAAACATTTACATTTCTCCTCTCCCCTCCAAAGGATTCACTGAGAACTGTATGTACCCAACTTCCTACTAGAACATACAACAGTAATAGTGATTTACATCTAATAGTTCTTGTGTTGACAGCCTCTTTAATGGATCATTGATTTTTTTTTTGTATTTGAATTTTTATCACGTTTCTATGGATTGTTTCCCTAAGCATTTATTTAATAGAACTGTTTTTACTAATTGCCTTACGCTGCCAGGGAATGTTCAATTATTACACTTTTCCTTTGGACATTTCTGAAAGTATTTCTGATTATATATGGATTAGAAACGTGTATATAATTTAATCTCAGTGTATATAATTTCATGTGACTGTCCATAAAATGATTTCCTTCCTTGTTTTGGTGTAAGGTAAATCAGTGGTTCTCAACCAGGGGTACGCAGAGGTCTTCCAGGGGATACATCAACTCATCTAGATATTTGCCTAGTTTTACAACCGGCTACATAAAAAGCACTAGCAAAGACAGTACAAACTAAAATTTCATAAGACAATGACTTGTTTGTACTGCTCTATATACCATACACTGAAATGTAAGTGCAATATTTCTCTTCCAGTTGATTTATTTTATAATGAAATGGTAAAAATGAGAGAGTCAGCAATTTTGCAGTCATAGCGTGCTGTGACACTTTTGTATTTTTATGTCTGATTTTGGAAGCAAATAGTTTTAAAGTGAGGTATAACTTGGGGGTATGCAAGACAAATCAGACTCCTGAAAGGGGCACAGTAGTCTGGAAAGACGGAGAGCCATTGAGGTAAATGAACCAAAATCCTCCTCTTTAATGTGTAGATATAGGCAGTGACCACGATTTTCAAAAGCAACTAGTGAGTTTGGATGCTTCAGTTTTTGGATCCCCAACTTGAGACATTTTCAGAACTGGGTGTTCAACATTTCCTCAATGTGAATATTGGCACCCTTTAAAGCCTCTCAAGCCTGGCACCCAAAAATACAATGTATTTATTTAAGTAATTAAATAAAACTATTAAAAGCTGTATATAAACTATATAAAAAATGTAAATAAAATTGTAACTTCACAGGAGCAAGCTAAGCTGATGTAAGACAGGTT
Source organism: Chelonia mydas (assembly GCF_015237465.2). Lineage (NCBI taxonomy): Eukaryota > Metazoa > Chordata > Testudines > Cheloniidae > Chelonia > Chelonia mydas. The sequence continues at coordinate 5,966,302 of NC_057851.1, read as the reverse complement.
TACAGTGACGTACGAGTGCCCCCACACAAAACTTCAATCCCGAGCATCCTAACTGCAGGCAGGGCAGATGAACATCCAGCTGTGGTTGCAGCTTATAGGCATGTTGGTTTTGATTATTTTTATGGGGGGTTAAATGCTTGTCAGTCCCCAGACTGGGCAACAGGAAGGTTTGCTCTCTGGATCAACGTACTGAGTGAAAAACACAGATGGTATTGCCTTCAGAACAAGAGACTGGATAATATGTATCTCCCCAACAGTCTCCCACTGAGAAAATATGGAAACTGGAATAGAGACAAGCTGTTGGATCCAGATTGGGGCCTTCTCTGAACAAGGCAGACATTGGCATTAACTCATCAAAACTGCAGGGATCTCATCTTAGGTAAAAACAGATGGTGCAGAAGCTGGTGTTAACCCCATCTTCTTAGCAGGCTAGAAGATTCCCTCAATTGTGCGTAAAGTGAATCTATCTTTCTCCCCAGAACCTAAGATGTTAAAATTGGGACTGGCCATTGCTACTGTCTGGATATTTAAGGTTGCTAGCTGTTCTTCCCATCTGTCTCAGACCAGCTGGGTGAAAGGGGAGGGAAGCACTAACATTATCCTGAAGTGAAGTAGAAAATCCCAAGACTTCAGAGTCAGCATTAGGGTCCACACCTAGAGGTGATCTTTCTGGTACCAAAAACTCTTCTGAGGCTAGAACTTCTGACAGAGTCCTAAAAGATTCTGACAGGAATCTAGGAAAAGATTGATCTCACCTCCTTCCTTTCACGATCTGAGGATCTAGGGAAGATCAACAAGGTCACATCGCTCAAAATGAGGGAGGAGGGCAGCTCAAAGTACCTCCAAGAGTTGTACCTCCCCTGCAAAAGAGCAGGGAAGATGGAGCTTTTAGAAGCCTTAGATCCCAAGACCTCAAAACACATCCCATATGATGTTCAGGCCAACCTGAGCAATCCCTACAACCAAGAAGTAGAAGAAGGAGAAATTCTACCATTCCCAATATTAGGAGTAAGAGAAGCCATTCAAGAAAGAATTTTGAGGCTTTGAAATGTGAATTCATATTTAACCTTTGCAGCTCATGCCACTCTTTAATTTGTAACACTGGAAGTGTGACAAATCTAATAAAATGCCTGACCCTGATGCAGGATTCACTAGCGCCAAACCTGTGCTTCTGCAGAGTCCAATTTACTTCAGTAGGGCTCTGCATGGATACAGGAGTAGGGGCCTAAAACTTTAAAGTTCTTAGCCACCAAACACTGAGTGTGTCCTTAAACACACGTTTAAATTATCCGATTAATAAAAATACCTGAATAGCAATCATCTAATGAGCATGCACAAAACTGCTGACTTAAAATGTTCATAACGTTAAAATAATTGAACCAACTTTGACTTTGTTTCTTGTTTTGTAGCCATTATTTAGTACAAAACAAACTGGGTTTGTGGCTTCTAACTCCAGCTGATTTCAAGGGATGTGAGGTACAATGCCCAGGTGCCAGCCTAAGATTTCCAGCATAGACTTGACTTTGTTCTGGTTTCTAACGTAGTGGGGAATAATTTATAGACCTACCTCAAAGAGATACATAATATGGTGCTACCTGTGTTACAGACATCCTCACAATTCATTGTGTCTGTTGTAATCACTTATACTGTTACATGGGGCAGTTTCTCAGACAATATTAAAAGAGCAACAGCATACCATCCAAAGGCAAAGAAAAGATAGGTAGAATAGTAAGAATCCAATATAGCTCCATCAGGACCTCGTTAATGGCCTGAAAATCAAAAAGGAATCCTACAAAAAGTGGAAACATGGACAAATTGCTGAGGAGGAGTACAAAAGAATAGCGCAAGCATGTAGGGACAAAATCACAAAGGCTAAGGCACAAAGTGAGTTACACCTAGCAAGGGACATACCAGACAATAAGAAGAGGGTCTATGAACACATTAGGAGCAAGAGAAAGACGAAGGAATGTGTAGGTCCTCTACTTAGCAGGGAGGAGAACTAGTAAAAGGCAACTGCAAGAAGGTAGAGGTGTTTAATGTCTATTTTTCTTCAGTCTTCACTGGAAAAGTAAATTGTGACCAGATACTTAACACGACGAATATACACAATAAATGGGCCAAAAACCCCCACCATGTTAAAGAATATTTAGGTAAGTTACATGTATTCAAGTTGACAGGGCCTGATGCGTTACCTAGGGAGGTGGTGGAATTTCCTTCCTTAGAAGTTTTTAAGGTCAGGCTTGACAAAGCCCTGGCTGGGATGATTTAGTTGGGGATTGGTCCCTCTTTGGGCAGGGGATTGGACTAGATGACCTCCTGAGGTCCCTTCCAACCCTGATATTCTATGATTCTACGATTCTATGATGAAGTGGTCCCTAGGGTACTTCAGGAGCTATCTGAGACAAACTTGGAACTGTTAGCGATTATCTCTGAGAACTCACAGAGGATGAGTGAGGTCCCAGGGAACTGGAGAGGAGTAAAGACAGTACCTATCTTTAAAAGGGGGAACGAAGAGGACCCGAGGAACTAATGACCAGTCGGTCTAACTTCAACACCTGGAAAGATACTGGAACAAATTCTGAAACAATCAATTTGTAAATACCCGGAGGATAATGGGGTTATAAGTAACAGCTAGCATGGATTTGCCGAGAACAAATCATGCCAGACCAATCTTACTTCATTCTTTGGCAGGGTTACTGACAGGGCTGTCCCTAGCTATTCTGGGGCCCTACGCAGCAGTGCAGACCCAAAGATATATTATGAAATTCACCCCCTCCCTCAGTGTGGAGAGGGGTGTGCACACTTCTGCCCCCTCTTCCCCCCCCCAGTTAGAAATTACAGAAACTGGGTTTACTAATAAACAAAACAAGTTTTATTAACTATAAAAGGCAGGTTTTGAGTGGTAAAATGGGTAACAAACAGAATAAAGCAGATTACTAAGCAAATGAAATCAAATAAACAAACTAAGCTAGTTTCATTAAAGAAATAGGTTACACATTGTATTTCTCACCCTAGATATTTTTGCAGGTACTTTGCAAAGTTTCTGTGGTTCAGAGTTCCAGTTATATTCCTTTTCAGACTGGACCCCTGTCTCCATCCGGACTCCCACCCTGCCTTCCCTTTTGCAGTCTTTCTTCTTGGGCAGACAGGCCATGGAGAGGAGGAGTCCTGTTTGCCTTCCTCCCCACCCTTAAATAGGATGTACATAAGGCGGGAATCCTTTGTTTCCCAAACCTGACCCCCCTTCCCTTACAGTGGAAAGTTATAAGACATCCCAGGTAATGTTTTAGTATCAGGTGACAAGACCACCTGACTCTGTAGGATCACAGGGTCCATGAGTCAGTGGCAGTATGGAGCGTCCACAGGTAGGTCAAGCTTTTCATAGTCCACTCTCCTTGCTGATTGGCCATCTGCTCTTTCTGGCTTTTCCATTGTTGTACCTGAAATGTTAGTCGTGGGCATCACCCAAAGTAGCATCGTTGAAAAACAGATACATAGTTAATATTCCTAACTTCAGATACAGAAACGATACAGGCATAAAAATTGAATAATCACATTCAGTAAATCATAACCTTTCCAATGATATCTCACATGAACCATCTTGCATAAAGTACAGCTCAGTTGTGTCATATTCATATCATAAGCGTATTTTCATAAGGAATATGAAATGAACATCACACTCGGATTGAATGTGTTGTTTTAAAGGGTTTTAGAAAATATAGCATTAAGAGAAATGTTTTCAAAATGTTTGTAAAATATCAGTGCAAATGAGATTTAAACATTCACCACACCTCCCCACGCAGCGCTAGGAACTCAGACCCAGCAGCCTGGAGCTGGTGCACAAGCAGCCCAGAGTGAAACTGATCTGTCGACTGATTGATAATATTACATTATGAAAACTGAGATTCTTGCAGAATTAATTTCCTCTTCATCTCGACACTAGAGTGAGAGGTACATGATAGATAGACAGATCAATCTGCTTGTTTACTCTTTCAGGATCGGGGGCCTGAATGAGTGCATTTGGGTGAAATGTAAAAAGCAAACAGACACCTCCCTCTCTGTTATATTTCATATCCAAGAATGAGGGGATGATCGTGGGGAAGGAAGACCTATAATACAAGACTGCTGGATTGTTCCAAACTCTGATGCTGACTCTTGGATGACCTCGGGCGAGCTCCTCTGAGGTAGGTTGTTGCTTTAAGCTGCTGTGGAGGGCTCAGGAAGATCAGCACAGCTCTTACCAGGGTGAGTTTGCGGGAGGTAGGCACAATGCAGCAGGAAGCACATCGAGAAGCGGAAAAAACAGTGGCAGCAAGCAGCCAGCGGGGGCAGAAAAACCAGCGGCATCAAGTGGGCAGTGGTGGCAACAAAAAGTGGCAGCATTGGCAAGCCAGTTGCAGAGGTGTGTGGCTAGGGCAGAGACATTGCTCAGTGCCTCCCCTCACCTCTCTTCAGGTGTGGACGTGAACCCACCTCTGAACTCGTGGTCTTCACTCACCAAGGGCAACCAACTGTGAGGGGGGTGCAGTGGAGGGAGAGGGGGGTGGCATCTTCAAGGGACATTCATTCATTGGACTTTCACACCACAAGGTGGGAAACTGAGGCAGAAGACACTGCCCAAGGTACTGTGGGGTGGGTGTTTGCTTATGGTGACATGCTTTTGAATGTGGTTGTGGTGTTTTCCCAGATTAATGCTGGGTTCCCTTTTAATAAAAGTTTTCTTTTCTCATACTGACTCAGGCTGGCAAGTATTGCCTCTTATAGATACCCAGGGGTAGTGTTAAATTTTCCCAGATTAGTGGGTGGGGACTCAAGCCAATTCTATATTGTTAAGAGGAACCCCTAGGTATTGAACTTGGCGCTTGTTGCTGTCACCTCCACCTTACAGAGAATGCAGTAGCCATCCTCCCCCAGGCTAACTTGGATCTGTTGGAGTGAGGGGCATCTGCAATTTTCACAGGTGCCTAAGGGAGTTGGGCACCCAGCTTTTAAATGGGATTTGGGCATTTAACTCCCTTAGGCACCTTTATAAATCCCAGCCCCTGTGTTTTCTAGCATTTCTGTTGGCACTAGTCACCCCTGCTCTGTGCATACTGGGTGGGAGTATAATGATTATACCTGCCCCTTGAGCAAAGATATCCACTTGTATCCACTCCCTATCCTTGTACCCCTATGCAGGCACAACTTAGCCTCTAATGAGATCTTGGGATGCATATACAGGGAACTCTCTGGCTGGAGTAAAGAGGTTATCTTACCTCTGTACTTGGCACTGATGCGACCGCTGCTGGAATCCTGTGTCCAGTTCTGGTGCCACAATTCAAGAAGGATGTGGATAAATTGGAGAGGGCTCAGAGAAGATCTACAAGAATAATGAAAGGATTAGAAAACATAGGGTGCCACCAGACTCCTCGTTGTTTTTGTGGATACAGACTAACACAGCGACCCCTCCGATACTTGAGGTCAGACTAAAAGGAAAGGCGGACTTGTGGCACCTTAGAGACTAACAAATTTATTTGAGCATAAGCTTTCGTGAGCCACAGCTCACTTCAGATGTATGCAGTGGAAAATACAGTGGGGAGATTTTATATACACAGACTCCAACGAGAGACTGCTGAATTGGAATTAATTTGCAAACCAGCTACAATTAACTTAGGTTAAATAAAGACTGGGAATGGATGTGTCATTACACAAAGTAAAACTATTTCCTCATGTTTATTTCCCCCCACCCTACTGTTCCTCACATATTCTTGTCAACTGCTGGAAATGGCCCACCTTGATTATCACTACAAAAAGTCCCCCCCCCCTCTCCTGCTGGTAATAGCTCACCTTACCTGATCACTCTCCTTACAGTGTGTATGGTAACACCCATTGTTTCATGTTCTCTGTGTATATAAAATCTCCCCACTGTATTTTCCACTACATGCATCCGATGAAGTGAGCTGTACCTCACGAAAGCTTATGCTCAAATAAATTTGTTAGTCTCTAAGGTGCCACAAATCCTCCTTTTCTTTTTGCGGATACAGACTAACACGGCTGCTACTCTGAAATGAGGTCAGACTAATGGTCTCTTCTGACCTTAGAATCTATGAATATATGAAACCTCTTTGTGCCTCAGCTGATCCATCTGTAAAAATGGGAGTAGTAATAATTACCTACTTCACAGTGGGGATTGTGAGAATTAACATTTTTAAAATGGGGTCCTCAGATGAAAAGTCTATTAGTTGCCCAATACTGTGAGTTAGGAACTTTATACCCACTAGTTGGGTGGGTGATCTGCAGGGAATGCAGGAGGGGAGCAGTTCAAAGAAAAAAAATGGGCTCACAATAAATTGTATAGACCACTGCACACTGCCATGTGTCTCAGACACTTTTTAGGAGGAACACACAAGTTTGGAGGAGGCAGATAACCCTATGCAGACCACTGTATGGGCAGAGTGTTCTTTTGTACAAGCATTCTTTAAAGTCTATACTGTGTGTTGTGAGCAGAACTTAATGATTGGCGCAAGATGTTCCAGCACAGCTCAATGAAAAGGAGAAAGGGGTCCAGCTGTGGATAGAAACCACAGCAGAAAGGAAAAGGAACTGAAATATTGATTCTTGATGTGGACTCAGGCATGAGATGAGTTTTAGGGGGGGAAAAAGGATATTATTAAGTATGGATAAAGCCCTGGGACTGCTATGTAGCTCTCAGCTCCTTTCCCCTCAAATGCTTTGGGTTTGATCCCACAAAGCAATGAGTGACTCCTGTGAGGTTCTAAGTGACTTCAGCTTCTAGGGCTCAGCACTGCACAGGATCCAGCCCTTAGACTGCCACTAAGAACAAATATCAGGAAAGGTTTTTATGCGTATTAGCAGAAATTACAGGAGTGAGAGTCCTGTGCAGATCATTGCCCAAAAGGTTGGAAACAGAAGAGCAGTTGGTGAAACTGTTAACATCTGGTGTTGGTTGCTTGAGAACGAACTGGAGTATTGGAAACCAATGGTTACATATAAAAGAAAATCATAACACATCTTTCTAGATCCTAAACTTACTCCCAAGACATTCCCCTGTTTCCTACAGGTCAGTTTACCCCAAGTCCTTTTCCCAGTGTTTTCAGTCAGTTTAGCTAATATCCCCTTTCATAAAATCAAGCCCATTGGCAGCTTCTCCTCACAGACTGAAGGGTTCATCTACACCCCAGATGTATCAGAATAGACCTGTGACCTTCACCTGAAAACAGGGTTTCCCTCCACTGTTTACCTCTTCCTGAAGTCTCTGCATTAGTATTTGACTCTGTACGCTAACATACTTCTCTTGTAAGATATACAGTCGCCAGAGATCAAGAGTCTCGGGAATACCAACATCCTCCTGAATAGTAATCCGGTAATTTCTCTACGAATCCTGTAGGGTTTTGGGGGAGAGGAAGGAGGTGTTTATACCAGATCGATTTCTGTCATATGTAGATTCAGGTGTCCTGTGAATGCTCTCAAATGATATTTTTTTTCTCCAGAGTGGGCTTTTTAGCTGAGTAGTTAATAAAACCAGCTAGGCCAATATGGGGCTGGAGAAGTAATCCGGCCAGGTCTTAGTGATGCTGGCCAGGTTGGAAGGTTTGTCTGAAACCAGATCATGAATAATACAGGATTTGTTGCTGATTGACTTTGTATTCCTTAGCAAGAGTTTCTGAACATCAAATCCAGATCTGAACGTCAAGCCTTCCATCTCTGCTTTTAAAATAGATAACAAGCATAGTAATATGGTGTGTAATTCATTTTATTGTTAGACATTCTTTAGTTATTGCTGATCAGCCCTGTGATAAGATCCTGGTATTCTGAGGCCATAATTTGATCCCTCATCAATCCTGTGATAACGTTCTTCACATACCTCGGGACTGTACTTTGATCCCTTAGCAGCCCTATAAGAACATCTGTATGTTCCAAGTCTGTAGTTTGAGCAGACTGAATCTCTATTTCAGTTCTCCCCATAAAACCCATTCCTCCACCACTGTCTTTATGGAGACTAGATGGCACATCCCTGGGCTTCTGCAAGACAGCTAAACATTTACAAATTAAGACCTAACTCCCCTAAATTGAGTCTTTAAAGTCCATCAATCCTGATTCACTAGTGTGCCTCACATTTTACTCATGGAGGAGGAGATGGGACTGCTTTTCTTCACTTCCATCTCCAAGGCTGTTAATCACATCTCTAGCAGGTGGATTCTTCTAGGTGTTTTAGGATTTAGGTCAACTAGAAAGCAGAATATCTAGGATTTAATGTAGCTTTTAAGAGTATTCCTAAATACAAATAGTAATTTAAATAAGAGTTAAGGTTGAAGCATGCTTTGATGCTGTTCAGCTAATACCCAAACCAGTTTTACGCTTTCTTTACAAAAATTCTGGACCTTTTAAAAAAACCCAATCAGCAGAATGCATGGAAATGAACAATTTAAAAATAAATGTATCCAGACAGTTCTACATTGCGATATAATCCTTCACAGAGTTGCCATCTTATGATTTTATCACAATTCTTGTGGAATCTTGTTGTGACAGGGTGGACTAGGTTTGAAGGCCCCCTTGCTGGAGGCCTCCTGGCCCTACCACGCTCCACCCCAAAAAGGGGCAGTAGAGAGATCCTCCAAGCTGCCTAGAGTGGCTGTGTGGGAAGCAGCCAATTAGAGAGGCTTCAGGGAGCAACCAATCGGGGCTCAGCAGGTTAGTATAAGAAGAGCTGCAGGGCCAAAGTGAGGTCAGTTCCTTAACAGAGCTGGAGTAGAGTAGATTGTGTGCCTGGCTGCCTGCTACAGGCCCTTGGTTAGAGCAGTGCTGGAAGAAGCCAAGGGGAATATGAAGGAGCTATGGGCTGGCTGTTGGGACACAATCAGGCCAAAGCCCTAAGGTAAGGGTGAAGAATATGCTGGAGCCACAGAGAAGTGGCCCAGGGAATTAGAGCAGCTGTGTGGCTTACATAAAGAGACATGGCATGGCTGCTATCTATAGGGTCCCTTGAGGCACCCCAGAAGAGGAACTGAACCATAGTGGCTCAGCTGCAGTGCTGTGGCCAGAAAAGCCCTGAGGGGGCACAGACATTCCTCCAGGGAGGGAGCCCTGGGGCACTGCTCTATACTGAAGCAGGGGCAACTTGAGAGACATTACAGAAGGCACTGAGAGAGGCCCCTGTTGGACTTGTACCCTGGGAGGGTTTTGCCTTGGTCTCATCTCACAGACAGACTGTGTGACTCGGCTGAAGGGCTGAGTCATTGGAGACTCACTACAGAGAGTGCAGGCACATGGACTGAGATCGGGTGCTTGTGAGAAGTGAGTGCACCTCATTATACTTTTTTTTTCATAAAGCCCTATCTCCTGAAGTCCTGTAATTACATGAGGTTCTCACTTTTTTACAAGATTAAAATCTAAGTTTCTACTCCTCATGGTTGATGAGAGAATCTTAAAAACATGGTCTGTCTACCCAAAAGGCTAAAATATATTTATTTTTTGTTTTAAAGAATCATAATTTATAAGTCAATCTTGTAACTTTTTGTGACTCATGATCGGGTGTTGGCAGTACTATCTTCATCACTTCTGATTTATATCGCCAGCTCAGCTTCTGCATAATTAATGATCTAATTTCAGAGGGCCACCCCATGGACCTTCCTTCATCCCCCAGACCCAGCTAGATCCTACTTTAACTCTGCCCGTGCCCCAGATTTGCAAGAATCCTTGCAAAAGATCAAGATAACAAGTTACTAGGAGATGAATGAAAATGGGTGCAGTTTCTGAAGCACTCTGGGCAAGATCCTCAGCTCGTGTCATGGAGCATAGCTCCCACTGGTTTCAGTAAAGCTACACTGCTGTACAACAGCTGAAGATCTGGCCTTTAAAATTCCTCTTTCCAGAAAAGTTCTACTCTGAGATGAGAAGCCATGGGTGACATTTCAAGAAGACTGATTTCTTTACTGGAAAAGTTATGGTATGGATTTAAAAATGACTTAAATTGGAAGCGACATTTGACCATGGCTGTGAAGCAGCAGCTGTTGATTCCACAATGAAGGTATAACAGGGTAGTCTGCCCTTTGAAGAGCCAGGGAGCCTGAGGCCAGCCAGCCCTCCTAATAAGAGTAGGTGTTTGGACCTGGCAAGGGATTATCAAACCCAGTAAGGAAGGGGTCAGGTGACTACTGGATGAGCACCTGATTCTGATAAAGGCTGAAAAATAGTTACTGGAGCTGCAGAGCTACAGGAAGTCAATTGGCTCCTGTGGTGGACCATGGAGCCAGAAGACTGGGGAAGAGGTGCTAGAATTGAAGCAGGGGAGACTGGAGCATGGAAGATTTGTGTCGGCGGTGGGGGGAGGGATAGCTCAGTGGTTTGAGCACTGGCCTGCTAAACCTAGGGTTGTGAGTTCAGTCCTTGAGGGGACCATTTAGGGATCTGGGGCAAAAATTGGGGGTTGGACTAGATGACCTCCTGAGATCCCTTCCAACCCTGATAGTCTATGAAAGGACCCAGATTAGCTGTTGGGTTCATGTTGAGCTAGTTGATTTGGGGGTTTGCTAAAGATTACTGGTGCGACCAATGCATAGTACCCTAAGAAAAAGACTGAACAGATGATGGGTGTGGTTTTTAATCCTTCTTGGGCTGGGGAGATAGGCTAGCAGCCTACAGAAGGGCTTAGTGACACCTGCTTGGTCCCTTCCTTTTGCTCTGCCCTATTAAAAATAAAAGTGGTGCTCACTTGATGAGACTAAATGGCATGATTTAGAACTAGTATTTCTTCAGGCAATGAAGCCAGCCTGTGTAATTTCCTGCCATATGAGGTCACAGAGCCAGAGGACCAAACCCTGCTCTCACTCTCCCCAATGTAAAGCAAGAGTAACTCCATTTACTTCAGTGGAGTTAATCCACATTTACACTGATGTAGCCAAGAGCACAATTTAGCTCATTTACTGCAACTAGATTTAAAAAGTGACTGTGAGTCCCACTAATAACAGTCCTACATACTAAGTTCTTGACAGCCACATCTCCTGCTTAAGGTTAGCATTGTGTTCAGGAAGGAATTTACCTTCATGTCAATTGGCCAGGAGTATTGTGCATTAAATAGCACATTAAGTTGTTTTTTTGCCTTCTGCTGGTGCATGAAGTGCAAGAACAGAGTACTTGGATTGACGGACCAAGAGTCTGGTCCACCATGGCAATCCTATGGTGGTACTGAAGTCCTATAGTCCATCTCATTCAGCAGAAGAGTCATGAGAAGAAGAAATGGGCGTATAAAGCTACAGAAGGCATGGACAGCCTTATAGCTAACACACAGGAATGGGAAACGGGAGATGCTGGATCTGTCTCCACCTACACTAAAAACTTAGGAGTAGATTTGCAAGGGGGCACTTAGGCACTGTAATGCTCAACCTAACATTAGGTGCCCTACCCCAAGTGGAATCCACAACCCTGACTTAGGTGCTCAATTTCCGTACACAAGGCATCAGGAGAATTACATGCCTAAAAATGGATTCCCAGAAGCCAGCACACTGAGCAGGGAGCAGCCTAAGCTAGCCAGGAGTAAAATGAAACAAGAGGGGTGTGGCTAAAGTTCTGCCCCTTCAAAGGGAGTCCTCGCTGGATTCAGAGCTGTGAATGCTCTCTTAGAGGTAAGTAGCTCAGTCATGTCAGTCCTTACTGGAGGAAAAAACTATGCCCTTTTACCCAGTAGCCTAATGGTTAGAGCACTCACCCAGGATGTGGGAAACTCAGGTTCAAATCCCCACTTTGCCTGATATGGAGTTGAGACTTGAGCCCAGCCCTCCTAGCTGAGTGCCCTGGCTATAGGGAGGGTCTTCCTCAAACTCTCCTGTTAAAACAGTTCCATTTGGTATAAATTATCTATTCATAGGGCCAAAGAAAGATTGACTCTGTAGCTGAGTGGTTATTAGGGCACTCACTGTATCTTATACAAAGTGGAACAACTTCAACAGGAGAGATTGAGTGAGCCCCACCCCAGGGTACCCCATAGCCCAGTGCTTTCATAGCCTAAGGCCAGAAGGGACCATGGTGATCAAGTCTGACCTCCTGTATAACGCAAGCCAGAGAACCTCTTCTCCCACCCCACAAACAATTCCTAGAGCAGATCTTTTAGAAAAACATCCACTCTTGATTTAAAAGTTCTCAGAGATGGAGAATCCACCACAACCCTGGTAAATTGTTCCAGTGGTTAATTACTCTTACCATAAAAAAAATTTACACCTTATTTCCGTTCTGAATTTCTCTAGCTTCAGTTTCACTATCATGTTAAACCTTTCTCCGCTAGACTGAAGAACCCATTGTTACCTATCTGTCCCTCCTATAGGTACTTATAGACTGTAATCTAGTCACCTCTTAACTTTCTGTTCATTAAGCTAAACAGATTGAGCTCCTTGTGCCTTATAGTGATAGTCTCGTTTTCTGATCCTTTATTTGTTCTCGTAGCTCTTCTCTGAACCCTCTCCAATTTATTAACATTCTTCTTGACTTGTGGGCACCAGAACTGGACACAGTATTCCAGCAGTGGTTGCAGCAGTGCCAAATACAAAGGTGAAATAACCTCTCTACTCCTACTTGAGATTCCCCTGTTTATGCATCCCTGGATCACGTTAGCTCTTGTGGCCACAGCCTCCTACTAGGAGCTCACATTCTGCTGACTGTCCACCACAACCCCCCAAATCTTTTTTCAGTCACTGCTTCCCGGGATAGAGTTCCCCCATGCTGTAAGTATGGCTTATATTCTTTGTTCCTAGATGTACACATTTACATTTAGCCATATTAAAACTCCTATTGTTTGCTCACAGTTTATCAAGTGAGCCAGATCACTCTGATTCAGTGATCTGAATTCATTATTTACCATGCCCCCAATTTTTGTTATCTGCAACTTTTATCAGTGGTGGTTTCATGTTTTCTTCCAGGTTATTGAGGATAAATAGCATAGGGCCAAGAACAAATCCCTGCAAGACCCCACTGGAAACAGACCTGCTTGATGATGATTCCCTGTTTACAGTTACATTTTGAGACCTATCAGTTGGCACTCATTAAATGGATTAAAAATTGGCTGTTAACTTTATATCTAGTTTTTAATCAAAATGTTGTGGTAGCAAGTTAAAAGCCTTACGGAAGTCTTTTCCATCAACACCATTACCTTTAACAACTAAACTTGTAATCTCATAAAAATCAAGTGTTTGACAGGATCTATGTTCCATAAATTCATATTGATTTACATTACCTTCCTTTAGTTCTTTATTGATCGAGAGTCCTATCAGCAGCATCATTATCTTGCCTGGGATCAATATATGGCTGACAGATTTATAATCACTCCGCTCATCCCATTTACCTTTTTCAAAAATTGGAACAACATTAGCTTTCTTCTGGAACTTCCCTAGTGCTCCAAGAATTAATGGTTCAGCAAGCTCCTGAGCCAGCTCTTTTCAAACTCTTGGATCCAAGTTCCATGGACCTGCTGATTCTAAACTGTTTAACTTTTGAAGCTTCTGTTTAACATCCTTCAGAGACACTAGTGGAATGAAAAGTGTTATCACCACATGATGATCCTATATCCTGTTTTCCCTTCCTCCCCTTCCCCCCCGTCCCCCCACATACAGGACAAACAGAGTGCATAGGGCATTTCCTTGGGATGTATAAGACTTGGGTTCAAGTCCCTGCCCCACATCAGGCAGAATGGAGATTTGAACCCCTGTCACCTACATCTCAGGTGAGTGCTTTAATCACTGGGGTATTGAGTAAAGGGGGGAGCGCTTCTTTAGGCTGTTTGTGGGAGGACCAATCTGATAGATATGATCTAAGGTGGTCTCCTAGCATGTCCACCAGATTGGGAACTGCAGGCAAGATAGATGAGGGAGACCCTAGTTTGTGAATCCCATTAGGGCTTAGGTGCAAGTTGGGCACCGAGCTGCTTGCTGGTGTTAGGACTGAGGTGGCTCTGTGCACCCACCAGCAGAAACTTAGGCATGTAGCAAATTTAGGCCCTACAGGGTTAGGTAGCAGCTGAGCAGGGGCTTTGAATGCCACAAATGCTGACTGTTAGACTTAGGTGCCTAAAGGGGTAGGTAGGCACCTGAGTCCCCCTTGTTAACCTGGCCCTTAGCATATAACTTTAGGTAACTCATTTAACTTCTCATGTGCCTTGGTTTTCACATATGTAAAGTGGGGATAATATCTAAATTGCAGGAGGACTGCAAAGATGAATTCTGTTTGTGGAGCCCAGCAGGCTCATTGAGTGGAAGGTGCTGTAAAGTGCAGTTATAGCGTAGGCTAGTGCTGGAAGTGCCCTGTCTTGAGGCTGAAGGTAAGTGGGTCAGTAATAGGGAAAATGTTTGTGGCTTCTATGAGTGAATGTTCCTGTGGTCGTCAGCTAGTCTAGACGACAATGCAGACGTGACCCTTTGGTGAAGGCTTCTGATTAATATCTGTCCTTACTGTTTGTGAGTGTATCCTGCACATTAATACAGCTGAGAGGCAAGCTGGGGCCCTTGTGGCCCATTGACAGCCACAGCCAACCTACTAGGTAAACTGCAAAGGAGCCTCCTTCAGACCAAGCTAGTTGAAGCTAAGCTAAACTTGTGTTCCCTCTAAGTCACTCTGTGCTTCACTTAGAATGAGGAAGGCAGCCATAGGAAACAGTCTTTTAAAAAAAAGAGGCCAATTTGCCAAGTTTGGGGCTGGCTCTGAACTCCCCCCAAAACATAGGGATGTTCAGATCTAAGGTTTTGGTTTGCCCCATTTCACAGATGAGCCAGCCTACAGAGCTTGGGTCCAAATCTATGCTTCCGCAAGGTTCAGGGATGCTGGGACACAGGATTGTAATTCAAACCCATCTCCAAAATACAATAAGAGGTGCTATTTGAAAGTACTTCCTCTTGTTGAAGTGCCTGCCCTTCAGGTGCTCAAGTGTTCCCAGATCCATAGACAAGATGGTATTTTTAATTTCACTCAAAGTGATTTCTTGGATAACTTCCAGGTTCTAATCAATCAGAAGTGTCCTAGGGCTAAGAGGGTCCAAGTATTTAGAATAGGTTTCTCAAGTGAAGGATTTTTCAAAGGCGAGCAACTCTTTTTATAGCAAGAGACACAAGCTCCTAAAGGAACATTCAGAGGTAATCATGGGGGCATGTGGAAGAACATGTGGGACAATCAGTACATTGAGCCCAATGAAGTCTGGGATTGATAGCATTACACCTTAGAAATCAGATCAGGGTGGGGGAACAATACAGCAGGCACATTGCATTGCAATACAGCAACAACACTGCATTCCCAGGCTGCGACAAACATGAGCCAGGAGATGGGGGCAGGGAGGAAGAATTCCTAGCTTCCAATTCATTGCACAGGCAAAACTCCTGTTAACTTCAATGAGCGTTATATGCACATCTGGTGCTCTGGTCACCATTGCCCTGCATTCTGTGTAATCACTTACACCAGTGCAAAGTGAATATAAAATGTTATCAATCAAACCAAAATGGTATCCTGTTTAGACCTACTTTTGACTGGTGTAAACGATCACACAAGGATCATGGACATGATGAATCACGTTTGTGGGCTTCAAAATCAGAAGCTCTAAGATCAAATGCCATTCCCTACTTACGTATATGTTCAATAGAAGGAAAAATCTATGTTCATCCAGTTTTTTAGTTATGGCCTTAAAATTAGCATGTGTAGTTTTTTTTTTGTTTGTTTTTTTGTCTGAGCATACTAGCATTGTCAAATCAACGTTGGCGTAGCTCTGGTGACAAGTGTTTAAGAATTTCTTAATGGAATTAAAAAGATTATCTATCCCAAAGATTTTTTTTAAATAAAATTTCAGGGTTTTTTCCCATTATCTTGTGGCTATAGGTCACATCATAAGCAACACTGATTCTCATTTGTAATGATAAATCCCAGTTATACTGTTTATAATATCTTAGCTAGTGAGATGCACGTGTTTGTTTGTCTCTATGGTGCCTATCACATTGGTATCTAAAGGATTGAAGAGCAATGTTTTCCAGTTAGAGGAAAGTCTGAGCTCAGTATATAAAATATTTATAATTTCCAGTACATTCCCCTTCCAGCTCATTACAATTTTAAATCAATATTTTATCCTAAAAATGAAACTGAAATTAACAAGACACAGTTCAGCTAAAATTGACAGTTGGACTATCCTCAATGCAGAAGCTGTTGGAGGGCAAAGGTGGGTTATGCCACCCACCATATCTCCACTGTATTATGTGGCCAGCTCCTGGCATAAGTTAGAGCAGCCTTGGGGCTGCTCTCACATTTCACTGCTTAAGGCTCCAAAGGGCAGTTCCAACAGCCAAGTATAGCTATAGTGTAGAGGCGCTCTAGCCATGCTCTTTCCTTCAGCCACAGTGGTGACCTACCCTCTGTGCCTGAGCTGTGAAGGGTGACATAGTTTCTAGAGCTTTTATGCTCACTCTGTGCCATCCAAGAATTCCCGCTACAGCAGGTATATCCCCAGTGGCTAGCTTCTGTATACTGACTGCACTCCAGTGGTGTACAGGGATACTGAAGTCTGAATTCTTTTGAACCAATGTGTTATTGAGAGAGGACTAGGAGTTTGCACTTTGCACCAATGTAAGACAACCCTTCACTACTGCAAACTCCTCATATAGTTTCCCTACTTTGGACAGGCCCTTAACCTTGCTTGGATAGTAAGTGATTTGCTGGTGGCTTTAGGGCAATGCATTCATGGATTGATACCATGGATGGAACCAGCTGAGCAGCGGGGACAGCAGAGCAGCTCACAGCAGGAGTTTGCCTGGGAGTTCGCCTGGAGTGAGCCCAGTGAGGCTTACATCTTGCCAACGTCTCTGAGGAAGCTCATAGTAGGTAGGTGATATGGAAGGGGGGGGTTCAGCTGTTGTGACCTGCACTGGATGTGCCATGTTTGTCTTTCTTCCACAGGACAGAAGCGACTTTGTCTGTACAAAGTGCAAGCTGGTCTCCATATTGGAAGAGAAGATTGAAGGTCTGGAGCAACAGGTAACGACCCTGCGTTGTATACGAGAGACTGAGGATTTTCTGGACCAAACTCAGGATAGGCTTCTAGGGGCACAAAGCTCTAAAGATATAGAGCAGGTTGCACAGAGGAGCCAAGAGGCCAGTGAAGAAGCTTGGCAACATGTGACCTCCAGAAGAGGTAAGCGGAATGTCCGGGTTCCAGTAACACAGACACAGGTAACTAACCGCTTTCATGTTCTCTCCACAGGTACCATTGAGGAGAGTGGACCAGATGATATGTCTGGGGGGAGAAAGCAGAAGGAGACTCCGCTGGTTGGAAGGCATGAGATGCGATGTCCTGAGGTTGGGGGTTCCAAGACCACCACTCCCAAGAGGAGAAGGCGGGTGGTGGTGGTCGGGGACTCTCTCCTCCGGGGGACTGAGTCATCTATCTGCTGCCCTGACCGGGAAAACCGAGAAGTCTGCTGCTTGCCAGGGGCTAAGATTCGCGATGTGACGGAGAGACTGCCGAGACTCATCAAGCCCTCGGATCGCTACCCCTTCCTGCTTCTCCACGTGGGCACCAACGATACTGCCAAGAATGATCTTGAGCGGATCACTGCGGACTACGTGGCTCTGGGAAGAAGGATAAAGGAGTTGGAGGCGCAAGTGGTGTTCTCGTCCATCCTCCCCGTGGAAGGAAAAGGCCTGGGTAGGGACCATCGAATCGTGGAAGTCAACGAATGGCTACGCAGGTGGTGTCGGAGAGAAGGCTTTGGATTCTTTGACCATGGGATGGTGTTCCATGAAGGAGGAGTGCTGGGGCGAGACGGGCTCCATCTTACGAAGAGAGGGAAGAGCATCTTTGCCAGCAGGCTGGCTAACCTAGTGAGGAGGGCTTTAAACTAGGTTCACCGGGGGAAGGAGACCAAAGCCCTGAGGTAAGTGGGAAAGCAGGATACCGGGAGGAAGCACAGGCAGGAATGTCTGTGAGGGGAGGGCTCCTGCCTCATACTGGGAATGAGGGGCGATCAACAGGTTATCTCAAGTGCTTATATACAAATGCACAAAGCCTTGGAAACAAGCAGGGAGAACTGGAGGTCCTGGTGATGTCAAGGAACTATGACATGATTGGAATAACAGAGACTTGGTGGGATAACTCACATGACTGGAGTACAGTCATGGATGGTTATAAACTGTTCAGGAAGGACAGGCAGGGCAGAAAAGGTGGGGGAGTAGCACTGTATGTAAGGGAGCAGTATGACTGCTCAGAGCTCCGGTACGAAACTGTGGAAAAACCTGAGTGTCTCTGGATTAAGTTTAGAAGTGTGTGCAACAAGAGTGATGTAGTGGTGGGAGTCTGCTATAGACCACCGGACCAGGGGGATGAGGTGGATGAGGCTTTCTTCCGGCAACTCACGGAAGCTACTAGATCGCATGCCCTGATTCTCATGGGTGACTTTAATTTTCCTGATATCTGCTGGGAGAGCAATACAGCAGTGCATAGACAATCCAGGAAGTTTTTGGAAAGCGTAGGGGACAATTTCCTGGTGCAAGTGCTAGGGGAGCCAACTAGGGGGGGCGCTTTTCTTGACCTGCTGCTCACAAACCGGGTAGAATTAGTGGGGGAAGCAAAAGTGGATGGGAATCTGGGAGGCAGTGACCATGAGTTGGTTGAGTTCAGGATCCTGACGCAGGGAAGAAAGGTAAGCAGCAGGATACGGACCCTGGACTTCAGGAAAGCAGACTTTGACTCCCTCAGGGAACAGATGGCCAGGATCCCCTGGGGGACTAACATGAAGGGGAAGGGAGTCCAGGAGAGCTGGCTGTATTTCAAGGAATCCCTGTTGAGGTTACAGGGACAAACCATCCCGATGAGTCGAAAGAATAGTAAATATGGCAGGCGACCAGCTTGGCTTAACGGTGAAATCCTAGCGGATCTTAAACATAAAAAAGAAGCTTACAAGGAGTGGAAGGTTGGACATATGACCAGGGAAGAGTATAAAAATATTGCTCGGGCATGTAGGAAAGATATCAGGAGGGCCAAATCGCACCTGGAGCTGCAGCTAGCAAGAGATGTCAAGAGTAACAAGAAGGATTTCTTCAGGTATGTTGGCAACAAGAAGAAAGCCAAGGAAAGTGTGGGCCCCTTACTGAATGAGGGAGGCAACCTAGTGACAGAGGATGTGGAAAAAGCTAATGTACTCAATGCTTTTTTTGCCTCTGTTTTCACTAACAAGGTCAGCTCCCAGACTGCTGTGCTGGGCATCACAAAATGGGGAAGAGATGGCCAGCCCTCTGTAGAGATAGAGGTGGTTAGGGACTATTTAGAAAAGCTGGACGTGCACAAGTCCATGGGGCCGGACGAATTGCATCCGAGAGTGCTGAAGGAATTGGCGGCTGTGATTGCAGAGCCCTTGGCCATTATCTTTGAAAACTCGTGGCGAACGGGGGAAGTCCCGGATGACTGGAAAAAGGCTAATGTAGTGCCCATCTTTAAAAAAAGGGAAGAAGGAGGATCCTGGGAACTACAGGCCAGTCAGCCTCACCTCAGTCCCTGGAAAAATCATGGAGCAGGTCCTCAAAGAATCAATCCTGAAGCACTTAGAGGAGAGGAAAGTGATCAGGAACAGTCAGCATGGATTCACCAAGGGAAGGTCATGCCTGACTAATCTAATCGCCTTTTATGATGAGATTACTGGTTCTGTGGATGAAGGGAAAGCAGTGGATGTATTGTTTCTTGACTTTAGCAAAGCTTTTGACACGGTCTCCCACAGCATTCTTGTCAGCAAGTTAAGGACGTATGGGCTGGATGAATGCACTATAAGGTGGGTAGAAAGCTGGCTAGATTGTCGGGCACAACGGGTAGTGATCAATGGCTCCATGTCTAGTTGGCAGCCGGTGTCAAGTGGAGTGCCCCAGGGGTCGGTCCTGGGGCCCGTTTTGTTCAATATCTTCATAAATGATCTGGAGGATGGTGTGGATTGCACTCTCAGCAAATTTGCGGATGATACTAAACTGGGAGGAGTGGTAGATACGCTGGAGGGGAGGGATAGGATACAGAAGGACCTAGACAAATTGGAGGATTGGGCCAAAAGAAATCTGATGAGGTTCAATAAGGATAAGTGCAGGGTCCTGCACTTAGGACGGAAGAATCCAATGCACCGCTACAGACTAGGGACCGAATGGCTAGGCAGCAGTTCTGCGGAAAAGGACCTAGGGGTGACAGTGGACGAGAAGCTGGATATGAGTCAGCAGTGTGCCCTTGTTGCCAAGAAGGCCAATGGCATTTTGGGATGTATAAGTAGGGGCATAGCGAGCAGATCGAGGGACGTGATCGTTCCCCTCTATTCGACACTGGTGAGGCCTCATCTGGAGTACTGTGTCCAGTTTTGGGCCCCACACTACAAGAAGGATGTGGATAAATTGGAAAGAGTCCAGCGAAGGGCAACAAAAATGATTAGGGGTCTAGAGCACATGACTTATGAGGAGAGGCTGAGGGAGCTGGGATTGTTTAGTCTGCAGAAGAGAAGAATGAGGGGGGATTTGATAGCTGCTTTCAACTACCTGAAAGGGGGTTCCAAAGAGGATGGCTCTAGACTGTTCTCAATGGTAGCAGATGACAGAACGAGGAGTAATGGTCTCAAGTTGCAATGGGGGAGGTTTAGATTGGATATTAGGAAGAACTTTTTCACTAAGAGGGTGGTGAAACACTGGAATGTGTTACCTAGGGAGGTGGTAGAATCTCCTTCCTTAGAGGTTTTTAAGGTCAGGCTTGACAAAGCCCTGGCTGGGATGATTTAACTGGGACTTGGTCCTGCTTTGAGCAGGGGGTTGGACTAGATGACCTTCTGGGGTCCCTTCCAACCCTGATATTCTATGATTCTATGATACTACTGAATATTCTGAAGTGTTGTGTTCTCAATGCCCAGGGCTCAACACCTTTAACCCAATTGCAGTGGGACTGCTTTAGTCCCTATATGTGTATTTAGATGCTTTCATCTGAACTCCATGACTTGTTTTGGATGACTTGAATTGTCTATTAAAGGATGGAGTGTGTATAAAAGAGAGAAATTAATTTGTCAGTATGTTTGTCTGATGGCTTGGTAACTCTGATTGCCTTTTCCACTGAATGCATCTGATGAAGTGAGCTGTAGCTCACGAAAGCTTATGCTCAAATTGGTTAGTCTCTAAGGTGCCACAAGTCCTCCTTTTCTTTTTGCGGATACAAACTAACACAGCTGCTACTCTGAAATCTGCTTGCCTTGTCTTCTATAGAATAAAGCACTTTGTTTTATTCCGTCTTTCCTAAATATACCATGGAGTCTTTGGATCAAGGTAGGTATAATACACTAGCTAGTGTATATGTATCATCACTGCCCTCTTTGGTAGATGTAGACCCACTCAAGTGGTTGTGATTATTTCACTGAGTCTTTGTCTCAAGTGGCATATAAAGCTTTAGCTCAAGCTTGTGATTTTTGGATCTGAAGGGCCTGATTTCTATTTCCAGTGCTATATGTATATCTAGTGACCAAAATGTCTCCCCTTTGCAGTCTCTGATACACAGGGCCCTATAAACACTGCAATTCCATGGCCAAAGAATTTTGCCCCAGAATCCATCCCTTCCTATAGAACGGCTATCCAGAATGTAAGGTTTCAGTTTACATTTTAAAAAAGCTTATTACAGTAGCCACAAAAAACCTTCTAAACATGAACTAAGTATAAACTGAGGCCTTGTCTACATCAGGTTTTTAGCCTCTGATGTAGCTGCATCACTGCAAATCACTATCCTGGTGAGCACCTCATTGGTGCAAGTCATAGTTTACACCAGTGCAGTGCATGATACTTTTTCAAGTATATAAAAGGTTGTTACAAGGAGGAGGGAGAAAAATTGCTCCTCTTAACCTCTGAGGACAGGGCAAGAAACAATAGGCTTAAATTGCAGCAGGGGTGGTATAGGCTGGACATTAGGAAAAACTTCTTGTCAGGGTGGTTAAGCACTGGAATAAATTGTCAAGGGAGGCTTTGGAATCTATATCATTGGAGACTTTTTTAAAAGCACCTGTCAGGGATGGTATAGATAATACTTAGCCCTGCTGTGAGTGCAGGGGACTGGAGTAGATGACCTCTCGAGGTCCCTTCCAGGTCTACCATTCTATCTATATTGGGTTTGCATCAGTGCTGTTGCATCAGTGTAAATGCACTGGTGGCTACAAACCCCAGGGCATATGAGTCCCAATGCAGTGCTGTCTGCAGCTGGCCTGAAACCATAGTTCTGAGAGAAATGGGAACTGACCCCATTCCTCTCTAAATTTTGTTAACTTTGAAAACTGATAAACATCAATACTGTTTTGCAGATAACCTTATTTAGGTTAAAGGGAAGATTTGAGGAACTTCAGTAGAACCTAAAAGTCAGGTGAACAATCAGCCTACAGCAGACACAAGTCACTATTGACACATGCATGGTTATGCACATTAGAAGAAATAATTTGAATTACTTGTGCACATTGATGGATTCTAAATGAACTGTAATTCCACCTGGAAAAGGCCTGGTGTGAACACAGACATATCAGAGAACACCTGCTTTCCTAAATTGAGCTCCTCCCCAACAAGATTGCCCCACTTTCTCATGGATGACTTGTTGACCCATCTGTGTCTTATGTCTATTTTATTCCTCTTTGAGTTACAGCTTGAGCCTGCTCACACACAATCTGTGGCAAGTGCCACTGACTTCAGTGTGACAGGATCAGGCCCCTAGTTTGTCAGTTATGTCATCTTACCTGTTCTGTAAAACACCATGTAAGCTGGTACCTTGCTAGTTATTTCATATATAAAGCACAGTAATAAGGAAAACTTGACATCACTAAAATAAGGAAAATTGAGTTTCTTAATCTTCAGCCTCCCTGTTTCTTCCATAAATGACCTCTCGTTGGAAATGTCTCAAGAGGGTGGCAAAAAATTAATCTTTTGGAAGTATATTCTGAAACAGAAGAGCTGAGAACATTCTTTTTCTTCTTGGCTTGCTTCCACTTTGTTCTCAATTTGCTGAATTCTATCTATTATTGGATATTACATACACAACAGATGGTTTTGCCTTTGCTGAATCCTAGGTGAGAAATCACTAAACGAGCAAGGAAATAATAATCCATTTTTCATTGTCCTTGGACTTGAGTCTCTCTGGGAGGAGATCAGAGATTCCCGGGGGAGGCCGACCTCACGGTTGGAGCACTGCAACTACAGGAAGAACTAACAAGGTTTTCTCAGATGTGGCATGTTAGATTAACATGTCCTACACAAACAGTAGATGGAATTGCGTGGCTATAGCAGTGGCTGTTCTCTGATGTAGGAGATCAAGAATGAGAAGTCTTTGGATCGAGTCCAAAAATGTGAGTCTCCAAGGGGATTGGGAGGGAGACAGTTTAAAAAAAAAAAGTGAGCAGTGTCAAAATCCAGAAGTTCCTAGTGTAGCACAAAGACCCCTTTTAGCAAGTGTCCCTGCAAACGCTGTTATTCTTAATACATAGCATTTCTATATCATGTGAGGATCTCAAAGCATTGTAAAAATGCTAATTTGGCCTCAGAATAACCCTTTCACAGGTAAACGTTGTTTCAATTTTTGCATACAAGGAAAGCAGCACATGAAAGTTAAGTGAATTATTTCAAACTTTCCCATCAAATCTGTAGCAGAGGCAGGTCTAGAACCCAAATCTGCTAGATCCCAGACCCATGCTTTCATCACGAGACCTTCCTCTCTCTCATGAGGACCTACACTGTAAACCAATAGCACCTCAGAATACCCCTTTCAACACCCCCCCCCCCCCACAAAGAAAAATCTCTACTCTAAATTACCATACAATCGTAACCATACATATGAATGACTACTTGAAATTGCCACAGTAGGAAGAAAAATTAAAACATACATACATCCAGAAAAACCCTGTGTATTTTACAATTCCCTCTCATCCTAATCTAGATTCTCCCCCCCTCCCACCCCTGCCAGTATGAATCATTTACCCCAGAATTACCCTGATCACTTGACTCTCCATTTATCTGGATGATTTTGATGGCCACAAAACACTTCCGATAACCAGATTTGCGGGGGGGGGTGGTTTTTTGTGGTTTTTTTTTTTTTTTTTTTTTTTTTTTTTTGCAAAATGTAATTTTATTGAACTAGGTTAGATTGACAGGCCTGATGTCCTCTCTTAATACACGGCAGTCCAAGCTTCCCTGCACTGCCCTGCCAATGTTCCCCCACCTGGAGGAATGACTCCTGGGAAGGGGACTTTTCAGCCTCAGACTAATCTAATCATGCCAGTTGATGTGCACATCTGTCCAGAGGCCACCAGTACATTTCTCAAAAACCAGCAGGCATCAGGTGGCAACACTTCTTGGGTGATAAAAGATCTAAGGTCTGTACCAGTTCAACACTATGGTTAGCAAGGTCATCTACCTTTTATATCATTTGCTGATTTTTGTAGCCTCAATTTAATTCTCACTGTAGAATCTAGGCACATTTTCACACAAGGCAATATTGTACCAGTAGGAGTGCCCTACTTGCATTTTTTTTCTTATGTCACCTCCTAGATTTTCAATAAGCAATAAACCCACAAAAACTGCTCTCGAGCTAAACTGGCATCCCTGGAAAATATACTTATCACATGGGTAATAACAGTGCACACTTCCCTTCCCCCCCCCCCCCCCCCCCCCCCCGTAGATCTCACCCCCACACCTGCCAACTTTTCAGAAACAAAAGGAGAGTGATCTACAACATTCAACAGACTGAAGGGGCATCAGCCCCTGCCTGTCCAAAGCTGGAATGTAGCTTGATTTGTTAGTACAGATACAGCCAAACCACCAATAAATCATACATTCAAGAAGTTTAATGAAGAAAACTTTACATAAAAATAAAACATTTGTGATTGTAATGAAGTTTTCCTTTAGTTTCCTATCCTCTACTTTTCTCTGAATTTTTTTCTTCCTGTCCTTCAGTGTCCGAAGGAAAATATACAAACAAGGTTTTTACCCCTTATATTTTTATCTTTTTACCTTTAAAGCTGTTTCATTAAGATGCATTTCTTCTGATTTTTAGCTTTTATATTCTCCATTTTAATTTACTTCCTGTGTTTCCCTTCTCATCTCCTTTCAGTCCCTCAGTATCTTTTTTTTTTTTTTTTTTTTTTTTTAATGTATTTATCCTCCCAGTACCCAGAACAATGCTGCTATTCCCATAGGGGGAGTGAACAGAAACACAGACTCAATGATTTGCCCAAGGTCACACAGGGAGTTTGTGGTAGAACAGAGACTTGACCTCACATCTCCTCGGCCCTCACCAGCAGTCTGCTCTACTCCTCTTCATTTTCACTACTGACTTGTTTGCTTTCTCTCCTTTTCCCTCTCTGTCCCAGTCTCTCTCCTCCATGAGGTCATCTCACATTTCCTTTCTGTACCCTTTAGGTCTCTTCCTTTCATTGCACTGCCCCTTTGAGTTTCTCTCCTTCCTCTCACAGGCTCTGATCCAGCAAAGAACTTAAGCATATGCTTAACTTTAAGCATGTGAGTAGTTCTACTGAACTCAATGGTAGGTAAATAATCATTAGACAAGAGGCAAGGTATTGTCATGGATTAAAAGCTAAGACAGGAAATAAAGTAGAAATAAAGGGTTAATTTTCATCAAGGCAAAAAGGTTTATGGTGGGAGGTCTCAAATATACACCAGACATATTACAGAACCTTATTAACAATCTAGAAGAGGGGGTGGGCTATACAATAGCAAAATTTGCAAGTGACACAGTTATTTTAGATTTGTCAAGTCCTGAGAAGACGGATACTTCAGAGGAACCTACTGAACTTGGTAAATGGTTAACACACAGGCTGAGGAAGTTCAATGGTAACAAATGCAAAGTAATGTACATTGGATGGAAAACTTTAAACTACTTCTTACGGGGTCTAAATTAACAGGAACAATTCCCTCCCTCCCCCCACACACTGCAGAAAGGATGTGGACAAATTGGAGAATCCAGCAGAGGGCAACAAAAATGATCGTGGGGCTGGGGCACATGACTTACGAGGAGAGGCTGAGGGAACTGGCATTATTTAGTCTGCAGAAGAGAAGAGTGAAGGGGGATTTGATAGCACCCTTCAACTACCTGAAGGGGGGTTCAAAAGAGGACAGAGCTTGGCTGTTCTCAGTGGTGGCAGATAACAGAACAAGGGGCAATGGTCTCAAATTGCAGTGGGGGAGGTCTAGGTTGGATATTAGGAAACTATTTCACTAGGAGGATGGTGAAGCACTGGAATGGGTTACCTAGGGGGTGGTGGAATCTCCATCCTTAAAAGTTTTTAAGGCCCTGCTTGACAAAGTGCTGGCTGGGATGATTTAGTTGGGGATTGGTCCTGCTTTGAACAGGGGGTTGGACTAGATGACCTCCTGAGTTCTCTTCCAACCCTCATCTTCTATGGGTCTATGAAAGGGATGTAGGCACCACTGAAGCCCTCCATTCAGTGTGCAGCTGTGGTCTAAAAAGCAAAACAAGAAGTTAGGATGCATAAAGAATGGGTTGTAGAACAATATGGAAAATTCTATAATGCTATTATATAAATCAATGGCTTGCCATCATCTGCCTTTGAAGTATTGGTCACCACATCTCAAACAAGGTATTGCAGAATTAAAGGAGGTTCAGAGAAAGGTTGTGAGAATGAGTAGGGAAACCCTTAGAAAAAAACATCATATGAAAAAAGATTGAGATTCCTTACCTTATAAAGGAGATCTAAGAGGTGACATGATAAAAATATACAAAATAAGTGGTCTGGAAAAGATGGATCAAAAACTTTTGTTCTCCGTGACTTAAGACAAAAAACACGGGTCATGCAATGAAATCGAAAAGTAGAAAATTTAAAACTGATAAAAGGAAATACTTTTCCCACACAATTAGACTGTGGATCTCTCTGCCACGGGATCTCGTTAAGACCAAGTATTTAGCATGATTCAGAGAGGGAGTGGAGATTTATATGGATAACAAGAATATCCAGAGTTGTTATGAATGCTCATAATTTTTGGGGAGGGATTTAAAAAAAAACCTCATGCTTTACAACAATCTCTAACTATTAGGGATTAGGATGAAACCTGCATGGGAGGAGGACATTGTCAGGTTTTAAAAACATTTTTTTAAATGTATTCCTTACTTTAATTGCTGAAAGCAAAATAATTCCCTCCACCCCTCCCAGTTTTGCTCTTCACTTAGTTTAGACATTGAAACTTCATTAGCTGCTTTCCCTGTGGCTTAACTTTTCATTATAACAGTTTTTAGTTAGTTCCCATCTGTTTCTCAGACACTAGTACAATGCTGAAGTATTTTGGTTCCACACAGCAGGGAAAGGATTAAAATCCCAACAAACATATAACTGTTTTAATTGAATTTTCTCTATTTACTTTTTAAATGTTATGAAACATTTCTATAAATATTAGGTTTTGTAAACTTTTTAAAAGAAAATTAAATGTTGAGCCTAAATTGTCTGGCAGTGTCTGTTTCAAAAGAGATATTTAAAAACCACCCACAACTAAATCATTTTTTACTTTCTAAGAGCTCCTTGCAAGTACTCATGGTAGTAAGTATTCATACTTGGTAATAAGTTATGCAAGACCTGGGACTACTCATGGTAGTAAATACTGCAATTTTGAAATCAACAGGGCTCTGTGTATGCATAAAGGTCTGCCAGCATGGCTACCATTGCAGGATCAGGGCCTGTAGCCAGTAGTAGTCATAATATCTGCCCCAATATTATAACTTCTTTGGAGTAGGGGCTCTGTCATTAATCTAACTGTACAGTATCATCCTTGCCTATGGTGCTAAAGATAAATGCTAATAACAGCAAAAACTAATGATTATTGTTAAATGTATAGTTATATACATGTTAATCATTAATAGAAATTATCTAATTAATAGAGCTGAGGTGTGTTTTGAAGGGGAATGGGAGGGAAGTGAGGTTTCCTGTGTTTAAGCTTGGCCTAAAGCTCTACACCTTTAGTCAAAGGAAAAAAAAATTAATTTGAGAAACTCCATACTCCTATATATACATCCCTCTTTTGATCCAGTCTGTCAGATTAAAGGGTGAGATCTGAATCAACATATGAGTATTTAATCTGTTGTTCAAACTACCAGACCCTGAAGGGGAAAAAATTGTTATGAAAGCTGGCCTTTTAATTGAATGCAATACAATTTTAATGAATTTCTTATTAAGTTAAATACAGATGTGACAGCAGAATGTGGAAAGCGCACACTGCAGCTGTGCGAGGTCCAATGAGGTGATAAAAGCTGTTTGTGTGGTTAAGGATGGCTTTGAAAGTATGTGGTAACCTAGCCACAGATACTGGGCAGCCTATGAAACCCAATTTGCTGTATGTCAGAAGTTTCCTGTGAGATAGTAAGCCTTTTTGATTGATTATAGTTCACTTTTTCTTGCTGCTGCTAGAGGTTGCTCTGTGCTGAGTTGGATTTGATACCATAAAAAGTCACGGAGGAAACTAAAGTGCCTGTTTTGTACTAGTAGCCTGTTTTGAAGGCAGGAAAAAAATGCAGATCTGGGCTTTTAAAACTGCACTGAATGACTCCACTGTGAAAGGTAGAGCAGAGTTAGTAGTAGTAGTATACTTTTGCCCTTGCGTTTACTATAAAATAGGTCACAGAAAAGGGGGCACTGTGTCTTTAAATATTGTTACCCTGCTGATCCTGGATTATGATTAGGTTACGTAACTTGCTTATGAGCTGCTTTTCATTAAGACTTCCACAGAACAAATACTTCCATTTTAGTCTAAAGCACAAGAGGGCGCTGTGTTTGATGACTCAATCTCTGCTGAGAGCCAGAATGCGGACACGCAGTTTTATGAACACTCTAACAACCATTTTAGTAAAGGATTTATTTAAATGTAGACAGCTACTTTCCTGTAAACCATGCAAGTCCTAAAAGTCTTCATCACTGCCAACTGCTCGCATGAATTATCACAGGATAAGTAGATGTCTGAATGTAAAACAACTAATTAACTTTAATGGAATTATACATTAATCTTAGCTGAAGTATAGTCACAAAAAATTGTAAAAATCAAGTGTACATAAAAGATGTTAAATCAATGCATTAAAAGCATTTTTCTTTAAGCCTCCAAATTATTGTATTAAGTGCATCCTCTGCTAAGTAAGAAACAAAACTTTGATACTACTTTTGGTGGTCTCAAAAGCTAGCTACACTGCTCATCAATGAAAGTAAAAGGCTGATGCCTGTAGCTCTTAATGAGGGTAAGAACAGGACCAAAACTAAGGAGCCAAGTTATAGATTAACCCAACTGCAGGAAAAGGCTCAGTATTTATAAAGATTTTACAAGCCAACATTTAGGTCCCAATCCTTAGAGGGAAGTCAATATCTCCCAAGAGGTACTCGGCACTTTGGAGAATAAGCTCATACTTAGAATTTATGTAGCACTAAGAGGTCAGATTCTCCCAGTCATGGAGTGGGTGCAGTGCTGTTAATAAAATTAAGGCTCACTTACATCAGAGCTGGTATCTTTAAAACTGTACAATATCAACTAATGAATCTGCCTCAACCAATCTGAGGTAGTGATTATTCCAGTGGATACTCCAGAACTACTGCAATGAAGGTTGAAAAAGGCCTCCTTACCCAACAAGTTAAATGAAACAATGGGCTAAAGGGAGGCAGCATTATACAGGGGTTAGAGCAGGAAACTGGGAAGTCAAATCACCTGGGTTCTATTCTATTGGGTGACTCCACCACTTACCTGCTGAGTGACCTTGAGTAAATCACTTAACCACTCTGTACCTCGGTTTCCCCAGAGGTA